>NC_067224.1:35650886-35992553 GCF_019924925.1 Ctenopharyngodon idella
GAATGTACATACAATAATTTTAATTTTTGGGTGAACTATCCCATAATCTCTGTGATTATTGAGCCACTGAGTTGAACTCGAGACAAGTGGTGCTCACTGCAGAGCCAACTGAGCCACCTCTCTGGACGTCATGGATTGAGCTTGACCTAGTCCAGCTCCACCTCTGTGGAACTAGTGGAAGAAGGGACAGAGTTATGGGTAGGGTTAGGGTGAGGTTGGACCTTTTAGCTCACCCATTATGCCCAAATTAAATCCAGAGAGGGGGAGCTGGACGTCCAGAGAGGGAGAGCTGGTCTTCACTCTCCTCCCATGGCACTGCAGTGAGCAGTCAAATCATAAACGAATCATTCAGACCAGTTTTGTGAACTGAATCAATCAATTCATTTGAAAAGAATGATTCGTTCATGAAGCGGTCATCGCCACTTCTCTCACAAACTAATGAAAATGCCAAAGAGGGCGGATGTCAAGATTACAACACAAGTTATACTGACTAATTATTTGACACTATTTTTGAAGTTTTGAAGCCTCAGTTCCCATTCAGTGTGATGGTATTGGAAAAGAGTGACCAGAATAATTCTTCAGCAATTCTACTTGTGTGTTCCACAGAAAGTCAAATGGTTCAGAAATAGCATGAGGATGAATAAATAATTACAGAATCTTCTTTTTTTGGTCAAATCAGTAAAACTTACTGGGACCTTAAGCCCGGAACACACCAAGCCGACAAACTAGCGGCGACAAAAGCAGACTGCGGGGTTGGCTCACGTCGGCAGCGTCTGGGTCCAAAGTTACCCTGACACACTAAACTGACGCTCGACACCCGACGGCCAAGTAGCATGTCCGTTCTGCGCCTGCATAAGAAGAAATGCCTTTCCGTACCAGCAGATGGCAGTAGCTGAACAGCCAATCAGAATGATCAGATGGCCTGACTAACTGATATGCTCAGACGCCGATTCAACATGTCGAATCAGCAAAAAAAAAAAAAAGCCATCGAGGACCAACTTCAGCCGACGGCGCATAACACACTGAGAAAACTTAGTCGGCCGACGAACAAAAACTGCCCGACAGCCGCCCGTCCGCTTGGTGTGTTCCGGGCTTTAGGATAGTTGGGATAGTTTACCCAAAAATGAAAATTCTGTCATTTACTCACCCTTAAGTTCCAAACATGTATGAACAAAAAAGAAGATATTTTGAAGAATGCTGGTAACCAAACAGTTGATAAGCCCCATTGACTTCCATAGTGTGGGGAAAAAAAAAAAAAAAAAAATACTATATGGAAGTCAATGGGGCTTATCAACTGTTTGGTTACCAATATTCTTCAAAATATCTTCTTTTGTGTTCAGCAGAAGAAAGAAATTCATACATTTTTGGAACAACTTGAGGGTGAGTAAATGATGACAGAATTTTCATTGTTGGGTGAACTATCCCTTTAATAATAATAATAATAAAAAATACATGACATGTTTATGCATGAAAAGCGATGAGTGAATCAGAACCAATCACCCATCTTTCTGTTCTCAGAACCTTAAAGGGAAGTTGACTTTTCTGTGGAATAAGCCTTGAATTTCATATGATCACGTCCATGATTCAAGTGGCATGTGTCAGTGTCCCTTAAAAATCCCAAAAATCAAAGTCAGATGTGCTAAGCATTTGAAATCAAAAGCAATTGCAGTACGACAACATAAAACAAGACACCATAGAGCCATGATGAGCAAAACTCATATCCCAACTATAAACATTCCACTCAAATATAAACACAGAGTCAATTTCCAACACATTTCAAATTCACTCCCACAGTTATCAGCCTCAACAAGTAAGAGCACGGTTAAAAGAGGAAGCACCATCTTACTTTCCCACATCCAGTTCTTAATGAGAACAGTGTCTAAAAACCAGCAGCACTGTTCTAGTTCTGCTGCAGGAGGTGATAAGGCGAGTCATCCATCAAGGTATTTTAGGTCAGTCATGTGTAGATATGACACTACAGTTCTGCCTGAGAGAATGTGGAGATGGCATCATTCTAATGCCGCCATGACAACATGTCATCGCCTGTACCACCAGCGTTCACACAGACCATTTCATTTCCCTTCTGTTTATATAAGGGACTTTCAGCAGTAACGGTCATGAACTACAAACAATGATGCACTAGTTATGATGGTAGATGAAAGATAAATCTAAACTAGTCTGATGCAACACTGAGAACAAGTTGGTGTGACAGTCATTATTTCCCTGAAAAACAAAAGACAGGTGCAACTTATGACAATAACACCTGGCAAACTTAATATTTAACTTGTTCTAATATTATGATTTGGTGCTTAAGAAACATTTCATTTATTATCAATGTTAAAAACAGATGTGCTGCTTAAAGGTGCAATATGTAAGATTTCCTGTCCGCTAGAGGTTGCTAGAGGCCTATTCAAAACAAAGGCATAGCTTGATGACGCCAAGTTTGAGCGCGGAATCTTGGGACATGTGGTCTTCACCTCACAACCGGTGGAAAAGAATTGGGATAGGACTCGGGAAGAAATCATGTTCATGGATGCGATTATTAATGTTACTGTAGTATGGAGCAGAGCAGGACCGAGTGTTGTGGGAGCTGAACGAGGCCGCTGGAGCGATTGCACAACACACGCCATGAGCAGCGGAACTTTTATTATACCACAGTCGCCGGCGCCGCTTCTGCTTTTACGGTCATGAGTATGAGGTAACACAGCTCTGTTTATCATATTAGATACATATGAGTGTGTTCAAAATGTTATAACGTTACTCTGTGCGTTCGCTCGGTGGCTGCTGTGAGACACTTGTTACACACTGCAGTAAACTAGACCGATTTTAGAATATCATAATAAATGCTAGATGGCTTGTGTTGATAAATGGCATGCAATTAATTTTAAAACACATTGTATGATGGAGAAAATTCTGTATTACTGTTACTAAAAATAAAGCTGCATCTGATTATGCTGTTAGCTACTTCACAAAATAGTGTTTTTCTCTGAGGCATGGTAAAGCATGGTACTCGCAAAAAAAAGAAAAAAAAAAAAGAAAGAAAATTAGATTTAAACAATAACAACTAAACGTGTTGAGCTATATAACAATAATTAGTTTTCTGTCTGTAAATGTAACCAAACAGTTATTCCCATGTCTAATAAAACATGTAATATATTAAAGCGTCTTTGGTGTTTCCATGGTTTCTACAAAATAAAACTGGAAACCGAGGGTAACGCGGATATGACGCAATTGACAGGCGACTCCTCACACGTCCAGGAGCCTTGGTTAAAATTGCAATTTTCTCACGATTTACAAATAGTTAAACATTTGGGATATTGTAAGTACTCAAGTGAACAAAATATATAACACTGGCCTAGTGGGTTTTGGATATTTTACTGCAAAAGTCTTACATATTGCACCTTTAATATTATAGCGAAAACCGATTTTTTTTTCAGGATTCTGTGATGAACAAAGTTAATCAAAAACATCATTTATTTTAAACAGAAATTCTGTAATATTAGAAATGTCATCACTGTCACTTTTGATCAATGTAATGCATCCTTGCTGTATAAAAGTACTAGGCTAATGTCTTTAAAAAAAAAAAAAAAATTTGTACTGACCCCAAACTTTTGAACAATAATCTATCCTATTATAACTTATATTATTTAGAATACTATTCAGCATTACAATCACTAATATTAGTCATTTTTAAACCAAAAGGTGAAAAGCAGACCCACCAAAATGCATATAATGTTAAAAGGCATCATACACACATAAAACATGCACACATTACACTCGTTATTATGTTTTCTTCCCTTCTTCCCTTAAAAAGAAACAAACAAAAAAAAAAAGTTCTGTTTAATAAAGTAAAATTCAAGGTTTAACAAAGCAAAATAAAAATCCAAGTACCCCTGGTTGGGAGTCACTACACTTCTAAAAGAAAAAAAAAAAAAAGAAAAAGAAAAAAAGAGTAAAGTATAAAGGACAAAGCCATCAAAACATTCAGCAGACTTTTATTGTTTGAACGTGCAACGTTGCACGCATAATGATCCAGGCCTAAACTTTGTGACAAAACCTTCAATCATTAGCCTTCCCATTTTACAATCAAATGTAGTAGTAAGTGACGCATCAGTAAATTAGGCTGATAACCACCATGTCAGCTATGGGATTGCCAAAATCATCACAATCCAAACATTGGATGTAACAGCATTTCAGCTTAAATAGTTTCAGCCTTCAACAAAAATAAAAAATAAAATAAAAAAATGAAATAAATGCTAAAGCAATTCTTTTCCTGTGATAAATGTATGTAAAAACCAACAGCTAGCAAGTCTCTACTGGAGACAAGGCCATGAAACTGGCAGTATGAACGTAACACTATATTCAAAACACCATCAGCAAGACCTTTCCAAGAGAAAAGCCACAAATACAGTATGTAAGAATTATTTAAAAAGACACTGATTTTCATGCTATGAGAAGACGAAATTGAGGCAATTGAGGTTCTAGCCAAGGAGAACATTGGTTTTGTGTATTAGCCAAGAAAAGTCACTTTGCTTCCTGCCCCATAAGGTAGAGTATGTAGCAAATTGAGTTAATTTGTTTGCTTTGGCCCTGATGGTACTCCAGGCTCTCCTTTTCACTCAAGGGAAATCTGACAAGGATGTACCAGGGCTATAGTTTTCTTAAAGTGCTTAAAATTTACGTCCCACAGTACAAAATCCTCACTTATTAACTTAATTGGATTCTCAAAGCCCAACAACAAACCTTCTTTATAATTAGCTAATCATAGAGGTTAAAATGCAATCATGGCCTAAACAGAAATTGCGGACAGCATCTGTGGTTTGCAGGAAAACTTTTACCATGTTTAAAAGCAATTTGGACAAATAGGCATATAAAAATGCAGAACAAGCATAAAGGCCTGTTCACACCAAGGACGAATGATATAAACATTGACAGCCAATCAGAATCAATCCCGCTTTAAAGAGCTTGAGCATTTAAAGTGGCAGGCGACGAACCTGCAGAGCACTTGGAATAAACAGAACGATATTGTTTGCTGGTGTGGAAACTAATATAGTTATCGTTCTTGGTGTGAATGGGTCTTAAGACTCAGAGAACGGTGCAACAAACTTTTTTTTGCATGCAAACTGAATTACACAAATATATTGTCAAACATAAGTCAGAAGTCAAACATTTGAGTCCGATAAATATCTTCATAAGGGGCTTTCGCACCGAACAGTTCTAGGAACTAGCCACTACGATAGTTCCCCGGGAACTCATTCCTCCCACGGGCCATGCCCTGGTTGCATTTGCACCGGGAATAGGAACTCTGAAGCGGCCGACAGTGGCGTCTTTAAGTGCGGCATTTACAAATGCTAAAAACCGGTGAATGGAGGACGCCGTGATCGAAGCTGTTTGTTGTGTGTCGTGAGTTTCATGATAACAGAGATGGAATGTAAACGCGTAAATTATGCAACTGAAAGAACAAAAAGTCTCGCTGTTTTCCATGTTTGTGAAGTAAATATTTTATACAGCTTTTTAAAAATGCCGGGTGCCAGTGTTTGACATGCATTTGGCCAATCAAGGTACACTTATGTCACTGATAGTTCCTATAGAGCTGATTTAGACCCTACTCTGAAGTTGGAGCTAATTTAGTTCCCCCAAAAGGAGTTCCTAGAACTAAAATCGTTCCTAGTTCCTGTGGTGCGAACACGGCAAAATCCGAGTACTTCAGCCAATAGTTCTAGGAACTATGAAAAGTTTCCTCCGGTGCGAAAGCCCCTATATGGTTCTTCAACCTTTCAATCAGCTTCACAACAAAACTCACATCCCAACACCTTTCAAAGCCACATGAAATTATGACACTGCTAAGAAGTTGACATGAAATTATGGCACTGCTAAGAAGAAAATTGTGAATGATACATGATGGCACAGCATTTCGGAAAATGAGAGAGAACAAACAGTGAAGGAAAAGATCTAAAACATTGTGCGCACAACGATTACAACGTTAGCATGAACACTATCCCAATAGGAATCCCAACTTGGCCTCTGTGATAAAAGCGATGTTAAACTATGTCTGAAAATATGGCAAACCTCAAAGGCTTCTCAACGTAAAGCTGAGGTCCGGCATCTCAGCAGGGTTTAAAGATAGAGCCAAATGGCCCATGCTAAATGAATATACGGCCAGTCAAAATATCTAAACCACTAAATCTCTCATTTCACCCCACTACAGAGAAAGCAATCTCCTCTGCCATCTCTGAAAAATGATGATCACCACTTGCCATTTTGAAGAATGTGATACTCACTAATCCTATACATGCGAACATTTCTAACATTACTAAGTACACAACTGTAAACACATAGTAGCGAATGATGAGGGATGGACACAGTAGACCTGGATGTAAAAAAGCCTATATTTTTCATTTTTCTACACTAAAACCACAAGGAGGAATGTAAAGGAAAGCACAGAAATAGTAGGAGCTTGTGAAAGATGAACTACTGCATGCAGCTAGAGTGTATAGAGTATTGTTTCATTCAAAATTATTATTTTTTTGCATCAATCAAAAAGGTAAAGCATTTACATTGTGTTGCATGCATGAGGAGATGCAGCATAAAGCATCAGGCATTTGCTTTGATCTGCAGGAAGATCACTGCATCCACTTTCACAGCGTTCACATTACAGACACAGTCACCATAACTTCCCACAGTGCACTTCTGCCAACAGTGTTAAACTCTAAGCAAGTGTTTAAGGGACAGATTATACCTCTTGGCATGGCATTCAATAACGTCTCGCTCTTTGATGCCTGTTCTCTGTTTTCACAAGAGGAGAGGGAAGAATTACAAACTTTCAACAAATCATGAAAATGGGCGCTCTTTAGAAGCATTGCAAAACGTTCCCTAGAGAATACAAAACCGCTTGTGTGCAATATAAAGAATAAATCACACCAAGGTGTGATGGTTCATAAACAATTTATCAAATAGCACAGGTCCCTGTGGAGATATTATTTAAGCAGAATGGTCATCTGGACAGCATTATGGAGAAGATTTCTCACAGCCTTCAATGAACTACTTCAAACAAAGGACATTTATATGACAGGTGTCATGGACATATGTACCATTCTAATTATTATTATTATTATTATGTAAGAGTAATTTTCAACGCATGCACTGATTTCAACAGGAAATCAACACTATAACTATAATGTTATCTATGAAAATTAATAAAAGTTATGGGAGAGTCCTGGAACTTTCTGATTTTCCAGTCAGAGATTGCAGGCACATAAAGCATATTTCAGAGGTGAGTATGAACAGAGTTTTTAAAGGCCTGGAAATCCTATATTTATAATTCTTTTATCTTTCCAGGTTTTCATTGACTGTGGGAATCCTGTTACTATGTGTCAACATTGACAGTTGGCATTTTAACACTGCAAAATATCTATGAAATGCTGTTATTAAAATTTATAACCTCTGACATATGTTTACTGCTGTCATCTGCGCTACAAAGTTTACACCATGTTTGTTTCTGCACGTCCCTAGTCGGTTTCTGCAGTATACTACACCATTCATGCAAGTTATGCATCAAAGTAACTTTTTTTGCAAGTACGTTTTCATGTTTTGCGAGACAAGAGGCCATTTTGCGACCGCATAGTTCTCTGGTCTTGTACCATCCTCACGTAGTGAAGTGCAACCCCACACCCCCTTGAAAAGAAAGAGAAAAACAAAGTTGCGGAGAGCGAATGCACCGCACAGAAATGAAGTTGTTAAGAGTGTAAAATTCCCATGCAAGTGCACCGATAGAGACGGAAACGTACTTGCACGATCTCGCCCTCTGCGCTGATAGTGGCTCCGGCTCTGGAGAAGCGCCCTTGCAGACCTGTCGTGTAAGTGGTATAATCACCATTTGGGCTCGACTCAAAAAGCACAACTTCCACAAAGGCAGTATCCTTGGCTACGACGCTTCCCAAGACCCAAAACAGCACCAAGACCACCGAATCAGCACCACGACCGAACCCACTCCTCGGTAAAATCATCATCTTGCCGGTTGGATCAGCGCCGATCGGAACATAATTTCCAAGGGTCTTCAAAAAAGTGTTGATTCAGAATCAAATTTGAGAGGAGAGAGCTCCCTCCCAAAATACAAACTACAACAGAAAAAGAAAAAAAAACGCAATGGATGGTGCGAAATGAGAATAGCGATCATTAAAAATAAAAGTTTGTCCGTGGAAAGAATGTCGTGGCTTATTTCACCATTGCTGCCCGGACTATCGCATTGCTCGCGCGCTCGCTTATGCCTCGCTGGCTGCTGCTCGCGCTCTCTGTACAAAGCGGATCTCCTTTGATCTGGGAACACGTGATTCCTTAATTTTTTTTTCCACAAAGGGTTAACCCCACCCACCGATCTTTCTGACCCTCTCTATTCTAGTGGTGGGGTTTTTGATTCATCCAAGTGATTCGATTCTTTCGAATTAGCTCATTTAAAAGATTCGTTCAGTAACTCCTGTACGTTATTATTTCCCACGTTCTCAGAACTTTTGCTAGGCGGTAATGTACCACAAGCTGGTTTGCCAAACGCCAATAAACATCGCAGGAAGAAGAAGAAGAACTTTTGCTAACGTCCTGACTAGGTTTCTCAAAGTTATTATGAACAAACATTCTTCAAGTAACGAAATTAGTGCTCGTTCAAAGTTATCTGGTCTTTAATAGGCTAATGTTCTCAAAACGTTGCACAAAAACGTTATTTATAGGAACTTTCTTTTCCTGAAATGTTTTAGTTGGATGCTCGTTTAACATTTTTTAAATGTTACTACTTGTTTCAGAATGTTCAGAGAACATTCAAAAGTAACGTTACCATAATGTTTGCAGAATGATAAAATGGACGTTTGTATAACCAATGTTTTAAAAACATTTAATAAACTTGACGTTTTGAACGTTCAGATAACATTTAGAACGTTTTCGTATCTTAGGCCTAATGGGAATGTTAGCAAAACGTTTTTGAACATATTTTGTTAGCTTAATGCCAAGTTATCTTTTTTCTTATTATTCTTTAATTTGCATATCTACAAATCTAGAGGAGACACCATAAATAGTATTGAAATATAATAAGCCTTTCCACATAAGTAACAACTAAGCAGATATATAATTATTTGTCAGCTGCTGGGCATAGCTTTTTGTCAAGCTTCTGAAAAATATGGCAAAATTAGCCTTTAAGATTTTTGGTAACGTTACTTTATTGTAGTTGTATAGCCTATGGTCATTTTTACACATTCATAATTCTTATAATGAACAAAAGATGTACGTTTCAAAAGGGGGAAACTTTAGCAAACTAAAATATGAGTTGCATCGAAGTGAAAAAGAAGGATTCGTTCTTTTAAAAGACTCGTTCAAAACAACCGATTCGCTAACGTCAATTCCACTCCCCTGCTCCTCTCCGCATTGAATCGTTAAGGAGGAGCGACACTGTTTGGATGATTCATACGCAGAAATGTGCATGTGTAGTAACAACTTTGAAGTTAATAGCTGGGATTGTCCTTTCGTTTATATTACAGTCACAAAACCGTTTTATTACGTTTGCTGGAAGATTGGTAAACGTTTCCTTAAGTTGTAATTATAGCCGACTGTGAGGGAACTTGTTGAACTTTGGGTGGACTACCTTAAAAAGAACTAAACTATCTCAAAATTATTAAGCGTTAATTTGACTAGTTTTCTTTATAGTAATTGGACTTTCTAATGCACTTTACACACTGTATATTGTGTAAAGTTTTTCAAGTAGGCCTATTCTCACTCTTTCTGAGAGAATTTATTTCAATATATTTGATAATGTGTAGTAGCTAAAAGTTTTAAAAGTTAACACTTTTAAAGTCACCATGAAATCAAAATTGACAATTCTTTTTTTTTTTAATAGAATACTGCAGTATTTATTATAAATGATTTATCATTTATGATAAATCATATTTATCACATCATTAGGTATTTTTTATGTGCTTTTGTAATTTTTAATCAAAATAACTTCCTCTCCCTCTTGCAGTGACATCTCTTCTCTGATGACGTGTTTACTGGCGCGAGGGCGGGACAACCTGTCACTCACATGAGATCACATGACAGCAATGGCAAACCACAACGATCCAATTAATTTCCAATGGACAAAATCAAGTCCCGCCCTACATTTTTTCTTGTTTAAGAAGCTGTTTTACTCAGATAAACGTCACAATAGGAAGAAAAAGACTATCGCAACTCCCATTTCATGACGAATTTAAATAGGGTTTTTGTAATACAACAGAAAGGTTAAATATTCATCTGTCAAATGGGTTTTTGATGAGGTCAGATGAATATAAAATAAGGTTAGCCAAATTTTGAAATTACTGTTAGTATTTTTACACTAAGCATTGAAACCAGTAAGACAAGTCAATCTCAAAAGAAAATAAGGGTTAAAGGATTAGTTCACTTTAAAATGAAAATTACCCCAAAGCTTTACTCGCTCTCAAGCCATCCTAGGAGAAATCAGAGAAATATTAATAAATATCCTGATGCATCCGAGCTTTATAATGGCAGTGAGCGGGATCAACGAATATGAGCTGAAAGTGCATCCATCCATCATAAACGTACTCCACACAGCTCCGGGGGGTTAATAAAGGCCTTCTGAAGCGAAGCGATGCGTTTGTGTAAAAAAAATATCCATATTTAACAAGTTATGAAGTAAAATATCTAGCTTCCGCCAGACTGCCTTCCTTATTCAAGTTACGAAGAAAGTGTAACTGCGTTGCGTCAGTTACACTTTTTCATATTCGTTGGTCCCGTTCACTGCCATTATAAAGCTCGGATGCGTCAGGATATTTATTAATATATCTCAGATTGTGTTCATCAGAAAGAATAAAGTCATATACACCTAGGATGGCTTGAGGGTGAGTAAAGCGGGCTAATTTTCATTTGAAAGTGAACTAATCCTTTAAGGTTTCTTTTTTTTTTTATGTGCAGGACTTTTCGATTAGCCAAATTACCCCATACGTTAAAACAAGTTAAAGGGTTTGATCTCTCCTTTGATTCACATGAGGAATGAGACAAAATCAAAGACCCTTTGCGTTCAGTTATGCCGCAACTCTTCAAAAATAAAAGAACCTTTGAAGTATTCAAAGATTTGACCTTGGACTGACAGCAAAGTGCCCTCGTTGTAATCACTTTCAACTGGACACATTTCATCTGAGGAAGCTCAAGTTTACATTGAAAATCTGTTTATTTTACAGAGCATGCCTTGGTGAAGTGTGCATTTTGAAAGTAAACTTTGGCAAGATGACCATCTAACACGGAAAAAATAAAACACTGGAATTTGTTTTTGCAAATAACCTGGGTAAACTTGAGGTGTCAGATCTTTTACCCATCTTGGGAAGTAGTAAAACGTTGCATTTAATACTCAGAAAGGCATAAAAATAAAGGCTCAAAGACATTATATTAGTGTGCAGAAGTCATATTTTTTTCAAACACACACACACACACACACACACACATCATTTCTAGGCCTACCACTAGAAATAATGCATGTTTATTCTACATTTTTGTGATGTCAAGTCAAAGTTGGACTTTATTGAATTGTACTGTGTTTGCTCAACCAGACAATCAAAGATTACGAATTCACATTTGCATGCAATAATACCCCAAGATATTCAAAAGGCTTTTTGAAGACACTCGCTTTATGAAAACCAACTGCACAGCTCCTCAAGGTCAGGAATGTATCAGGAAGAAACAACGGATTCCAAAATGGCCAACATGTGTTCTGATTCAACACAGGAAACCCAAAAGAGCTTGCAGAATGCTAAAAAGCCTGGTTTGCCTACAGCATGACAATTATTTACAGATCGACTCTCAGCTGATGATGTCATTGAAGCTGTACGCTAATGATCACGAGGACAAGGAGGAGAATGGCACCCCATCTGTTTTTGAAGAAGACCCTCAGCTGTGATCTATAAAACTACCACATTATGAGGAAGACTGGCGTCTTAGTTTTCTCTTCTACACTCTCTGGTCCTCAAAGTTTCATAGTTGGCATGCACAGTCACTTGTTCATCATAATAACATTGCATCATTTTAGTCAAAGAAGTGCTTAGAATCTCATTTTTGTGGGCAGGGTGGAGTATCAACATCTGTGAACAGACTGTTGTAACTGTTAGGAGACAAGACAAGAGAATAATGACTGACTGAAGAGTGTAAAAGGTGCCATAAGTCAAACGATAGTTGCTTCAGTTCAGCGTTTAAGCGACTGTAACGTTAAACAATCATCAAAAATTCCATGTTTACTATCTCCCCCAGTGTCATTTCCATGTGAAATTGAATGCAGGCCCTGAAGGGTTGATAAACAAAGAACCTCTTCTGTTTTCATTGATCCATGTCCTGAGAGAGAAATATAAACGGCGGCTAAATCCTCTGATACGCAGAAAACTGCTATTGTTCTGGACAAAAAAAGATGTGTGTTTGCTGTCAAAAATAAAAGCAAAATATGGATGATTACTTAAAACAAAGAAAGTAAGAAAAAATAAACAAGCAAACAAGCAGCAGAACAAAGCAGAATTTCCAAAGCTTGGAATCATAGGTCATATGACTGAGCATACATTTAATTAGATTTAAAAAGACATACAAAAGAAGACAACCGCTTGTTGAAAAAGATACAATTAAGTTCATCACTTTACTCAGATTGCAGCTCAGAATTGTCATTACACTAGTGTAAAGAGTATCTCTTCAGCTATGGGCACATCTTTACAAGAACTTTTGCACAATAAACTTTCATATAACACACTTTTGACACTCACAGTGCAAATATTTGCATTAGTTTGTTTACTACACTGTAAAAAGAATTGTTGGTTTAACTTGGTTTGTTTACCTGGTTGCCTTAAAATTTTGAGTTCATTGAAATTAAAAATTTTAGTTAAAGGGTTAGTTTACCCACAAATGAAATTTCTGTCATTAATTACTCACCCTCATGTCATTACAAACCCGTAAGACCTTCGTTCATCTTTGGAAGACAAATTAAGATATTTTTGGTGAAATCCGAGGGTATCTGATCCACACACAGGCAGCAACAACATTGCACCTTTTGAGGTCCAGAAAGGTATCGATAACACTGTGGTGGTTCAACCTTAATATTATGAAGCAACGAGAATACTTTTTGTGCACAAAAAAACAAAAATAACAACTTTATTCAACAAATTTGTCTGTTCCCTCTCATATCGCTACACTATTTTCGTCACAGAGCTTTAGTGTTTATGTCTGAACGTGGGCTCACGCATGCGTCGTGCTGCTCACGTGACCAGAGCCGGCCAATACTGAGCCGCCGTTCGGACTTAAACACTGAAGCTCTGCAACGAAAATAGCGTAGTATGAAAGGGGACAGACAAATTTGTTGAATAAAGGTGTTATTTTTGTTTTGTTTTTTTGCACAAAAGGTATTCTTGTCGCTTAATAATATTAAGGTTGAACCACTGTAGTCTCGCCGACGGTTTTATCGATGTCTTTAGTACCTTTCTGGACCTCAGAAAGTGCAATGTCGTTGCTGCCTATGTGTGGATCAGATACCCTCGGATTTCATCAAAAATATCTTAATTTGTGTTCCGAAGATGAACTAATGTCTTACGGGTGTGGGACAACATGAGGGTAATAACAGAAATGTCATTTTTGCGTGAACTAACCCTTTAATACAATGAAGGCGATTGGTTTAATAAACATAAACTCAAAATATTATGTTATCTGAACCACATTATTTAACATTATTAAGTTGATTTGACAAAAGAAAAAAATGTTGTGATAACAAACCATGAAAATAATTTTTTACAGTGTAACAGTGCCCAATAGTGTAGATACATTCAAAAGTACATTTGATATTTTTGTAAAAAGTAAGAACAGTAAAAGTACAGTTAAAAAACAGTAATATTGTAAAATATTATCACAATTTAAAATAACTGTATATTTTACAATGTAATTTATACCTGCGACGTCAAAGCTGTATTTTCAGCATCATTACTCCAGTCTGCAGTGTCACATGATCATTCAGAAATCATTCTAATATGCTGATTTACTGCTCAAGAAACATTTCTTGCATTTTCTTGCTGCTTAATATTGTGGAAAGCATTTTTTTTTTTCAGGATTCTTCTTAGATGAATAGAAAGTTCAAAAGAACAGCCATTTTAAATAATTTTTGCAAGTCTTTACTCTCACTTTTGATCAGTATTCTTGCTGAATAAAAGTATTTTTTAAGTATTATAAAAGTATTATTTTAAAAAAATTGAACAATATGTATATCCATCACAGGATAATTTTGTCTTATGAAAAAAGTTTTTTAGTATTAGTTGTGGAAACTAATAATAAGTTATAGTAGTCATTTTTGTAAATACTTTTCACACAATAAATGTTGAAATGGTTTATGATTACTTCACTTCTTGTTTAGATCATCACAGATTTAAACATGTAATAATTCATAGTTTTATGATGAATTTTCATAGTCATAATGATTTATATGCATTTGCATTTGAAATATGCATTTGAAACGTAGCAAACATAAATGATTCAGACAGGGTAAAAGCTTCCAAGTCAGTTAATGTGTCATAGCAAATATAAACATCCGTTAGTTTTGCCTCAACCCCTTTAATGTTATAGAGCTTATGGATATCAAGAAACATTCAACCTAGAAAGAAGCTGAAATGTTGTGCAAAAACAATTACAAATGGAGAAATGCTGTAATTGTTTTTGGTTCATCTGGTGTACATACACCATACAAACCACAAGAAGCACTTCTCCATTCGTATTTGTTTGTGTGTTGTGTGTTTGAAAGAGAAAGAGAGAGGATGAAAGTGGTTCTGAAAGTCCCCTCATGCAGTTAATTCAATTCAACTCTGCCCTCTGGTGGTGTTTGTGAAAAACAGCATGTTTATTCTGGATGCCACAGGCTGATCACCTGTGGATCTGATAACTAAAACCATCTGTGAGAGAGGCTTTGCTATAACTCTCTTGGAAGTGTGTGTGTGTTGTGAGGCAGATGTTTGGGAGCAATAGATACCTTATGAATGGTTTATTGATTATACAGCACAAATTAATTACTAATTTCTTTCATGAAACCAACTTTTTCTGTATTTCCCTTAATATAGGTGCACTTCTTGAAAATTTGTGTGAATCTCATAAAATGATTTACTGTTAGTGCCTTTTAACAAGGCTTATTGATCTTTAGATTTAGTCTTTTATGAATTAAAGCATGCATACTTGTAGGGAGCGAATTAAAACACAAAGTGCTGACATCATCTCACGCATACATCGGTTGACTATAACTTCCTCTCTATCTCCCGGAGTCAGTGGGAGAAAACATTTCCATCTGTGGGTGTCCAGGGGCCTCTTAATTGCTTTATGTAATAATACACTCCAGTGTTGTCAGTTACAGACGCAAAATTAGGGCCTCCTCATCATCTCTTTTCTTCATTAAAGGACAACGTCAGCAGGGCCCCATCAAAGGCACGATTCACCGTGGGGACGTCTGATTTATGAGCACAGTTCCCAGAGCATTGTGAGGATCGCACACATGCAAAATGGCTTCTCTGGTATTTATAGTAACTCAACTGGCATTGTGCTAGAGAGAGGGATGAGAACATGTAGGAAGAAGAGAGAGAGAGTGTGTGTGTGTTGAAAATCACTCTGCTTTGATCTTTGGTCCCTCCTCTCAGATAAAAACTCTCTCAGGACAAGAGCTTTGAACAGAAGTCACACAGTTGTTCTGTAATACTGCACCACACAATTATGTTTTAAATATGTGAATGTGTATGGACGCTACTGCATTTATTATATTTTATCTAGTATGAATAACAGGACTTTGTCCAAGTTTCATTAATACATGAATAACAGTAAACCGTCTACAGGGGGAGTTATTACAGGCAGGTTATTGTTTCTCAAACTGTTAGATCAGATGGATCTCCACATCAGAAATATCAGATCCGACCCTGGACGCCGGATTCAGTCAAAAGATATCCATTTTGTCACCAGTAAAACCTGTCAACAGCAAGCCTCGTCTAGTACCCAAAACTCTATTAACAGTCATCTATCAGTCTAAGAGTTTGACTGAGAAGAGCAGAAGCAGGAGACGAAGTGATGATGATAAAAAGAGTCTTAAATTAAAGTTGGGATGAAATGGAAGTTGCTAGTCTTTTCTTCCTTATTGTTCCTGAAAGGACCCTGGTTAAAGTAACTAATGACCAGGGGTGCACATAACTTTTTTGGTCTGGTTCTCAAGGGAGCACCTGGAGATGTTGCTTGGTACTCACACTTTGTGTTTTTTCTTTTCTCTCGAACATGGTAGATGATGATGATGTTTTTTTTAAATGATTATTTTATTTTATTAACATTAATGGCACAGACAACAACAAGAATATAAGGCTGCTGTCACTTTAAGACGTAATGCACACACGGACTGAATATGCTAACACACATCCGGTTTCTTTCTCAACTGTTTGCTAATGACATAACCGAGAGAATACTTGACGAGACAGGTATTTTGACATAAATTTGTGTGTATGTGTCTGTTCAAGCGAAAGTAAATGAGAGGAATCAATTCGGTGTTCGAGCGCTGTCTGAAACGCGCCGCTCTCTCTCTCTCTGCGTGCACGCGCTTCGGGTGTGGCACAAATAACAGCGAGTCCGATTTTCGCCTCTTCTTCCGCTTTTAAAATCGTTTGAATGTGTTAATTGCCGAGACAAAACATGTCCAAATGATAAACTTTCACTCTATGATTGTTAAACTTAGCAGTTAATCTGCGAATCACCTTATCCGTACGGATCACAGATTAACTGCGATCCGTTGCACCCCTAATAATTAAAGAAAACACTTATCATCTGTCAGGCTGTGTTCTCAAAGGAAGACGAAGAAGAACAGGTTCAAATACAAAGTAATCCAAGTTTAATCCAAACAGGCAAAGGGCAGATACAACACAACGTAGTAAGACGGTGAACGGACAAGGAACTGAACACAAACAGGAACTGATGACGTGCAGCTGTGATGGTGGTTAGTGTCCATGGTAACTGATGAGTGGCGGGAACTTAGAATAAGGGAGCACATGTGACAAGAGAAAACCAAAACAAACAGAACATGAGGGTGACTGTGACATTACATCCCCCTCCGGCGAGGCGCGTCCTCACGGCGTAAAGGAACATCCACGGGGAGGGCCGGAGGGGGTTTGGAGGCGGGCGAAGTGATGGTGAAGAAGGAGTGGTGAAGGGAGGACGACAATCCCCTGGTGGCGTTGGTGGTAGACCGCCGATGGCATAGACCCAGAGCTCCCCAGTGCCGACAGCTCGGGGCAAAGACGAGGGAGGGAGAAGTCTAGGTGGTGACGTGGCTGACAGCAGCTGGGGGACGACTGACGGAGGCGTGGCCGATGGATCCACCAGCGCAGACGGAGAGGTGATGGAGACGAGCGACATCGCTGGTACTGTAGACCCAGGCGATGTCGCGGCGACAACCATCGAAGACGTAGCCAGATTACCCGAAGGCTGAGGTGGATCAGGTGTGACTGAGGACAGAGGCGACACCGAGGGGAAGGAGGAGCCCGCTGACATTGTAGGGGTGGAGGGATGGAGTGCAAGGGATGGAGTGCAGCGGACGGACCGCAAGTCCGTGACGGAAGAGGAGCGACAACGGACCAAGGGGGAGCCGGCAGGACGAGGGAACCCGGAGGAACCGGAAGTCCGAGGGTCTCCGGTGAAGCTGTAGGTGGGAGGAGCCCCGACGGAGCCGACAGGTCGACAGGCCGAGATGGAATGAGGATCTCAGAGGCCGGAGGTGGAGCCGCAGGATCCTCAGGTGATGGTGCTGCAGGTGGACACACGACCTGTGGCTTGACGTCAGAGCGGGGCTCCCACGGAGACGGACCTCCGGCATGGTTGGAGGACTGACTGAGCTCTGGGGTGATGGAGGTGGTGAGGATATTGACGGCGTAACGGTGAGTAATATACAGTCTTTACAGTCATTAGTATTGTTCAGAAACGATGATGAAGATGATGCTGGGTGGGAAAGGGTGGGAGATGGAACTACCTCACTGAAGTCAATCAGCCAGTCCTCATCCTCCATTGTCGTGACTCCCTCGTCCGCTGATGTCGCTGGCTCACACCGCTGGTTAAGACTTGCGGTAGGGCTGCACATCCGGGGCGAGGGTCAGCTCTGTCCTCTCTTCCTCGGGCTCTGGCTGACGCGCCGTGGCGGGTGCTGGCTCACCGTCTGCGGGGGGCACACGTGAGTTCTCCGCGGTCGAGGGTGTTGCTACGGGCTCTGGGTCTGGCTGTGCTCCAGATCGGGGCGCGACGCTCTCCAGACACCGAAAGACAGGTTCTCTCCAGTTCAGTCCGGTGGTGTCTGGGAGGTCGAGGCGTTGGTGGAAAGTAGCCCCGATCCGGAACAAGGTCTTGAGGGTCTCATTGTCCAGGGAACTGGTGACAGCCAAACAAATAAAATCTTTAACGAAAGAAAAAAGGTCTAGGCTCTCCTGAGCCCGGACGAGCATTATTGCCCTCTCGTCCATTTCGGGCGGTCCGTTCATCTGTCAGGCTGTGTTATCGAAGGAAGACGAATTCAATTAAATTCAATTCACATTTATTTGTATAGCGCTTTTCACGATACATATCATTTCAAAGCAGCTTTACAGAGAATGCATGTTAACATTACAATTTAGAGAATGCAGTTAGCTAATAATGTAATAATTTAGGCAATTTAATTTACAATCACTGTTAGCAGTTTAATTGAAGGTCGAAGCAATGAGCTCCTGGAAATAATGAATTACATATTAACAATAATTACGATATATAGAAAATTGGGAATGTTCATGTTGATCCAGATATTGCGTCATCTGAAGTCCTCGCAGGAGTTGGCGCTGAGGTCTTCTTAAGAGGCTGAATCCAAACTGAAGCTGATGTACTCTTTAGTCACCTCGGGATAAATCATAAAAGCAAATGGAGAATAATTAGCGTAGCTGCTGTTCATAACATTAAGCAAAGATAGTCATGTGCAATTTATCTGATATGAGATGCATTATGTGAATGAAGAACGAAAAAGAACAGGTTCAAATACAAAGTAATCCAAGTTTAATCCAAACAGGCAAAGGGCAGATACAACACAACATAGTAAGACGGTGAATGGACAAAGAACTGAACATAAACAGGAACTATTATACACAAAGGGAGATTAACTGATGACCTGCAGCTGTGATGGTGGTTAGTGTCCATGGTAATTGATGAGTGGCGGGAACTTAGAATAAGGGTGCACATGCGAAAACCAAAACAAACAGAACATGAGGGTGACTGTGACATCATTATGATTGCTATCTTACCAGAGATAAATCCTACTCCATTAAGTAAATGTGTCCCTAAAAATGTTGGTACTCAAAAGCGTTTCCCTCAAAGTTTCCTGATGCGCATCGTTTATTTTTACCACGCATGCGCACCAGTTATGTGCACCCCTTACTTTTGGATTCTGATGCTGAATCTCCTGCTGTTATTATTCTCTTAAACGTTAGTGCCGCATTTGACACTGTGGTTCATAATCTTTTTCTTAATCACCTTGAAACTGTTTTTGGTATTTCTGGCACTGTTTAGATCTTATTTGACAGGACGCAAACAGTTTGTTCTTTTAGGGGAATACAGGTCTGATATTGGACCAGTTTCTAGTGGCATCCCTCAGGGCTCAATTTTAGGACCCTTACTTTTCAGTCTTTATTTACTCCAGCTTTGCCAGCTTTTTTTAAATTGAGGAATCTAGTAATGGTCTTCATTAACATTTGATCCCCATGTACAAGAAGTTGTAAACAGAAAAGTTAACACACACATTGATTACTGTAATGCACTTCTTACTGGGGTTTCTATGCATACTCAAAATAAGCAAAGTTCAAAATTCTGCAGCTAGAATTTTAACAATCATTGTACTGGCTACCGGTTAAATTTAGAGTTGATTTTATATGCTCACATACAAAGCACTTCATGGACTGGCTCCAGAATATTTATCTCACCTTTCAACACCATATATCCCAAACTGAAATCTTCGCTCTTCTCAGCATTGGTCTGCTGGTTGTCCATCAAACACGGTTATGTTCCATGGGTGACAGAGATTTTTCTGCTCCCAGGTTGTGGAACCAACTTCCAGTTGAAATTCTTGAAGTCTCCTGGAATTTTTAAAACATATTTGAAAACATATATTTTTTAAGTTGTCTTATTGTTGATTGTGATAAACATGGTTGATTTCTTTTTGTAGTTTTAATACACACATGTACTATCTATTTTGTATTTTCTTTGTAATGCTACCCTGTTAAGCGCTTTGAGAAGCTCCTTTTAAAGGTGTTATAGAAAATAAAGTTATTATTTTATTATTGTGACGTGTATCTGAGTAAAACAGCTTCTGCAATGAGAAAAACTGGATTTTGTCCTGAAGAATTGATTGGATCATAGGAAGTTGGGCGTTGCTAACTAAACTGAGGCAGATCTGAATGCCAGTTTGCAGTACAATCAGTTGTGGAGGATGTTTAGTCAATTATTTATAATAAACATTCTGCAACATTCTGTAAAATAATTAGAATTGTCCATTTTTAACTTTAATTAGTGGTGCTTTTTACTTTTCTAAGTGCTATAAGGGCTAGTAAGCAACCACCTATCCAGAAAACCCTAGCAACGGTATAGCAACCACATAGCAACATATTAGAAAACAACATGTTACACCTAAGAAAGTGCATAGCTACACCCTGGCAACCACCTACAACACCCAATAGTAGGGGCAGGTTTTGCATGGGCAAACACCACTGACTTTTTTCTTCAGAATGTAAAAATCTAGTTAAAATAAGATGATTCAAGTCCACTTTAGAATCACATCATTGTATTAAACAACAAATTTTGGTCTTAGAGTCAAAAACTTTAAAAAGTCAGAGAAAGTCTATTTTATGTAATAGCCTAGACACTATAGAAATAGAGCTTGTGAAGATGGATTTTTGTATATAGGGAAGGGTGCCTTGAAATTGCTCAAAGTTACTGTAAATGATCTCAAATCACTCACAGACTCGATCCGCACGCTCAGGGCAGAACTACAAACTACAAACCAAGAGAGAAATAGAAAGAAGAAAGTTTTTGTGGATCAAAGACAGAGATTTTGTGATCTTAAGTTCTTTCTGTGACCAACATGTTTTCATGTTACTATGATCAACATGAAAGTGCAAGAACTTTGAAGAAGAGAAGAAAGAAGAACGAGTGAGAAAGAGCACTTCTTCAGACCCATTCCTCATCCACATCTTCATCATCATATACTGTACAAGTATTAATTTAGCGGGTGCTTCAATTCTGAAGTGAGGAAAAGTACAAACACTGTTATATAAAGGAGCCAACAACATTTGTATAAAGCTTAAATACCATCATCTGAAAGCTGATATGTAAATGCAACTGCCATTTAACTGAACAAGCCTCAGATTATGTTATTTTTTCATAGTGTTGTAAGGGAATTTGCAGAGTAAAAGTACAATAATGAACAATAATAATCCATAATAATCAAATTACATCGGAACCCACTGAATTTCATTGTATGGACCACAAAAAACAAACAAACAAACAAAAAACCCCAACATTTTTTCAAAGTATCTTTTGTTGTATTTCACAGAGGAATGTCATACAGGTTTGGAACAACATGATAAATAAATGATAACAGATTTTCATTTTCAGGTGGACTATTCCTTTAGAAGTGTTCCCAATATTTCAGATAACACTTTCATATTACAACTCTGTTAGAGAGAGAGAGAGAGAGAGAGAGAGAGAGAGAGAAACAGACCCCTCTCTGTGCTTTTAGAGACAACATAGATTAAACCACATTATCAGCGTGTCAGGAAATGACTTCAGATCACATGGCTGACATGATTATGGTTCCTGCTTCTTTTAATTTACTCTTTCACCTCTCTCACCTACACACAAACCCCCGCCCTCATCTTCTCTATTCCTTTTTAACATCAAAACAGAGTGAATGGAAACTAATCTTGTTACCACATGATGTCTTGGCAAGATCATCCATGAATTGAGCACATTTTAATTTGAACCTCATTGTTTTAACAACCCTGACCAGCATCTCCAGAGAACAAGTCCACACAATAAAACGCCATGCTCTTTGAAGCGTCTCCAAACACATTGTCATCATAGTGACAAGCTCATAAAATACACAAAACTTCAAATGATTTTTTTTTGGAGCCCAAAATTAGATGTTTATGTCTCTTTCTTTATTTCACGTTGTGCTTGGACATTATAACCTTTTAATCATATATGTCTAGCCCTGAGATGATTTTTATGTTATTTAATTTTTTATTGATTTAATATTTATTATGTGGGAGGAATAATGGCAAATGCAGCTTAATTTAATATATATATATATATATATATATATATATATATATATATAATAAAAAACATAAAAAAATATAGTATAAAAATAGAAAGTAAACAGACAAACCAGACAATTTGGCATCAATGGCATGTTTCATTGCATTATCACAAATAAAACCATTGTCCCCAAGCACAACATAATATGATAACCAAATCTTTAACAAATTTTAAATAATATTTAAATAAAGGGTGAAGAGGCCAGACATCACTTTTGGCCACTACTGTAAAACTCTTTCTCACAAACAAATGTGCGCTTTCTATATTCTCCACCAGATGGCAGGAATGTCGATATGCTGCCTTTCTCGTCGCCCTCATCCATAATATGGAAAATCTCACGCAGAGCGTTTTGGCTCATGTTTGGAAAACATATTTTTCATTTAATAAATTAGAATTAATCTAATAAAATATGGCTTTTATCTAATAATTATGACTTTTTATTCATAAAAGACTAATGAAATGGCATTTCATTTGTATTAATTGGTTCGTTTAGTTTAGAATAAGGTTTCATTTGTTAATAGTTAGCTATATTAGTTAAAGGGTTAGTTCACCTAGAAATGAAAATTACGTAATTATTTACTCACCCTCATGTCGTTCCAAACCCGTAAGACTTTTGTTCATCTTCTGAACACAAAGGAATATGTTTTTAATGAAATCTCAGAGATTTCTGTCCCTCCACTGACAGTTCACGCAACTACCACTTTGACGATTCAAAAAGTTCATAAAGAGATTGTAAAACTAATCCATAAGAATTGAGCGGTTTAGCCCAAATTCTCTGAAGAGACACGATCGCTTTATATGATGAACAGATTGAATTTAAGCTTTTGTTCGCATATAAACTCTGATCAGCAAACATAAACAGAAGCTCAACTGAATCTGCTTGACACGTGAGAACAATATGCAAGAATTGCAATTGCTGAAGCTTAAACATGATGTGTAACACGAGAATGAACCATTGGTTCTCGTATGTCAAGCAAACATGCTTGAGCTTCCATTTACCACAACTGATATGCGTGTTGTTGAAGGTTTATATGCTAGTAAAAGCTTGTATTCAATGTTTATCATATAAAGCGATCGTGTCTCTTCAGAAAATGTAGACTAAGCCACTCAATTCATATGTATTAGTTTTACAATCTCTTTATGAATTTTTTCATAGGTTTTTCCTTATGTTTTCCGCGTACATACGACACCATTGTCAAAACGATCCCCATTCACACGGATCCACGAAAACGACTAAAAACGCTGTATTCTGCTGGCAGGCCATTAGATGGCGATGAAACACTATAGACTGAGCATGTAGTACGCATGTGCATGACGTCATCGTTTCCACAGATTCGCGTTTTCGTTCAAAAACTTGCACTTTGAAATCCGTTTTCAAAAGTTGGCGTTTTCAGGCACCCAAAACGCCGTTGTCGTGTAAATGAACTGCCAAAACGCATTAAAAGTTTTACGTTTTTAGTTGAAACGGTGTCGTGTAAATCTCAGCATTTAGCCTACTAATACATTAAGTTGTAGCCTATCTGTTATCATCAGCTAATGCACTGTGAATGACCACGAACATTTTTATTAACCAACATTAACAAAGGTTAATAAATGCTGTAGAAATATATTGCTCATTGTTAGATCATGTTAGTTAACGCATTAACTAATGTTAAAAAATGAGACCTTATTAATTCAGCTCAACTGTACGATTGGTGGTTTAAGGTGGGTTTGTCTGTTTCCATCAATTGTAGATATAATAATGTATAATGTAGGGCAGTGGTGTGCGGTGGTGTTTTAAAATGAGTGAAAAATGTATGTCCCTGTTACACAATTTTCCTGGTTAAGTTAACATTACATAAAAAGAGAAACCAAATACAATTCTATTTTGTATTTTTACACTATGTAATGTTCTATTTATTAAAACGAAGTATAAATTTCGTCAATTTAGTGTTTTTACGCGTTTTTACATTTATTCCAAAATAAAATATTAAAATAAAGGCAGTAACAATTTAAACAATATATATTATTTATAAACTAATATTCAGCTTTTCTTTTTAAAAGTCAGTTTATTTTCAGCAGTCATCAAGCTTGTACACACTGGTCACTCACTCACAGACACAAAGATGTAGGCTACCTTTAATTTCACCACGCTGATTGCTCACTAAAACCCCCCGGAGTCATCATGTTTTTAGGCTATTTCGAGTTTGATTTTGACATGAAATAAAGTTGTGATATCTAAGTGACAGTTGTTTACTTACTTTTGAATTAGTCTTCCAATTAACGCCATCACTGTCTTCATTCAGGACGATTCGACGAGAACGCGCACGAAAACAAGAGGCGGGATTTATCGCACGAACCAATCATGTCCAATCGTAACCGATCATATCCAATCATAGGGTGATGGAGGCACTGCCTCCTCTCACGTGACTTTCCCTCATTCATTCTCAATTACCCCCCACTAAACCCACCGCACGCTTAGGGGGCTCTGCTTTGTTTCTATGAGCTGAAGGGAGGCAGAGAGACGCGGACTCCCCGCTGTAACTTCACCTGCGGGTGTCGCTGTTTGTCAGTGTTTCTTTAGAAAAACGAGTGACTTTTACACTTTTTAATGTCAAATTTTGTAACATTTGCGTTGTTTTATTTTTGTAATATCAATTATTTTCTCATCCAGTTTTTTTGAGGAGGCACTGCCTCCCTTGCCTCCTCCGAAAAAACGCCCCTGATGTAGGGATATACTGTACCTATATACACTCTTAAGGTATTTGTTATTAACACTAGTTTACCAAAGGTGTGTTTGGAATGGAATACTTGTGTACTGCTTACTGCATAGTGTGCACTATAGACTTGATGCTGCCTACTAATTCTCCTAAGATGAAACTAAACATTTCAATGCAATATTATTGACACATGACCTCCTTACCTTGCACATTTAATTTAGCAATCCAAAATTTTTAACTTTTATGTCATGGTTATGACGTTTTATCTCAGAATTTTGACTTTTTATGTCATAATTATGGTTTACCAATTTTTTCTCTTAATGAAGTTTTATTTAACTAAATTCGGGAGGTGCACATTCAGGTAAATCAACCAATCAGTGCAAGAGGAAGCTGGTATATAAGCCGTCTCTCACCTCTATCCCGCAACAAGTTTCATAGCATCCCTCCACCACCCCATCACCTCACTCTTGGCTGGTTTCTATCCCAGTTAAGGTGGGGGAGTACTCTGGATTCGGGCCAAATTCCGAGCTCGGAGCCCTCCCCCAGACAGCATGCCAACTACGCATAAATTACTATACAAATTTTGATTTCATGTACGTGTAAACTCGAGAATATGGCTGATATGGGTAGGCCTACATGAGTGACACATACATAAAGAATGATTTTTTATTTTTATTTTTTATTTGAACTACAGTAGTGGCCAAAAGTGATGTCTGGCCTAGAAAAATTGACATCTTCACCCTTTATTTAAATATTATTTAAAATTAGTTAATGATTTTGTAATCATATTGCGTACTTGTGCTTGGAGTCAATTTTTGGTCAATCTGTTATACAAAGAAATTATGAACACATGAAAAAGCAAGAGAGAACCAACAAAGTATTATATATTTATAAAACGGTTAGTTCCTGTCCTTGATTCTGATTGGCCAATAGCTGTGTTTTATTCACGATAAAACACAGCTATGACCGCTTCACCCAACGGTTCTGTGCATCACTACACAACACCCTTAGCAACCACTCTTAGCAACGTAAACTGTATGTTTTAAGTTGATATTGTTCATTGAAGCTTAGAAGCTGTAGAAGATTATTGTGAGAAAAAGATCGAGTGAGCGAGTCCTTTTAACAGTTAAGGGGTTTTCCCGTGACTGACAGCGCTAGTCAAAGCATTTGTCAGTTGCGTCTTGTTCCGTGTTCACAACAATTCAGTCTTTTCAATGTTAAAGTCTTCTCTACTGACTGACACACTTATAAAGACAGTCTTTGCTGCCATCTAATGGTGTGAAAATGTAACTTCTGTTGCTGTTCACGGTCAGGGACTATTTTTTCTGGCGAAAGGAAGGCTTTAGTGAAAGTTTACTTCATGAAAGCTGCATTGATACATATTTCTGGCTTTAATATTTGTATTGTGTGGTAACCGTTTTATAATATATATATATATATATATTATATATATATATATATATATATATGATATACAATATATTATATATAGCAACATATATATATTGTAAGCAATAAGGTACTCGAGGCTAGTGCTGTATCGTGAATAAGTCACGGCTGAAGGGCGTTATTCACGATACAGCACAGCCTCTCGTACCTTATTGCTTACATACAGTGTTGGGTGTAATTAAATTACTTATCCACTGTAATTAAATTACTTATCCCCTGAAAAAGTAAAGTAAGGGATTACTGTTCATTTTTAAGTAATTTAATTACAGTTACTTATAATGTACTTGCATTACATACTGTAAATTAGTTCAACAGTTCTGTTTAAATCAATATTGAATTTAAAATCTAAATTTGTCGTCTAAAGGTAAAAGTGAACGCTGCCTCTTTAAAATCGTAAGCTGTAGTGCAGTTGCGCGTGAGTTCGCAACTTCGCACCAGTTGGCTGTGTAGTCGCTGTCTGAAGATGTCGGCAGAAGCGAGTAGCTGTTTTGCAGAATGGAAATATTCCAGTTACTTCACTTTTTTGACACAGGTAGGCAAGAACATTACGGTAAAATGTAAGCTATGTCCTAGAGAAAAAACTGCGCGCGCTCTCTGAGAGACGGTCTTTAGTTAGTGCGCTCTCGACCAAAGCGCACACACATAGCCGCCTCTCGCGAGTGTCAGATTTTCGCGGTTTATTACACATAAACGTTCATATACACACACAGTTATGTCAAAATGCCCATCTTGGCGTATATTCGCGTTGGTTATGTGAATGTGAACAGCATATGTAACAGCATATTTTCTCCGTCCATTAGGCCTTAGTGACAGCAGCCTTTAAAACATGCTACTGTCTACTATTGGCTGTCTGTATTATAAATTATAATCAAACAACAACAACAAAAACCTTTAATACGGATTCATCTATATTTCATTTATACAGTTATGACTATGCAGAGTTATTTTATATTTTATTATTCAATTTCTGTGGTATTTTTACTTACTACTATTAGACCTACCCGGAAAAAAATATATAACATTGTTTTATTTGTATTTTTATATATTTTTACCGTGGTATCGACTTTGGTAACGAGTATTGTGCACTTTTGGTGGTATCGGTACCGACTACTAGATTTTTGGTATAGTGACATCCCTATTTGTTATTAAAAAAGATTAAGAATTATAAAGTAAATAAAAGTATTATAGTATATGTTTTAATAAAGTTAAAATGTTTTAAAAAGCTATAAAAGGCTAAACTATTCCATGTTTGACTAAATTATTAAAAGAGTTTCCTTTCTATTGTCTATCCGGTCAAGGTTTATAGGGATTTTAAGAAGTAATTAGTAAGTTACTTTTGAGTAATTAAATTACTTTTCAGACAGAGTAATTAGAAAAGTATTTTAAATACAACATTGATGATGTAATTAGTAAGTATGAAGTAACTTACCCAACACTGCTTACATATATATATATATAGGTGGTGGTGATGCTGCTACCTCTGGGTCTGTGATCTCTTATTTTCCACCAGGAGGTGCTTCAGAGGAAAAACACCCTTAACCTGTTGACCGTGAAGCTGCAGTGAATCAGAGTGAACAAACACTTCACTTTTGGCAAAAGCAAAGCCAGTTAATGAACAGAAGAGCACAAGCACAGGGCAGTTAAGTGCATGACAGGAAACATGATCTATTCTGTCAGGCTAAACTAACAAACAACCATCAAAAAAAAAAAAAAAAAAAGAAACAGTACAGATGTAGAACATGAAACCGTTTCACTATGCATTCACATCCCCCTCTCAGGAAAAGGCTCTTCTTGCAAGGCCCGTGGGTGAAAGTGAGAGTTGTTGTTTGGGGTCATGTAGTTGTTGTTGTTGTTTTTACAGGCAGACAGAGTGGAGGGGAACGCCAAGGGGGGCTGAGCAACAAAGACCCCGCACTGTCAGCTATTCCACAAACAAAGCACAGCTTATTCTGCCAACAACAGTCTGGCAGAGACACCACAACATGCTGGCACGCTGACAATAAGCAAAATCCCACTCGTGAAATTTAGGTCAATTCACACAACAAATTTTTTATGGATCAAGGAGTTATATACATTTTTCCATATAAATATCAGTAACTGCACCAAATTGCATATTTTTGCTCTGTCTGGGCCGCTGAATAAAACTGAGGTGTTTTTTCTTCCTCACGTATGAGGTCCATATTCTCCTATACAGTTGTGGTCAGAATTATTGGCACCCTTGGTAAATATGAGCAAAGATGACTATAAAAATAAATCTGTATTGTTTATCCTTTTGATCTTTAATTCATAAACTTAGCAAAAATCTAACCTTTCATTGAAGGAAAAGAATTGAAAGTGGGGGAAAATCACATTATGAAATAAATGTTTTTCTCCAAAACACATTGGCCACAATTATTGGCACCCCTAGAATTTTTTATGAGTAAAATATCAGATAAAAATCAAAAACCTGACTGCTTCTGCTAGAAATCCAATAATGGGCCGTGGTTGGATCTTCCATCAGGACAATGATCCAAAACAAACATCAAAACCAACACAAAAATGTGTCACTGAGCACAAAATGAAGCCTCCCATGGCCATCCCAGTCCCCTGACCTGAACCCTACGAAAATGAGTGGAGTGAACTGAAGAGAAGAAGCACCAACATGGAGCTGGGAATCTGAAGGATCTGGAGAGATTGTGTATGAAGGCATGGTCTCTGATCTCTTGTCAGGTGTTCTCCAAACTCATCAGACATTATAAGTGAAGACTCAGAGCTGTTATCTTGGCAAAAGGAGGTTGCAAAAAGTATTGAATAAAAGGGTGCCAATAATTGTGGCCAATGTGTTTTGGAGAAAAACATTTATTTCATAATATGATTTCTCCCCCATTTTCAATTCTTTTCCTTCAATGAAAGGTTAGATTTTTGCTAATTTTATGAATTAAAGATCAAAAGGATAAACAATGCAGATTTATTTTTACAGTCATCTTTGATCATATTTACCAAGGGTGCCATTAATTCTGACCACAACTGTAATACTATATGAGGTCAAAAAATATGCACTTTTTTTTTTTTTGGATTTTGATTTTGTCTAAAGGTTCAATAAACTGTTCTCTTAAATATATATATATATATATATATATATATATATATGTATTTTTTTTTTCTAAAAAGTTTTCATAGGTCAGGCTTTACAACCTCTGCAGTAGCATATGCTATGCATTTTCCTTTTTATTAGTTAATTTTTTTTATTAGTTAATTTGCAGATTATCTAATGTGTTGGAGAAAGTTACTTTTAAAAGTAATGCGTTACAATATTGCATTACTCCCTAAAAAAAGTAGCTAATTGCGTTACTTTTTATGAAAAGTAATGCATTACGTTACTTTTTCTCACCCGGGCTGGGCTTGCTTGGTTGTTTTTTAATAAAAAAGTTATATTTTTGGCAAATGTAAAGGCCCTTTCACATCACACGTGAAATGAATACGCCTCAGGCTGAAGGAAATGCAAATTCACGCCTGTACAGTAGAGGGCGCAGCTCAAACAAACTTTTCAGCTGTGCTGCCATTTTGGATTGCAGAAGAATAGGACACACGAGAAGAAAGTTCAACTTCAACACGCTTATTTTTATAGATCAGCATCAAAGTCTATGTTAGCAAAATTAGATATAGTGCAAGCTAGAGCTCTAAGAATTTGTTTAGGGGCAGTAAGAACCACACCAGTTTGTGCAATGCAGGTGAAAGCTGGGGAAATGCCTTTGGGGTTACGCAGACTTGAGTTAGCAGCCAACTACTGGATTAATATTAAAGGACATGTAGAATGTCATCCAGTGAAAAATGTCTTGCAGTTGAGTTGGGAGATGGAGAAAGTATATAGAGAAAGCTTTGGTTGGACAGGACACCAAATAGCAAAAGATGTAAGAATATACAATAGAGAATTTGAGGAAACTGTAATATGGCCAATTAAACCAGTTTGGGTATTAGAGTGTCCAAAGGTAGATTTAGAGCTACTGAAAATCAGAAAATATGATGGGACATCTGATATAATAGAAGAATATCATAGATATAGGGAGTATAAATATAAGTACTGTATTCAGATCTTTACAGATGGATCTAAGGAAGCAAATACAACTGGTTTAGGAGTTAGTGTGCCAAAGTGTAAAGTGGATATTAGTAAAAGAACATCTGATTATTTAAGTGTATATGCTGTAGAATTAGTTGCCATTTTAGAAGCAATAGAGTGGATTGTAGAAAGTGGCGCCAACAAGTTTTTAGTATGTAGTGACTCTGTATCTGCTCTTTCGAGCATTAAATCAGGCACAACTAGAAACCATAAGGGCTTGATCTATGATATTTTATTTATTTATACAACAGCAGTTAGGCAGGGGAAGAATATTGCACTCATGTGGGTTCTGGCTCATTCAGGTATTGCGGGCAATAAAAGGGCAGACAAGTTGGCAAAAATGGCAACTAAAAAGGAAAATGTTGAAATCAATATTAAGTTATCTAAATCAGAGGGAAAGAGCATAGTGTGGAAAGAAATAATGGACAAATGGCAGCAGCAGTGGCAGAATGAAACAAAAGGGAGACATTTATATTCAATACAAAGCAGAGTGGGTGTGTCAAGAGATAATGGTACAAGTAGGAGAGAAGTCATTTTAAGCAGAATAAGAATGGGGCATAACAATCTTAATGGCACTTTACATATTATGGGGAAACACCCAACAGGAATGTGCACACAATGTCAGGAGTACGAAACGGTTGAGCATGTTTTAATATCTTGTGGGAGGTTTATTCAAGAAAGACAAGAAATGATGACCCAGTTACAGAGTTTAGGACGGGTAGAGGGAAGTGTTAAAAGTATTTTAGAGTGTGCAGAGAAACAAAAAGGCAGGAAATATTTATTAGGTTTTTTAAAAGAAACTGGATTGGAGAAGAGAATATAGTGTAAAGGGAATTTAATACAGTAGGTGGCAGTAATGCAACAAATTGGATGCCAGCTGCCATAAAAACCCAAAGAAGAAGAAGAAGAACACGCTTACTTTTTTATTTATTTATTGCATAACAAGATGTAACGTCTGTCAGAGGGCTTGAAGTCTGCCCAGATGAAAATGGAAAACAGGAGGCGAGAAGGAAAATCCGAGGCAAACTAACTGGTAGTCCCACGAGTCCTTATAAATGGTTCGCACAAAAAGCACACTCTTCACATACATGTAAAAGAGCGAGTATAAAACAGGAAAAGAAAGCACTCTGATAAACGCTACAAGTCAAAGTGAAAAAGAAACATTAGTACACTGTAACAGCAGTCAGCGATAGAGCGGCCATCTCTCTCGTCGTCACCATAGACTGTAAAAGGTCGTCACTCAAGCATATCCGTGCCTGCGCGCTCACATAAGAACAGCGTGCACACAAAAACGTACGCCATAGAAGAAAGTGATCTTCAAGGCATATCAACATTAGGTGGCTGTTACAAAGAACAATAACACAACATACACTACACATACAGAGGATCACATGTATTCAGCTATTGCCTATTACATTCATAATAGCATCACAACAGAAAAAAAAAACAGGACATAACTTAAAAAAAATTAAAAAGAAAAGGATTCAAAAACTCTATACATCCGTTTTGCTTTTTCATTTCTTGCATCTTTTAGGACCTCAATATAATACTTAAGTTCAATTTTTAATAATATAATGTTAGGTTTATTATTAGTCCATTTTGTTTGTGTATATGGTATTTTCCATACAGAATTATTAAGTTATACACTCTTACTTCAGCAATAAAAACAAAAATATGCAACATAAATATGTTGTTAATGTAAAGTCATTTTTGCTTATTGTTTGGTTCAATTGGATCAGCAGCAAAGACATTGCTTAATAAAGTGAGATACATAAAATACATAAAGTATGTTTGTGTATTTTGACATATTTAATTATTGCAGGTTTGCTTCATATTCTGAGGTTGCGTTTCACTGTTTTATTCATATTGAGAAATACTGAATCTGTTTTTGTACAAGTGAGATGAGTAAATGCATACTTAGTCTAGAATTACAATAATGTTTACACAGCGCACACAATGCCTCACTTCCAATTTCTCTCAACAGTAGAGGTGTCAATCAATAAATGGGAAAAAAAGCATTACTTATTTGAAAAAGTAACTCAGATATTTTGTTGTAAATTTAAAAGTAATGCGTTACTTTACTAGCTACTTGAAAAAAGTAATCTGATTACGTAACTCACTTTACTTGTAATGTGTTACCCCCAACACCGTCTAATAATATAAATTTGAAAGCTATTGAATAGTCAGCGTTGTGCCCAGTTCAAGTTAACAAGATCTGTTCAATAACGGCTATAAAAGGCCTATTTACGTTCAGACCACACAAAGGTTTAGCGCTCTTCAAAAAAGCCCTCCTCTAAGAGATTAATCTATTTCCAGTATTTAAAACACATGCAAATGCTGATAATCTTGTGCCCAGATAAAACATAAAAAAGACATCCACTACTCCAGACCGTTTGATCAAAGATAATTTCAATGGCAGTCACTTTTGAGGTTTCGCAATTGGTTACACAATTGTTGCTTCACTTAGACATGTGCAAGAGTGCAAGGATGTTTGTAACACTTGTATTATGATAAAAGCGTTCAAAAGTTGTTTAAAAAAAAATACTTTACTTTTATTCAGCGTTGAATTGAAAATGTTGATTAAAAGTAACAGTTAAGACCCAAACGTTAAAGAAAACAGTGCTCAAGGAGTCATATTAATTCAGGTTTCTCTGAATGAAATGGATGGGAAAGCAGCAGGCGGTGTGGATACACACAGGGGAGTGTGATCTAGGATTGGGTAAACATCGTCTAAACCTTGGGAGTAAACCAGCTGTGTGTGTGTCTATGTGTATGTGAACGGGTGTGACCCTTTAATGCCCCATTATCCCTACAACACACACAACAATAGGTAAAATGCCACAGACGTTCCCACCCTAACTGGAGTGTCACTGTTGATTCTGCAGCATTAACTCAACAAGTGATCATGCAAGACAGCATCAGCCACCAAATTATGCATTATGCAACAATTTAATTTAGTTTTGTATTGCTTTACTATTTGTTCCATATAAGCTTTAAAAATAAAGAAAGCTCTGTCATGTTGCAATGTGATCATTGTGCTATGAATAGCTCTATTCATTCATTAGTATAAACAGATTCATGACACAGAGCAATGTTATTTTACTATCATTGAAATACTATTTCAGTTTTTGTTAATAATTTGAATTTGATTTGATTTTTATATTTTCTTTTTACACATATATGGAATATATGGAAAGAAAGAAAGATCTGAAACTGAAAAAGAGTCTGCAAAACACTCTCATGGCGATTCGTTATTATTTCACGTTTTGACAAATTGGTGGCTAAGTCATATGAATTTGTACAATCTCACTTGTAAATTTTTGTACGATCTGCTCATGCCTTATTGATGGTTAGGAGCGGAGCTTTTTTTTTCTAAAAATCGTACATTTTCCTACAAATCACGTCGTATGAATTCAAACGAAATCACCACTTTGTGAAATAATTAAGTTTTCTCACAAGATTGGGTTGGAGTTTGAGTGCTGTTGTATTTTTAGACTTTCAACAGCAGCCAAGTGCCTCTCTGAATAAATTGTAATGCTAATTAATGCAAATTATGTTAGCACCAATGACACTACATTGCACTTTTAATGGTCAGTTTAAAGGGATAGTTCACCCAAAAATGAAAATTCTGTCATCATTTACTCACTGTCAAGATGTTCCAGACCTGTATGAATTTCTTTCTTCTGCTGAACACAAAAGAAGATATTTTTAAGAATGTGTGTAACCAAACAGTTGATGGACCCCATTTACTTCCATACTATGGACCCCATTTACTTCCATACTACTTCCATACTACTGACATTCTTCAAAATATCTTCTTTTGTGTTCAGCAGAAGAAAGACATTTTTGAAAGAACTTAATGGATGACAGAATTTTCATTTTGGGGTGAACTATCCCTTTAACCCACAAGATATTTTAACAGTCAGTTTAACCTGCAAAGTATTGGCAAATTTTGTAGTAGAATGTCACAACAATTTTGTCAAGAGTCACTGTTAACCGGAGTTGCTGGTTTCATCATACTCTAGTCAGTTTGCCAACTCACATATTTTTCTTTTCTTCATCCAAAAACATTTTCTGCTCAAACATAGTTCCTGTTTCACAGGAAGTAAACTAAAAACGAATAGCTATTAATGCATTAGCTTATAGTGAGAGAGAAAACCAGTGCACTTCGGGGACTCCCCTTGAGGTTTTTCAGGTGAAATGCATGGAGAAATGACTAATCATGTGCTCTTGATACTTTTTGAAGGGACAAGAAAAGATGTACCAGCAAAAGAATAACTTCAATGAACAGAAAAATGTTTCTCTCATATACAAATCCCAAAACAAGCTTAGAAAATGTACAGTGACCACAGTTTTTCCCTATCAGCATTAGTGTCCTTGAGCAGGGCACTTATAGGGGGACTGTCCCTCTGATTAGGGTGCTATAAGCAGCTTAAGTGGGAAAAACATCTGCTAAATGACAAATAACTAAGTCCAAAAGTTGAGGTTTCAGTTCCCTTCACAGTCTAAACAGAGATTGTAGGCATGTTACATCATAAACTAAATATTAAAACACAAGACCAGGGATGTACCCACTCTGTTCTCAGAAATAGGGAAGGTAATTGGATGTTTTTGGACACTTAAAGGGTTAGTTCATCCAAAAATGAAAATTCTGTTAGCATTTACTCACCCTTATGTCATTTTGAATCTAGACAAAAGAAGATATTTTGAAGAATGTTGGTAACCAAACAGTTTTACCACTGACTTCCACTGAATTTCTCAAAATATCTTCTTTTATGTTCCACAGAAGAAAGAAGGCCATACAGGTTTGGAATGACGTGAGGATGAGTAAATGTGCATTTTAAAATGTTTGAGTTGTATTGCTTTAAAATCAAAATGTCAATCTGAATGGCATCTGCTACAGATTTTCTTAAGTTATAACTAACTTCTCTTATAGTGGACTGTACATCCCACACATCCCACACCTCCACATCCCATTGAATTTTGCATATTCTACATCTAGATTTACGATGTTGATTGAACGGCTATAGTAGTGTGTAAAGCAAACAGCCGCTGTTTGCTCTCCACACAAACCTACATAGAAGTTGAGGTGACAGACTTCTCATTCAACGGGCCGCAACTCACAGCTACACCTTTAATACACAATTCCTGCACTGTTACAGGATGCTTATACAGAGGACCACCTGTAAATCATACAAAATTTAGGCTATTCCAAATGTACTTCTACATTTCAAATGATAAAAATCCCACAACCATGTGATGAAACTTCCTATACAATTGACATAAACAGATGGATAAATTAATGGATGCCTCAGTTTCTGAAATCTTTAAGGGTTCCCCATTATGAGAGTCGCATTCAGATTTTATGTAAAAGTATTTTCCAAACATAGACTTCATGCAAATTTATGCTGTCCAAATAGTGAAACCCACTTTGCCTACACTCTCACTCTCAGGATGGATTTTTAGGACATGAAAGTCCCCTCAGAAGTTTCTCCTTTGCTCAGCTGTTCCTTTGACGGTACATCTTCGTTCAAGTAAATGTTTGCTAATGAGTCTGTTCCAATTACAGCTAATTTAACCTCCTACAAATGGTATAGGGATCAAAATGCACAGGCATTCACAACAAAGCTGAACGGGATCTTAAGCACTTGATCTCGTTTCCCAATGAACTGAGGGGATTAAAAAAGATATTTTCTGATGCAATCACTTGTAATAGTTAAATTCAACTCATTTAGTGTACTTTTCTTACAATAATATAAATTAAAAAGGCATCAGACTTCTGAAACGAGGTCTAATGTGGTCCTGATCATTTGATGTAATTTCCAGATGAATTGAAAAGATAAAAAAAAAAGCAATCCTCTTTAAAAGGCAAATGTAATGTAATCAAAAGCTGATGTAGTTTCAGAAGCATTAAAATTCACATGAACACATGAATTTCGTCAGCTGAAGTAACTTTTCATGTCAATATGCAAAATAGGCCTACATCAATTTACAAAGTGTATAGATTTGAAAAAATGGAAAAAGCTACTTCAATGGAAAAATGGAAAAAGAAAAATGAGATTAAATAACTGGAATTTTTCACAAAAATCTAGTGTGCCTTGCTGTTTTGCAGATCAAGAATCAACTAAAAATAATGCTTTATTTTTATAAAAAATAATGAACATGGCTTTAGCCCACATTTACATCACATTTTTGTTGAATTTATTTACAGTTAGGTCGAAATTAATAAGGTAATATTCTTTACATAATTTTATTTTTCTTCAAGTCTAGAATTTCTATTTTTAAAATCCATATGAAAAATAATGTATAATAAAGTATGAATGTCCACGACGTAAACATGAAACTTACATCAGCTAATTTAACCCAAGCAAAGACTGACGTCCAAATACGTCAGTGGTCCCGGCAGCCAATCGCAGCGCACCACGACGGTAGAAAAAGAACGCGAGCGTTTCCACTTCTTCAATTTTCAGAGATCGAAGGGGAAGTGAATACGGGGAATTAAGACGATTTTAAGGACAGTTTCCCACCCCTTAACAATACAGTCAGGGGTCTTTGCACGGATCCTAATCCACAAAACTACACAACATGGTCGTAGTTACAGCTGGGACCGGAGGAGCCCACAAAGTCCTTCTAATATCGGGAAAACAGAGCGCTTCGTCCGTGGCGACACAGGGCGGATACAGCCGTTCAATATCTGTCATGATACCGAACCAAGCCTCTTCAGACTCCGACTCCACCATCTCTGGACAACCACTGCGCAAAAGGCAGAGACTCACGCATCTGAGCCCAGAGGAAAAAGCACTTCGAAGGTGAGACGAGCTGGGATTTAATTTCATCATCCTTTAATCTATTTAGTTGGCTTGAAACCGGATTAAACCGAAATAATTCACCAGAGGGCCAATATTTAGTTTCATATATACGCTGTAATATGTAAAATTCAGGAATTAATAAAAATGAACCAGTTTGACCCTTCCATATGGAAGAATTTGAATCCCAGCCAAGATCAGTGGGGTTTGCCGGTCAGTCCCTCCCCCTCTGAATCAATATAGTTGCCTGCGTGGCAGGAACATGATTGCGCATGCCCCATTTCCTCAACATCGTCTGACCTGCCAAAAATGGGTTGCTTAATAAAGAGGAAATGTTTGTTTTATATAATAGCTATAGGAATATATAAATATAAATTGAAGAAACAGAAATTAATAATTTTATAAAAAAAAAAATATATATATAAGGTTTTTCCACGATATCATGTCCCAGATAAATCTTATATTTATTGTTTAGCCCCCCCAAAAAAGTATGTTAAACAGCTATGATTTCATTTTTAGGAAACTGAAGAACAGAGTTGCTGCACAGACAGCAAGAGACAGAAAAAAGGCCAAAATGGGGGAGTTGGAGCAGCAAGTTTTGGAGTTGGAGCTTGAGGTACTTTGGCTGACCCTTATCATAGATTTATTTTTTTTTTCTTTTAAGTTCCATCTAATGTGCAAAATAGATCTTAATTTTTTTTCCCCCTTTGTTGCTCAGAATTAATTTTGACATTTTTCCACAGAATCAGAAACTTCATGTCGAGAACAGGCTGTTGCTAGAGAAGACGAGCGAACTGATCAGTGAGAATGAGGAGTTGAGACAGAGACTGGGGTTGGATACCTTGGAGGAAAAAGAGAAGGTAAAAAGACTGTAGTTTGTCATACTATCATGCTAAACGGGTGGTTAGCAGAGCAGTAAAGTATTGTTTTTCCACTTCCCACTAACGCCTCTCATTCTCTTTTAGGTTCAGGTACTGGAGTCCGCAGTGAGCGATTTGGGTTTGGTGACCGGGTCTTCTGAGTCCGCAGCACTCAGGCTACGTGTGCCTCCGCAGCAGGTGCAGGCCCAGCAGTCCCCAAATCTGAAGACTTCACCATGGATACTCACAGCCCTGGCCCTGCAGACACTGAGGTAAATATCTCGCAGTTTTGGCTTTTGGTTTTCCGAGGTTTAGAATTCTCTCTTTACAAGCAAATCTCATTGGCCGTGACTGTTTCTTCTATTACTGCACCAACAAAAACTAACTTTGAATTCTTGTCTCCTGCAGTCTGATCTCTTACTTGGTATTCTGGACATCCTTGACCCAGAACTCTTCCTCAAAACAGAACTCCAAGAAGCACATGAAGCCCACCAAGAGCTTGAGCTGGTTGGGGGTGCCGGAGAGCAAGTACCTTCCTCCCCACCTGCAGCTTTGGGGCCCGCACCAGTTAAGCTGGAGGCCCTTAATGAACTGATCCACTTTGACCACATCTACACCAAACCCGCCGAGGTGGTGAGCGAGGAGAGCATTTGCAATGTCAAAAGCGAGGATTCCGTTGCCTTCTGTGAGGTCGATGAAGAAATCGAGGTGGAAGTCCAAACTGTGTCCGTTAAAGACGAACCAGAGGAAGTGGTCATCCCTGTGACGGATCAGAATCCAGACGTGGTTGATGACTTCCTCTCCGACGCCTCTTCCTTCAGCGACTACGAGAAGGTTTCGTGTCTGACGGATGCGTACAGTGACTCTGGATGTGAGAGATCTCCCTCCCCCTTCAGCAACATTTCATCCCCACTCTGCTCTGAGGGCTCTTGGGATGACATGTTTGCCACTGAACTCTTTCCCCAACTGATTAGTGTCTGAAAGTTGCATACAATATCCAATATGCCTGCCTTTGCTCTTTTATTGTAAGTGATTGCCATGTGCTTCATAGTTATAGTATGACCGTAGCATATAACCCCTCTTGCAATTTAGACCAAAGGCATTGCTTTAAGGCTTCTGTTGTAATATTGCAGGTCTATTTGTGTGCAAGACTTGCGGTGACTCTATGTACAGTTCAAACGCAACTCAGTATTTTTGTTGGGGAAGGGGATGGGGGGCTAATCCTTTTAAAAGTAGACCTATTTATTTGTGTATCTCTCTTTTCTAGAGTTTTCTGTATGTAATCTCTCGAATGCTTGATGTACAACCTAATTTTATTGTAAATGCTCTCCTCAATCATATTGCATTAAAAAAATCTGCATTGCATAACATGCTTTGTTGTCTGACTTTTGGAATTTGAATGTGCCAGAGCTCTTATCTGCTTTCTATTCCATACTCCATTTTTAGCTTCCTTTAAAGGGATAGCTCACCCAAAAAAAAATTTAAATTCTGCCATTTACTTTCCCTCAAGTCCTTCCAAACCTATTATCTTCTGCAGAAGACACAAAATAGGTGATATTTTAATAATGATTCAGGTGATTGTGTTCATACAATGGAATTCAGTGGGGTCTAAAACTATACTGAACCTCACTGATTTTAATTGTATTTTCAAAATATTTGTCTAAAAGAAAGTCCTACATGTTTGAAACATTTCATTTTTGGGTGAACTTTTAATGCACTAAATGGCTTCAGTAAAATTGTGGGGTGAATATTATTTCTCTAACCAAATGACAACCTTCCAATTTAGTGGAAAATGTGTTTATCTAAACTAGATAACCGTTAACTCTCCTTAACCAGAATGTATCCATATGCTTTGCACGTAGAGTTCTTGTGGTAATGGTGAGTATTTTTGGTTCCAGTACCATGTCAAGTTGCCCTTGGGACTTTGCCATCTGCTTTCTGTACTTTTCTAAAACAAGAGGTGATAAGATAGGCTTCAGAAGTAAATGATTACACAACCGCTATCATGTCAAAACGGCTTTTTAATCTGATTACTCACCAAGGCATGTTAATGCATAAAATGGCAATAGATGTTCTGTTCTTTTTGCAAAATATTTCTATATAGACCTTTTGAAATGTTACACGAGTTTGTGTTTCAGTCAAAAGTGGGCCAACTGGGGTGTAATCAATGTAGTGTATTGTGATTAAAGGATGGTGTAGGATAGTTTACACCTTTTTATCCCCAGGCTAATTCAATCAGCCTGGTTTCTCAGTACAGGGTGGAGGCTGGGGAGGAGGGTAGATCTCCAAAAATCCCTTAGGGGCTTAAATTCCAGGCGACGCCACGCTTTTAAAGCTATATTTCAAGTTGACTCTCTTATGCTCGCCAAAGCTGAATTCATCTGATTAAAAAAATACAGTAAAAACAGTAATATTGTGAAAGATTGTTGCAAATAACTTTTCTATTTTAATATATTTTGAAACTGAATTTTCAGCATCATTACAGTGTCCAGTCTTCAGTGTCACATGATACTTCAGAAATCATTCTAATATGCTGATGGGGGTGAAGAAACATTTCTTATTATTATCAATGTTGTGCTGCTTAATATTTTTGTGGGAACTGATTTTTAGAAAGTTCAAAAGAACAGCATTTATTTGGTGTTCATCTTTTGTAGCATTATAAATTACTTTTACTGTCACTTTTGATCAATTTAATGCTGAATAAAAGTATTATTTTTTTTGTACAATCCAAAATTGTAAGGCAGGTATGTGATGGTTCTCTTTCAAACAAAACATTTCACCAAACATCCTTTTAGAAGAGGAAATCTCCCATCATTCACTTGGCGTCTTTGTAATACCACATTGTGGTACATCTTGTCTTATCCTGTAACTCACATCGGGTGAAGTTCCTGAAATTTGCTGAGGTGAGAAAATTCATGTTGTTTGATATTGCGAAGTTACTTTCAAGAGCGGAAGGCGTGGATTGTGGGTTTTTGTTTCATGTGAGCCAAAATAGATGTTGTAGAAACAAGACAACACAGGATATGCCTATACGCTGACATTACTGACTACGGATCAACAGAATCTTTGGTCATACATGTAACATCATCGTTAATTTTCAAAATATACCCATAGGCCTATATACTTTGCTATATATACTAAAGCACAGGCTCAAATTAGAATGTTATTCAAGGTCTTAAAATGACACTATCATCACCTTGGGTGATTGAGATAAATCCTACAGTAACTCTCATCTTACAGTCTCAGTTACAGTAGTTATTAAGGATGCCAGCAGCTGATGGACACTGGGAAATACCCATAAATGCCCCACCAGTCTGTTTCAGGGACTATCCACCATCTGACTTTAAATGAAAATAACAAACTACCAAATTAGATTTTTCAAAATTCTTTTTGCTTGCTTGTGGAAAACCCTCCACCACAAGACTAGGGTGTTGAGAGTGGTTGACTGAGCATTTTGGGTGGTTTTTAGCTTATTGATATGTAGCGAGTAAGGTGTTTTGGGTGGTTGCATACTGCACCAAGTCCCTCCTTCTATTGCCAATTTTATTGTCTGCAAGATGAAAATTGAAAGACTGACATCTTGGAAAAGTTTATATCCAAAATTTGCATATTGCCTGACGTCAACTCAAATAGCAATTTATTTCTCAGCACAGAAACCTGCATCAGATCAGAAAGAGAAACCATGCTGGGATGTATTACGGATCAAAGTCAGCTGTGGAGAAGTGTTCATGCTGAATAGTTTTTCAGCTCAGAGAGGGGTGACAATAGACATGTGATGCAGAAGGTCAAGTAGGGCAACAGCTTTCACAGAGATTAAGTTCTCAAGTCTTTCTGAGTTTGTGAGTGTTTTCATCTCTTAAAGACAATCATATTCGCTGAAACAACACACACTGAACTTCATAAAAGGATACAGATTGAACCAATGGTATCGATCAGTATTAACTTGATATCATGCCTCATCACTTTTATACTTTTACCAATATAACTAGTACTAATTAAGATAATATCCTATGTGAATGGCAGAATAACCGCAAATCACATGACATATCAGTTCATGTAAAACGAAAAATGGAAGCAATATGAGAGAATAACTGCCAGTCTTTCCTGTACAGGTGTGTTTGTTGCGCCTGGTTTCACACTGACTCAAAGTGCCACCAAGACCAGAAATACAAGCTTACAATGACAAAAACACCTTTCTTGTATTAATTTTCCTTCTTATCCTAGAGAATCACAAGACATTTAGACTTTATAGTCTTTTCCTATGAGCAAATTCAATTATTTACATAAAATCTGTACTTATTTAGAAGGCCTAGAGTGTTAGCTTTATTGTCAAGAAGTTTTTGGTCAGGATATTCATATTTTACATTTATATTTTCAAAACTGCCCTTCTACAGTGTCCACAAGTGCCTGTTTCTTAAAACAGTCCTGGTGTAAAATTAGTATGTGTGTGTGTAGGCCATAGTGTGTTGAGACATATATGAGTAAGTGTGAGTGAAGGGGGGAGGGTGTCAACCATCCACCTCTGCATGACCAACAAGATGACCAAAACAGGAAGCATAACCGAGACAAGACAGCTTTGTTTTACTCTCCATTCACTGAGAACTACACTCATTTCCTATTTTTCTTAACTCGTGCTTTGTGTGTGCTCAGAAACGGACTACAATAACTGTTAAAAGTGACTGTTCAGACTGTCTTAGTACAGTTATGCAACATTGCCATTATAAAACTCACAAGAAAACAAATAACAAACGTACCTATCCTGCTATTTGGTCGGTTACTCATTTAGGAGGCATCTTAAAAAAAAACTCCAACACAATCTATGGTTTAGGCACAAGGAATTATATAATAACTGGTAGCTATGGTTAGGGTTAGCTAGGGTAGCTAGGGTTAGGTCAAAGCTATCCTTTAGCATTCCCATTCACCTCAATAGCAGTTTCTGGGCTGGCACATGAAACTCCTGACCTGAATGCTGCCTTCATGTACTATCGGAATTATCATAAATTCAAGTTTCCTAGTTAGAAATTGGACATGAACGCCCTCTCAAGTCATATTTACCACTGGGAAGCTTGGGGATTATTATTAGTTTTTTCCACCACAGCTACATCGCCTTGTCTTTTCATTAAAGTAGTGCATATTTACAAATATGAATAATCATTTGAAGCACATTGTATGTTTTACACACAGTGAAAACAGCCTGTATTTGACTGAAATTCCAGAATCGTCAGCCAGATCTACATGGCGCGGTGAATGTTTATATGGTTGTCAATGAATGGGACGCTAAATATCATTTTGGCTTTAATTAGATTTTCCCAATAAATAGGCAAGAATAAACTGGTGTCCTGCATGATTCCTGTTCTTTCCGACAACAAATCACTTGAATGCGACGAGCTCGTAATCACAACTTTAGAAGTGGGAAGTAGGAAATTTCTGATAACATGTGAAGGCAGCATTAGTTCTGGAAATATTTTTGAGCCAATCACCTGAGCCGTGTATATCATGTGACTGATCTTTCTACAGTAGTTAGAGCAGGGGTTCTCAACTCTGGCTCTCAAGGTCCACTTTCCTGCAGAGTTTAGCTCCAACCTGTTTGATTAGTGTTGGAACAAAACTTTGCAGGAAAGTGGACCTCGAGGGCCAGAGTTGAGAACCCCTAATTTAGGGACTGTTTACACGACATCGTTTTCAACAAAATTGTGAAAACTTTTTATGCGTTTTGGCTGTTCATTCACAACGGCTTTTTGGGGGCCTGAAAACACAAGCTTTTGAAAACAGGTTTCAAAGTGCTGTTATCGTCTCCATATAAACAACTAAAAATGAATTTGTGAAAACTGTGACGTCATGTGCATGTGTATTGCAAGTTCAGAAATGACACAAAGAGACATTGCCAATACTGGCCTGACTTTTTTTGTGGCGTTTTTAATTGTTTTCGCAGAGCCGTGTTGTAACAGTCACTTAGAGCATTTACAGTAATTTGTGGTAGATTGTGAACTGCGCATGTGCATTGAGTGTGCGCGTCTGTAAGAGAACGTGAACGGTGAGCAGGAGAAGAGATAACCGCTCTATCAACTTTTTTCCCTTTTATTTTCCTTTTTCTATTTGTGAGCTAAGTTGGATGTTTATTTGGATCCTTTTCTCTCACTCATCCCCATGTATGCGGACGAGTGTGACGATGTATAAGTCATTTTATTAAACCCGGGGAAAATACGCCAGCTCTCGCCTCACGTGCATCATTTCCTCGAGCTCTACACATTTGTTTTTCTGGGCAACAACATTTCAACTCTGCGTTACAGTGTGAATGGGGACCGTTTTGACAACGTTGTCATCTGTATGTGGAAAAAAAGCAAAGGAAAAACTTTTCAGTTTTTAGTACATCGTTGTGTAAACGTACCCTTAGAGTCTATTTCACAATGTTAAAAGCACTGTAAAATTAAGGTCACTGGTAAAACATATATAATATAATAATGAATTTTGTGTGATTTAGGCTATATGTTGTGAGCAAAAACAAAAAACAAACAAAAAAGTCATCAGAATCAGTGTTATTTTAGTATCTTTTTTATATTTTCTGTTTTTATTTTAATTGTTAAAGTTTTAGTGATTTTTTTGTTTTTGTCATTTTTATTAGTTTTTTTTTTAAAAATGTGTCTATATAGTTTTTATTCATTTTTATTTCAGTTATAGTTTAGTTATTTTAGTACAAGTTTGATTTCCACAGATTTCAAACAAGTGTAATTTCTGTACAAATGCACATATATTCCTATGCCTTGCTTTTTTTTTTTTTTTTTTTTTTTGCTGCTACAATGGATTCAACAAATGTTGCCCCGCAATCAACACAGAAAATGCTGTGCCAATGTTGTACAAATGGCAAGGATAGTCTCTCAGGAGCAACCCTGGGCTAAATGTATTCCACATTGCATTAGTGTTAATTTTGATCCCTGTTGGGATTGAACCGGTAACCTTTAGCTACTAAGACCTTTATCAATTATACCTTCCATTTCATGGTTGAGGCAGCATGCTGTCTGATAAAGGTAGAAAGGCTGATTAAACCACATTCTGCTGTTGCCATGGTTTCATTTCCTGAAAATGAGAACTCATATCATCAAATCACACATTTATAGCCACAATCAACCATACATCCCTGTAGAAAATACATGCGATTGCATCATGCAGAGACAACAATGGCAAGCTATGCAATTTTAATCAATAAATGAGTTTCCATGATTTTGACCTTTGCTAATGTTATTAATCTGGTAGGAATACTAATAAAAACAAGAATACATGTTTAAAAGCATTATTATGCACAACATTAAAACTCGCCAGAGGAGGTAAAAGTTCACACACCAACAAGCTGTAGAACTCACCAGGCAACACGCACACACACTATACATTATATATATGTATATATATATATATATATATATATATATATATATATATATATATATACACAGTATAATTTATATGTATTTTGTCACTGTACAAGAGTATAGACTCGTATGCTGTTTTTAGAGGAAGTGAAGCCAATAAAAGGCAAGGAACATCACTTGATCTAAATCAAATGTCGTTCAAAAGCTCTATAATCTTCATTCACACAGTGTATTATAGGGCATAATCCCATGTTTATTCACCTTATAAAGAAGTAAGTCAAATTTACATTGTTAGCTTGCAGCACTAGAGAAGTAAAGGAAGTAGAAAGAATTATTACACAACATTCTTTTCCTGTAAAGATTATAAACCAGGTTTTCTAGTTGGGGCATGAGTGGATGAACTTCCTTAAATCTACCAGGAACACACAAACGGACTAACTTGTCAGTTTGAAATGTAACATCAAATAAAGATGTGTAGACATCGAATGATCATCACTGACCCCCACATAACCACAAACATTCAGACTGAAGCAAAAGCATATCCTGTTTCAATGCTTTCCACAGAAAGACATTTTATCTTCCTGTGCTCTTGACTTCACTACTCACTTCATGTGTGGTATTGCGATACTAGAACAACACCGTCACTGAACTGATGGAAATTATATCATGTGTAGGCTTGTTTGTGACAAATTGGACTTTGAATTCTAGCAGCTGATGGCCATAAATGTCCATTTAAAAATGTGTTAATGTATGACTATATACGCAGTCACTTTAATTCAATTTAAGATCCTTATTTATTTCTTTAAAAGGTTGTATTTCAGTTACAGTTAATGAGGGCTTCCCCGAGGGCCAGGTCACAGTGAGACATGACACCATCAGAAAGGTCAAGACCATCACAGTGTCACAACGACTTTTGCAGGAATGTTGCCTGACAGGCTTTTCCAATAACGCAATAACGTATCAGAATTCCTAAAATCTTTTTGTTTTGTATTTAAAGGAGACCTATAATGCCCCTTCTACAAGATGTAATACAAGTCTCTGGTGTCCCCAGAATGTGTCTGTGAAGTTTCAGCTCAAAATACCCCACAGGTCATTTATTATAGCTTGTCAAATTTGCCTATTTAGGTGTAATCAAAAACACACCGTTTTTGTGTGTGAACCTTTAAATGCAAATGAGCTGCTGCTCCTGGCCCCCTTTCCAGAAGAGGGTGGAGCTTTAACAGCTCATGCTTCGGATGCTCAACAACAAAGCTGGAGAATCTCACACAGCCAAAATGACAATTGTCAGTAATGGTGTTCAGCCTTACATTGTTCAAACCGGGGTCGGACACTGAAGAAGTTACAACTTTTAGAATGCAACTGGATGTTTCTGAATTGTTAGTGGGTAAATTTATGTAGTTGCTGTGGAGTTGATTCAACTCATCAACTAGCATGTGTCGTCATGTTAATCTTTTGTGCAAATCCAATGTTGAATTGACCCTCGTTTGTGAATCAGTCCGACATAAAATGACGCCATGGCAACAATACTCTATTACAACAACTCTTCCTCTTCTCTAAAGCAGCCCATCATGGCCTCACTCCTTTGTTGCGTGTTCTCGGGGACAGGGTTTATGTAAATTTTGGGGTTTGTGATGTTACTAACCCGGGAAGAAGCTTGTTGTAGTCCCTACCAGCTGTTTGTTGTAGTCCTTAAAAAGCGATTGCTGTAAAGAAAATATCTCCCTTTGCATTGAACTTTGAGCGTTGTAACTTTGCAGCTGTTGTTTGTGCTCAAACAGCAACGTTACACACTAACTAAAGATAAAAACGTGAAATCATAATCAACCACCCCTTTAATAATTTAAAAAGTGGGTTTCTAAAACAAATGCAAAATTTTGTTTTAGCGTATTTGATGTACTGTATTTTGTTTTACTAGATTTAATTGCTTCATCACAATGTTTTTTATATATTTATACACACACACACACACACACACACACATTATTGTTCAAAAGTTTGGGGTTAGATTTTTTTATGCTTCTGAAAAAGGTTTCTTAAGCTCATCAAGGCTGCATTTAATAAAAAAAGTAATAAATAAACAGTAATATTAAAAAAAATATTTTAATATATTTGAAACTAATTTAATCCTAAAAATCTTTCTAATATGCTGATATTTTTTTAAACTATGATGCATTTTTTTTTACGTGATTCTTTGATTAATATAAAGTTTAAAGAACAGAATTTATTCAAAATATAATTTATATATAATTAGACAATATATATTTTTTAGATTAAGATTAAGAAATGAAATAGAATTACAGGGCTTAAAGTTCATTATGTCACATGACTGATGGTCAACTTTCCATTCAGTGTACATTAGAGGGGGGCTGCTGGTAATTGAAGGGTAAATATTGAATTTTCCCTTGAAAGAACGGTGAAGCGCAAGAACAGGCTTCACTTCCCGGCACACTCGCACAGACAAACAACCAAGTGGACGCATGTCTACATATGCACACACACATACTCACTCTCTCTCTTATGTTGCTCAAACTGGTTAATTTGAAAACACATTAAATAAGTAATATTCCAAATGGCCAACCTTCTGTCTCCTTTCATGCCTCTCAAATAGAACATTTCTCTTCAAGTGCTTGGCAGAAGCATGTACTGTAACTAATGTGGCTAAATTGCTGCATCCCTTTAGAACAAAAATATTGCATCAGCCACTGTTTCTGTGAACAGGAAAAGTATAATGCAATCCCCAGAAAGAGCTCTGAAAGAGGCGGAGATGTGTCCTAGGCATTCTAGAAATGTCTGAAAAACAGCACTTACCCATGGGCCTCTTGGGTGAACTTTGACCCCAGAGTTTCTTCAACTGGGGGAAAAAAAAAGAACAGCTTATCATAGTAGATAAGAAATTCTGCTTTATTCTTACAATTTTGCTTACTTTAAAGGGCACACGCACAGGTCATGACATGAAAAGAGAGAGAAGTTTATCAGACATGGTTTATTTGTCAAATAGTGTCTTCATGCCAGGAAGAATGAGACATGCACACAAACATTCCCATTACATATTCTTAACTGTCACCATCTTTGGCCCAAACCACATGACTGATATTGATGGCCAACATGAACCAAGTGTATTGAGTGTATGAGGTGGATTTGTGCTGTTTGTGTTGGCCAACTAATAGAAGAAACACATGGACGCCTGCCATGGGTGACTGCAGAGGCAGTAAAAAATTACTCATAATGTTTATTACCCCATGAGACATAATCCAAATGTGCTTTGGAACAAAAAGAAAAGGAACAGAAAATGAAAACTGAGCAAAACGACACTGAAATATTGTGAAATGAGATGAGAAAAATTTTGTTATATATATATATATATATTTCATATTTTCACTTATTTTTTGAAATATGATCACCTGACTGCTTTAAAAAGTGTAAAAAGGCAAAAAAAGAGAGTCGATTACAGGTTTTATGTAGTGCTCTTGGTGGTCTGTGATTGGCTGACTCTGTTGTGTAGCCATGAGTCGTACTCTGCTTTGGGCATCTTTACCACATTCTGCCTCACTATCTGCAAATGACAGGGAGAAAGAGACACACACAGGGAGAAAGATAAAAGAGCACTTCTCATAATTACCAGCCTCTAGCACCCTAACCTCCCAATTCCTGACAATAGCTTATTACACACTGGATAATCCGTCATTATACGGCCCAAATGGCTGGTTGTTACCGGCATCCTGTCTGGACTTGATGTGAGGTCAGCAACATTTTGGCAGTTACAATTAAAGGAGAGGAATAGCTAGGGAAGCTGAGACACCTGAATTCTAAAACTTAAATTATGCACACATTATAATATGGATTAAAGGAAACTCAGCCAACTGTCCACAATGTGTCAGTTAAACTTTAAAAGAATGGTTAAATAAATAAATTGTCACATTTATGTTGTTTTAAGCCTGAACAAAAAAATAAAAGTGACATGAGGGTGAGTAAATAATGACAGGATTTTTGCGTGAAGTATCTCTTTAAATTTTGTGGAAAAACTTCCAAGAAAATAGTCCAAATAATCAGGTAAGCTACTGCTATTGGTAGAGGGCAAAATCATAGTGACGCAGAAACGAAGTTTGTGTGCTAAAGACACTTAATAATTTTGAAGCAAGCCGGTAGTGATATAACACCTCATAAAAATGATTTGATGTATTTATCCTTGACAGGATCATTATCACACTGATAAAAGGCCAAATGAAGTGCCATGCTGATCCGAAAGGAAGTCTTGCCAATGAAACTGCAGTTAATCTGTCAGAGTACGAGACTACTGCACTGAAAGACTAGATAACTGCAGCTGACAGTTCATTAGCTCCTTGTACTCTATTTATACCCGTCATTTTCTAATAAACTCAGTTTCCATGTGTGGCAAGAATTTACGCACAGGAGCTTCTCAGAAACTTATACCAGCCTATGTTGATATATTAAGAACTTTGACATTCAATTAATAACTTAAATCTTTAATTAGATGTAAGACAATTAACTTTTGAACAGTATATCTGTTAAAGGATTAGTTCACTTTCAAATGAAAATTACCCCAAGCTTTACTCACACTCAAGCCATCCTAGGTGTATATGACTTTCTTCTTTCTGATGAACACAATCGGAGAAATATTAATAAATATCCTGACACATCCAAGCTTTATAATGGCAGTGAACGGGACCAACGAGTATGAGCTGAGGAAAGTGTCTCCATCCACATCCATCTATCATAAACATATTCCACATGGCTCCGGGGGGTTAATAAAGGTCTTCTGAAGCGAAGTGATGCGTTTTTGTAAAAAAAAAAAAAATCCATATTTAACAAGTTAATTCACCTAGGATGGCTTGAGGGTGAGTAAAGCTTGGGCTAATTTTCATTTGAAAGTGAACTAATCCTTTAATATACACCACCGTTTAAAAGTTTGGGGACTGTAAGATTTTATAATGTTTTAAAAAAAAAAGTCTCTTACGTCTCTTTAGGCTGCATTCATTTGATCAAAGATACAGTAAAAACTGTAATATTGTTAAATATTATTACAATTGGTTACACTTTATTTTAAGGTGTCCATATTACAGTGTAATTATACATTTAAGTACTGAGTAATAACAATTAACTACATGTACTTACTATAGGGTTAGGATGAGGGTTTGGTTTAGGGCTAATTGCATGTAATTATGCATAATTTATAGTTAATACTACAGTAACTATATGTAAAATTTGTTACAATGACACTAAAGTGTTACATTACAATTTAAAATAACTGTTCTCTGTTTTAAAATGTAATTTATTCCTGTGCATCCTTTGTTCGAAATCCCCCCCTATACCCTCATTCACTATTCCCTACATTACTCCACTAATATAGTTCACTGGAAGGAGCGAATGAAAACGAGTGAGTGAATTCGGACACTGAGTGTGCTGGAAGGGCTGCTGCTTTTACATAGTTTGAGCTTGCGGTTTAATAATCATTTGAAACTTAGCAAACTAGAAGCTCCAGTAGTAATGAAAAGATTTATCTTTTATCTCTGTCATGGAAACTAGCATGTATAAACCTTAATTAAACAATTTAATAATCAATTAAGGAATTTATATCTGTATGATATTATCCTGTACCCACATTGGACCAGCGGTTTGGAAAATGGATGGATGGATGTTTCAGCTGCCAGCGCCATCTTCTGGTCAAACGCGGGAATTCATTCGACACGACCCTCACAGTAGCGTTGAGTGTACATCAGTTGTACACTTATCGTAGTTCACTCGATAACGTCCACTATGGTTTCGGACACCACTACAAATGGCTGTCCCTTCAAATAGTGCCAAACAGTATAGGGGGTGATTTCGGACATAGCCTGGCATGATTATTTTTTTCTGACACAGTGACTATCGTAGCAGATAAAAAAATATTATGTAGTCTGAACCCGGTGTAAAAGTGCTCAGTAACTGAGTCTTGTACCTCTATAGCCACACATAGATCCGGGCAGCACAGCTCCCACAGCTGGAGGGAGTTTAAGATCTTCAGGAAGTTGCGTGGGTGAAGTCGCAGCGTGTGGCATTCTGTAAATCGACTCAGCTTCTCCAGCAAATGTGGCACCCTCCTATCTGAGTGTTTGATGGGGGCTAGATCACTGAGCAACGCTGAGAGCCTTCAGTAGACACACACAAACACACACACACACACACACAAGGACTGTGTTGGTTTAATGTTATTGTAAACAGCAATGTTGAATGCATACACACACACTTGCACCTGCAAGCATCCTGTCGGGTCATTAACGTCAACATTTATCAAACGCCCACACACACACACACACACACACACACACACACACACACACACAGACACACACACAAGCACATTAAGTGGTTTTGCGTCAGTGTTCTCTAGAGGATTGGAACTGATGCAGACCATTAAGCATTCACTGAACACACACGCACCACTGAGTGCTGTATGGATCCTCGGTGCTGTCAGGGATTTTTGAGTCTTGCACTCTTGGAGAGGCCATTGAAGTTATGGAGGTCACAGCAGAAGGGATTCGTTTACCGGACACCATTTTACAAAGAGACCTGTATCTCTGGACCCCAAAATCCCATCTCTTCCTAGAAGAGAGAAAAAGACAAAAGGAGAGATATTCACATATATAATGTTACTATAGCTGAGATAACAATTTTCCTTGTTTTGTTGTGGCTGGATATGCAGTCTTCGAGACTGATTAGTTTTCTTGCTCTTACAACTTACTGTAAAATTTTTAGACTACAGGCACATAGTGCAGGGGTTGGTTTTTATCACTTAATTATTCAATCTTTTTTAGCTTTCTTTGTTCAACTTTTTTGTTAAATGAATGCCACATTAAAACTCTCTTGAATTTTTTCTTTGATTTTGTAACTTTTCAAATGTACAGATTTTATAGTTTTATCCTTATCCCAGATCTGCAATCTTAAAATATGAAAATCCATCATAAAAATATGAACTAATAAATGTTAACATCTATTAAAAATTTAGATGTTTTTGTGTAAAAATGATTTCTATTAATTTATAACGTCATTTTCATCACAACCAATGATTTTTTTTTTTAAATATGAAAATATGAAATATGAAACAGGTGATGTCTGAAGAAAACAAAAGAAAAATCTATGTAAATGTAAAATGTGAACAGAATATTTTTTTATCATGCATAATTTTCAACCATGCTTTAATTTTATTACATTATGTAACCAGTTATTTTAGTATAATTGAGATAATATTATAGTTTTTGTATATATTTTAAATTAGCTTATATTTTTGAATTTTCCATTTTAATTTTAAAGTTTTAGTAATTTTGTTTGTTTTTGTCATTTTTATTAGTTTTTTTTTTTTAATGTCTATATAGTTTTTATTATTTTCATTTCAGTTTTAGATTTAGTTATTTTAGTACATCAAGTTAAACTAAATAAAAATGAGAAATGTTGCTTTGGCAACGAGATGAAATAAATTAAGTACGTTCTAATCTTATTTAATTGTTTTTACTCTGTATGTAACAAGTGTATTTAGGTATTGAAAAATTATTGTATGTATTGTATCTACATCCATTACTGAACATTTTAGAACACAAATGAAATAAACTTACACAGTAAAAAGTGGCAACCTGCAATTATTACTTTAAAGAGCTATTATTGTAACCCATTACAATTAATTTTGTTGGTATAAATTAATGTATTTAGGTTTGATTCAGTGATGTTGAATAATAATTTTGTCTTGACTTCATTTAGATGATACCACTGATACCATAAAGGTGTTAGACAGTTAAAGAAACAAAGATCGCACTTTCACCGGTGTGGTTCCACCATTGAAAAATAACTTACTTGGCACAGTGGTCCAAAGCATCAGATAAATTGAGTGTTAACTCTTCTGCTTTGTCCACAAAAGATGCCGTTATCCCATCCAGCATGGCTTTCTTCTCATGGATGAGTTGGGTAGTGGCAGAGGTTCGCCTCATGGGGGAACTAGTAAAACACAAGGGAGCAATAAAGAGAAATATAATAGTAATTTCATTCTGTACACAACAAAGACGCCTTTACATGGGCTGTACACATGTGACAGACGTACAATGGTGCATTAATGACAACATGAGGATTGAACAGTAAATCTATGGAGCAGTATCATCTGGGATGACACCTCGTCTGCACGCTTTTGCACAAAAGCTTAGACAGGAGATGAGGGAGGAAGACTGTTGCACACTGATCTGTGTTGTTTACTTCCCTCAAACTGTGTCTGTAATCCATAGCATATTAGTAGGTGGAGTTTTTGAGAATAAAGTTCAATGCAAAAGGCCCTCAGCTGTACTAGGGCTTGATATGTGTATGAGTCACAGAGCAAGACCTTGTTTGGAATGAATGAGCCTGATGTTGTTCCAAACCTGTATGAGTTTCTTTCTTCTCTTAAACACAAAAGATAATATTCTGAAGAATGCTGGTAATCAAACAGTTGACGGTAGCCACTGACTTCCAAAGTAGGAAAAATAATACTATGGAAGTGAATGGCTACCATCAACTTTTTGGTTACCATCATTCTTCAAAATATTATCTTTTGTGTTCAGCAGAAAAAAGAAATTCATACAGGTTTGGAACAACATTTATGACAGAATTTAAATTTTTTAACTATCCATTTAAACTCTCATATTTTGTTAAAGGGTTAGTTCACCCAAAAATGAAATTTCTGTCATTAATTATTCACCCTCATGTAGTTCCACACCCGTAAGACCTTCTTTCATCTTTGGAACACAAATTAAGATATTTTTGATGAAATCCGAGGTTTCTAAACAACACATAGGCAGCAACGCCAATGCGCCTTTTGAGGACCAGAAAGGTAGTAAAGACATCGTTACTACAGTAGTTCAACCGTAATGTTATTAAGCGACGAAACTACTTTTTGCATGCAAAAACAAAACAAAAATAACTTTATTCAACAAATTCGTCTCTCCCCTGTCAAACTTGTATGCTATTTTCATTGCAGCACTTCCAGGTTCTATGTCAAAATGCCAGTTCAGTATTGGTCGATTCCTCGGATTTCATCATAAAAATTTGTGTTCTGAAGATGAACAAAGGTCTTACGTGTTTGGGATGACATGAGGGTGAGTAATTAATGACAGAATTTTCATTTTTGGGTGAACTAACTCTTTAAATCTTATTTAAGTAAGTCTGTTTCCATGCTCTTTAACAAAATGGCCTGATCATTTATAGTCATTTCTGGTGTTTCCAATGGTCACAATATCATCCCAGTTCCTAGTAATTCATAACATGGGAATTCTGGGAGCGGCAAACAAACCTCTTCACTTTTTGAGACTCTGTCTTCTCTCCATCTGTGCTTTGCTTGCTCTCAGGATGGACTTTAACTGTATTGCTGTATCATAATGGATACAATGGTCACATGAAATCCCACAATAAACACATCACAGCAATCAGGGGTCATCACATGCCGGTCAGGTGATATGATAACCAACAAAACTACAGACATCAGCCATTACATACAGCTATATTATTATTAAATTAACATTTTAAAAATATTATATTTAAAATTGTTTAAACAAATTAAATGTGACTGGTATCCCTTAATATAGTACAGTCTTATAATAATAGTTGCTAGTTCACCTGTCTGGAGCAGAGGTGAGCTGGTTATCAGAATTACAGCAGGTTTTAAAAACCCTCAGGTACAATTCCTGAAGGAACTTCTGGAGATCTGAAACACACACATATGAACACAATTTATATAATAAATACACGTTTTTCAAAGAGGCAAAACAATATTCCAGTCATGACAATTTAAGTACAAGTCCACCGTATTTCTCTAACTAGAAGGGGCATGGATGTGTAAATGATCCAAGCACGCCCTCTGCTGGACGATTGATATTTCACACACTGAAATTGTGACCCGCCTCTATATGTAAACAGAAGATGACAGCAGAAATTAACATTCAGTCTCTATATTCATCTAATAAGCATTCAAATCGATTTATCACCATGAAAATATCATCTCCCTCAAACACAACACTTCATTAACTGAGACATAACATATAAATCTTGAGTAAAAATGATTTATTATTACATAAAATAAACTAGGATGCTGTTGGAGACAGATGAAAAAAGACATAACTCTTGAATAAATTGGCTGGTTTCATGCCTCATAAATACAAACTATAACGATGTCATTTTCAGTTCTTTGGATTTATTATCTATTAATATTATATAGACTTATTAAATTGGAAGATTAATCATGTCTATGTAAGCTTACATAATAAATAATGAATGTTCACGCTGATTCTTCCCATCACTGATTATTCTCAAATACATTCTCAAGCAGCAGGTTTTATCCCAAAACCAATTAAACCGGTAACAATAAAACTCCAGTAAAGAGGGATATCTTCAGAGTCCAGCTCTTGGATTTCACTCTTAAATCGTTTGGATTAGTCTCTCGCTCGATTAATTGGCATGACCGAAAGAGGCTTTATTAGGCCCTTTGATTCCTTTTACAGGGAACGAAATAAACAGTAATGACTGTGAGAAAACAAAGGCAGTATCGCAGAGCCCAAGCTTTCATCAGGACTCAGTGCTTCACTCTCTGATCTACTCTGTGGGATCTACAGAATCTTCAGGCAAAAATGCAGGACACCTATAGTGTGCATTTGGCCCCTGTCACACGGTGGGGCCCAAACAGCTATGGGAGCAGAAAACAGCATCTGGGGTGCAGCAGATGCGTGCATTTTAAAACCCAGGGAAGGATTCTTCAAAGATTCATTGTCAGTGAGAGAACAGAGAAGAGAGAGAGATTAGCACTCACAAACTATCGAAGAATCACTGGGTATAGAAATGAAGCTATCATCCACACCAAAGAGCTTTCCTTAAAGTGCCCATGTCAAATCTAAAATCCAAATCTGATTTTTTTTGTCTTTCGTTGTCCTGTGAACCAAACAGCACAGCACTGAAGTGTATGGTGATGATGATGATGGCATACGCTGTTGCCATGACAATGTGCTACATGTGATTGTTAGAGCAAGGCAAGTGACAGTTCAGTTGGCAGTGAGATAGAAAAGAGATAACACTCGTTTTGTGCTCCACCCATCTAGAACCAGACATCAGCGAAAGTCACTCAGGCTGTGAATCAATGAGTGTGTTTATCTGTAACAATTTCACAGCAGCTGTGCTGTGTTGTAAATTTCTACAGAATATAATGTCGATTTGTCCCCCAGTTCATAAAAAATGTATTTTGGTTAAAGCACTTGCATGTTTTTTTTATCTAAAAACAATTACTTTTGTTACTTCAGTTGTATATTTGTCTAAATAATACTTTTGAGGTGGAACTACCCGTCTACCGTGAATGAACTACCCGTGAATTACAATTCAAAAGTTTGGGGTCAGTAAGATTTTTTAATGTTTTTGAAAAAAGTCTCTTATATTTATATTTAATTTCTCAATAGAGCTTGTCAACTTAATCAAAATATATCTTTATTCCCGTTCTCAATCTGTCAGAATTGACAATCATAATTCTAACTATCAACTGGAGTTCCACAGGGGTCTATATTGGGCCCAGTTTTCTTTAACATGTACATGTACATGATTTGCCTACTGTGTGTGAACAATGTAACATCTTAATGTATGTCGATTACACAGTTATTTTCACACATGGTAAAACTAAAGAAAAGGTGGTAAACAAGTTGACAGATGTTATGGTAAAGTTTACATCCTGGCTTAACCAATGTTGTTTTTTTTTTGTTTGTTTTTTTAAAAATAGAAATTTTTCTAAGATTATAAATGTGTTTACTGTCACTTTTGATAAATTTAATGTGCCTTTGCTGAATAAGAGTGTTAATTTCTTAAACAACAAAAAAATCTTACTGACCCTAAACTTTTGAACGGTAGACTCTATTGGGTTTATTGAAGATGGGTATTTTATAAACAGCTTAAAGCTGAAACTATCTATTTTATAAGATAAAGTTATTATAACTAGACTCTAGAACAGTTGAATGTATTAAATGTTATGTAACTGTTATGGGCATACTTTTAAAAAAGTTTAATACATTTATTTGTGATGCATGTTTGCATGTTTGTGATGATTTTGAAAACATCCCAAATATTCCTATAAAACAGTCAAACTGTGACATCTTCTTGTATGCCTTAACTGCTTAAAACATCATGGAACTTTGAAGAGCTCATGTAAATCAGAAAGATTCATGATTGAAGGTTGACTATTGTGACCTACATTCTGATGATGAAGAATCAGAATCGGATTCTTGTGCGCTCAGAGTCCTGATGCCCTTGGTGTAAACAGGCTCATCACAGGTGTGCTCTGGAGCCGTTGCCAAAGACAACAAGCTGCCCACTGATGACCCCGTTACTGAGGAGGAAAGCACACTGAGAGTGGAGGTCTTCCAAGTCAGATGACTCCCTGAAGAAACACGGAATGGCTTGGATGTGAGATGCCGTGCCTGTTGAAAAGGGATGGAGAGAAATGAAAACATGTCGAGGCAACATTTCAGCCTAAAATCAAAAGATAATTTTTTTTCTTAAAGAAAGTGAAGCCATTTTCAGGATTATTTCATTTTTTTTTTGCATTATGTCATTTTTTAAGAACATCCCTGACATAGACCCACCCCCAAATTCTCATTACTGTAATGAAAAAAGTAAAATAAATAAATGAAATCTAAAAGAATGTATATATGTATATATATATATATATATATATATATATATATATATATATATATAACATTATTTTGATTTTAAGGTGGAACATGACCTGGATATGTTCTTGGCAGGTTTCATGAGATCATACAAAAAGAAAGAAATTAAACTTTGAAAAAAAAAAAAAAAAAAAAAAGAGAGAAAAGAAATTATGCTCTCTATGTGTATAGTATATGCTCATTAGCCATTTAGCTGACACATTTATTCAAAACAACATACATTATACCTGGAGCAACATTTTGAAATCTATGTTCAGAATAGCATACTACCTAAAGACATTTTAAAATCTCCAATTTACACAATTGTAATTAGATTACAAATTCTTTTTTTCTAAGGTCATGTGACATGAACTGACACTATTACATGTTGTACTAGCTGCTTATACAGTATCTGAATTGAACTTGTTTGACGATTGATGAAATTTGCAATATTGACACATTTATTGAACTAAATTGAGCTGAATAAAAACACTATTATCTTCCGTAGAGCTGCTTTACAGATGAAATTGAATTTGTTTCATAATTGATAAATTTTACAACATTGAAGTGATAGTTCACCCAAAAATGAAAATTTTGTCATCATTTACTCACTCTAATGTTGTTCCAAACCCGACTTTCGTTCATCTTTGGAGTACAAATAAGGAAAAAAAAAAATATATCCATGTTTAATATAGAATAAAAGCCTAAATTAAATCTGTTCAGCATATAAAGCGTCTCTTCAGAAAATTTTGACGAAACAACTCAATACACATGGATTAGTCTTACGATCTCTTTATGAACTTTTTGAAGCTTCAAAGTGGTAGTTGCATAGCTGTCAATGGAGGGACAGAAAGCTCTCAGATTTCATTAAAAAACTTTGTGCTCCAAAGATGAATGAATGTCTTACAGTTTTGGAATGACATGAGGGTGAGTAAATGATGACAGAACTTTAATTTTGGGGGGAACTATTCCTTTAACACTGTTGATTTTCCTATGTGAAGTTGCTTTGAAACAATCTGTATTGTATAAATCACTATGTACATAAATGTGACTTAATAAAAAGTAGAATACTACTGTTTTAAATGTTTCAGTACTATCTTTTTCCACACATTATTTTGCATTATTAGTATAGAGTGTATACCATGCAGCATGCTAGTTTTCCATCGCAAACACACACAAAGTTTCTTGATCAAGGCCACAAATTATGGCGATGGCTCATAGCTCACCACTTGGTTACCAGCTCAGATCTTTAGCCATTAAGACACCCCACATAATTGTGCTAAATGTGTGTTTGAACGAGTTTCTTTCTGCAGACAGTGTAATTAGCCCTTTGCTTATTTACTGTGTCTTCCAGAAAGCAACTAATGTGGCACACTTGTCTAAACCCCACCGGCGTGCTCGAGGAGAACACATCACTTCACAGAGCTCCAGTGGAGCCGGAGAAACTCAAACATTCCAGCGAGAAAGAGCCGATTTGGAAGAGAAAACCTTTGGCGGAGCGATAAACTGCTCCCACTTGGCCTCTATTGCCTTTTCCTTATTCAGCCTCTTTATCGTGGTTCTGCTCCTTCCAGGGTCCCTGAAAGATACAGAGAGAGAGAGAAGGAGAGACGGAGACAGATAAAGAGATGTACAAAATTTCTTGACATATTAATTATTTGCGTGATCTCTCCATAATGTGCTCACCAAACCAGGAGTATTATCAAAATCGTATGTCACCTTGAGAGGACAGAAAGAAATAGAAGGATGGAGCAAAACAAGTGCGCACATCTCAAGCTCTCTCTCCTCCCGGCTTGGGTCTTAACGGCGGCTGATAAAGTTTCATTATTTTTTGTAATATCTGCTCTCTGCCGTGCTGTACCGTTTTCCCATAAAGCTTCACTTTATTGGAAATTGGATTCTGGGATGGTAGGAGCCCCTCCAGGCTCTTCTGGGAGACGTTTCTTACAATCTCTCTCCCTCTTTTTCCATTTGTCTTGGCCTCCCTCTCTCCGTCCTTCACTAGCACCAACCTGTAGCTCCAGGAGATGAAGGATTAAATTCTCTCCTCTGCTCGGTCTCTCTTTTTCCTCCGTATCTCTCTATTTAACACCACCTAAATTCGAAGGTCTCATCATTTCTCCATTAACTCTGATCCTCGTTGTTCCAGTTTGTTGTTGTTCCTGTAAGATCTCATTAGTTGTGATGGCTAAGGCGAGTATCTCTATTCTTATTGATCAAAGTTGAGCTTAGTGATTTAAACAAACCCTTAATAAAATAAATAAATAAATATTTAAGACAACATAAGATGATAAGTCGATATAAGATGACAGTAAACTTCTAGCATCTCTTTGTGGCCACCAGACCCCAGTTTAAAAACTCTCAAGTGAATCTGAACCATATTTCCAACATGCTTGTATCTTCAGATATCATTTAAAATTTAAAACACGAAAGGTAAAAAAAAAAAAAATGGAACAAATCTAATTAGGTCAGGGATGGAAATCCTGAAGACAATGATTAACTTGTTCGGGTGTTTGATTAGGGTTGGAGCTAAACTCTGCAGGGCAGCCGCACTCCAGGACTGAAGCTGCCTATTCCTAAATTAATGACTTCGGGGGACACAATCTGGTTGCCTGTATTAGTGTGGGTCAGTCCACACACACACACTACAATATGTTATACAGAGAACTTCTGCCCAGTCTTCCAGAATCAATGTCACTTTAACAAAGATGCACATATTGTGTTACATTCTCAAGTATTAAACTCAATTTTATGCATGAACAGACAGGTTTGCAATCACTACATGCACATGAAAGCAATTAAACTGAACCAGCATGCACTCTAGAAAGAGGTTACACCTTCCTAACACACACACACACACACACACACAAAAGAGTTCAGGCACACAGTAATAAACAAAACACTAAAGAGTGGAATAAAACATACTCAAAATTGCACTACAATGTACGAAATCCCACACTACCATTTGGTTCCATTTGTTAACATTAGTTAACTACATTAGTTAACATGAACTAACAATGAAAAATACTTCTAAAGCATTTAATAATCATAGTTTATGTTGATTTCAACATTTACTAATACATTATTAAAATCAAAAGTTGTATCTGTTAAAGGGTTAGTTCACCCAAAAATGAAAATTATGTCATTATTTACTCACCCTCATCTTCGGAACACAAATTAAGATATTTTTGATGAAATCTGACTCTGAGAGGTATATGACTCGTTCATAGACAGCAATTTAACCACCACTTTCAAGGTCCAGAAAGGTACTAAAGACATCGTCAAAACAGTCGACGTGACCGCAGTGGTTCAACCTTCATTTTATGAAGCGACGAGAATACTTTTTGAGCGCAAAAACAAAACAAAACAAAAATAACAACTTTATTCAACAATCTCTTCTCTTCCCTGCCATTATCCTTATGCATGTGACGCAGTAAGCACAGTGAAGGCTTCTGTGTTTATGTCCGAATGCCGGCTCAGTATTGGCCAAAGCTGATCACGTGACACATGCGTGTGATGCTGACGCAGGAGCCGGCGTTCTGACGTAGAACCTGGAGGCGCTGAACGTAAACAACATATGAGAATGACACAGAAGAGAGGATATTGTTGAATAAAGTTGTTATTTTTGTTTTGTTTTTGCACACAAAAAGTATCCTCGTCGCTTCATAAAATTAAGATTGAACCACTGCGGTCACGTCGACTGTTTTGACGATGTCTTTAGTACCTTTCTGGACCTTGAAAGTGCTGATTATATTGCTGTCTATGGACAAGTCATATACCTCTCAGATTTCATCAAAAATATCTTAATTTGTGTTCTAAAGATGAACGAAGGTCTTACTGGTGTGGAACGACATGAGGGTGAGTAATTAATGACAGAATTTTCATTTTTGGGTGAACTAACCCTTTAATACTATTTAATGGACCAGAGCTAACATGAACTAACAATGAACAGTTGTATTTTTTATTAATTAATGTTAACAAAGATTAATACATTCTGTAACAAAATGTATTGCTCATTGATAGTTAATGTTAGTCAGTGCATTAATGGGACTTTATTGTAAAGTGTTACCTTTTCTTTTAATGTTTTTTAAAAAAGTCTCTTATTCTCACCAAGGCTACATTTCTTTCATCAAAGAAACTATTAAAAAATTTAAAATAACGGTTTTCTATTTTAATATATATTAAAATGTAATTTATTCCTGTGACGGCAAAGCTGAATTTTCAGCATCATTACTCCAGTCTTCAGTGTCACATGATCATTCAGAAATCATTCTGATATGCTAATTTGATGCCCAATAAAAAATTTTATTATTCTAAATGTTGAAAACAGTTGTGGTCCTTAATATTTTTGTGGAAACTGATACTGATTTATTTTTTTTTTTTTTCAAAGTTAAAAAGAACAGCATTTATTTGAAATAGAAATCTTTTGTAACATTTTGCTGTCTCTTTTAATCAATTTAATTCATCCTTTAATAATCAACGATAAATAATATTGCACGCTTGGTGGACAAGTATATTTAAATTACGCTCTTAAAGAGTCTTGTTGACTATCGGGTTTGAAGCTGTATCACTTTATTAGCAATATTTTCTCAAACACAACTGAAAAAATGGCCGCTGACAAAAAACTGGAAAGTCTATAATGTATTTTGGAATGTCCCAACACATAAAAATCCTCACAAAACACCACTGGTGACCTAGTAGGGAATGCTCTAGGCTAGTAATTTTAAGATTGCAGGTTCAAACCGTGGAACAGGCAGTTCAAGTACTAGAACACAATTGTGCCTTTGAGCAAGGCAAAAGGTAACTTTTGTTCCAGGTTTTTCCAGTGGGGATGCCAATGTAGAAAGTACTCTGGAAGATGCTAAGGATAAAAACACTGCTGTTAAATGATACACTTTTGTAGTTTTTCCATGTTTTTTCCCATTGTCTCCCTCAGGTGTGTCTTATTATCTGGGTAAGCTTATTAGCCCCTGCGTATATATAGCCCTTGTGTTTTTCTTGTTGCTTTGTCAGTTGTTGTATGTTCTGGTAGACTGTTTGCTTTGTTTCTGTTCCCTTGCTCTCTGTTCTACTAGTTATTTGTTTATTTTCATTAGGTCTACTTTAATTAAAACCCTGCAGTTAGATTCTCTCCTCGGTCTGCCTTCTCATGCTCCCCGCTCATTACAATAAAAATGAATCTGACATTTACTTTATAAAAATCTAATTTTTAGAATACTAAAAGGCCTTTTTCTAGCTGAAAAAGTATAAACTATCAATCAGACAACAGAAGCATGTAGACGATTTTAGATTTGATTTTTCGGTAAACCATTTCTTTAGGATTTGGGATCAAACAGACAGTAAAGACATATAGTGTTACAAAAAGTTTCCATTTCAAATAAATGCTGTTCTTTAGACTCCACAAAAATATTAAGCAGCACATCTGTTTTCAAATCTAATAAGAATTTTTTCTTAAGCAGCAAATCAGCATATTAGAATGATTTCTGAAGAATCATGTGACACTGAAGACTGGAGTAATGATGCTGAAAATTCAGCTTTGAAAACAGAAATACATTCAAATATAATGCAATTAATAGCTGTGATCATTTTTCACAAAACTGACCCCAAACTATTGAACGGTAGTCTACATCTGAAATGATGGGCATGGATATGGATTATCATATGGATTAGTTTTACGATCTCTTTATGAACTTTTTGAAGAGTCAAAGTGGTAGTTTCGTAGCTGTTTATGAAGGGACAGAAATCTCTCAGATTTTATTAAAAATATCTTCATTTGTGTTCCAAAGATGAATGAAAGTTTTAAGGGATTTGGAACGACATGAGGGTGAGTGAATGATGACAAAATTTTCATTTTTTGGGTGAACTAACCCTTTAAAGAATGACTTTGTCCTAGAACACAAACTATATTATGTTTTTTTTTTCACTCACTTGGCATCCCAGCAGGAAGTAACAGGTTCAAATCTTCCAGAACGTTCCAGAGTCAGTGCCTCCAGCAGCCAATTCAAACAGCACAACTGATGATACACATACTTGCTAGGGAAAAAAAAGAAAAAAGAAAAAATATATCCTGCACACCATATTTATAAAGTAAAAAAATAACAATAAAAACCACCCCCAGTATGTAAATGCAATTATCCTTCAGGGCGCAACATGTAACCTTGTGTCAACAGCAATGTTCAGCTTTGAAATCCTGTATAATTGCTTAGTTTACAAGTTGATGTACAAAATAAGGCTTAAAACATGCTATTCCACAGAGAGCCTTTCTGACAGCTTTCTTTTCATATTTTTTTTTTTAAACACAATCACATCAGATACAGAATCAAAAGCTTTGTATATCTTGAAAGCCCTCTTGACAGCAAAACAGCAGCAGACTGAGGCGGTCTAGCAAATCTTTCATCCAGCAATTATTTTTTATAAAGAAATCTATATATTTTTATATGTTTGTGTTTCCGTGAGAGTCGGTTGCTTTTGTGAGGACTCCTTTAAGATATCGACAGAGACGTTTCATTTACTTTATTTGTGTCACCTGTGTGAACACACCTATAGGCACTTTGGTGGCATTGTCTGTGGAAACTGTGAAAATCAAATCCAGTGGTAATAGATTCAGTGTTTAATCTCATGTTTTAAGTTGAAAGACAAATCTGAACTAAATAAATAAATAAATAAGAAACAGCGTGAGAAAGATAGAGTTATTTGTTACAAGCTAACATTTCAAGGCCATCTCCATTTATAAATTAATTCCTCTCACTTCCTTTTCAACATGAAGTAGAGGCATCGCTTTGCTTTCTGCTTTCTGTTCAAACATCAAGGTTAAGATGTTTAATCACGCCTCCAATGAATGACATCCACCTACTCACTGTTATCAGACAACAAGCTTCTTGACATCACACAACCTATACAGTTTAGTTTGCCACAAAGTGATACGTGGGTTAAATATCCGGATTAAAAACACAAAGAAGAAGGAACAGGATTGCTATAACGATCATATTCAAGCACTGATGACCAGGCACTTTTTGTCAATAATAAGATCTTCATTCAAAAGTCCCAAAATGATCATTTTTACAGCTGTTACATAATACAACCACAATGAGATGCATTAATACAAGGGTCATAAATAAATAAATAGCCATTAATATATTTTAAATGCATATATGTGGTGTAAAATCTGCATTGTTTTTACTGGTCAAGTCTTTATAAACACTATCAATCAAAGGTTTGGGGTCAGTAAGAACAGCATAGAAATCTTTTGTTACATTGTAAATGTCTTTACAGTCACTTTGATCAATTTAATGCACACTTGCTGTATAAAACTATCAATTTCTTTCGCAAGTGCACTTAGGGCATGTCCGAATCCACTTTTGCTAGTTTAGCGCTGGGAATGGTCGGCGTGCCCGGTGGATGGTCTAAAAGGGTTGTCCCTATTCTCTTAATGAGTAATGGGTGTGTTTTGGGCTAGGGATGCACCGATCCGATACTCAGATCGGGTATCGGCTACGATACTGCCATTTTTGCCGGGTCGGGTATCGGCCGGATGGGACCGATCCAAATCCGATATTGTGCGTATACAAATCTGTGTTATTGTTAAGCCCCACAAAAGGCACAAAAACATTAAAAAGCACCATAAAGTTTCCGTGCACTATATTCCAAGTGTTGAGAAGCCATTCCATAGTTTAATTTGAGGTTCAGATAAATATTTAAGTGTTAAATTAAAGTTCACGTAAATGCCTCCCTCCGCTGCGGCTGTCAGTCATTCTCAATTCAGCATTTAAACTGCGAGTCGCGTTCGGTTACGACAGTCAACACAATGAAACTCTCTCCAAGATGATTCAATGTTTCTATTATTATACTTCATCTGTAGACAAAGATACCGGTAATACAATACGCATCAGTATATCTTCACTTTGTGCTTTTAACTTTTCAATGCTGCGCGCTGCGACTCCATGATGCTTCAAGCGCATCATTCTGCACACGGGATGCGCATAAGCGCTTTGTGCCGCTCTGTATGGGAGCCGTTCATATTATAATACTTTTGCGCAATGAAAGATTGTTAATAGCATTTTTTGTTCTGTCCTATATATCATATGTTGCTGCCTCATTAAAAAAACAAAAAACAAACAAAAAAAAAAAAACTCCGCTATAATTTTTAAAGAAGTTTATTTCATGTATGACTCAAACATTCATGAAAAACAAGCCATGAGTCATGGATGAAGGAGTCAGCTGGACTTCTGTTTATTTTGAATGTCTACCAAGCTAGTGAAGCTTGCACTGTTGCACTGATGCACAATTATTTAATAAATAATTCACTACATTTGTGTCTGTTTGTTATTTTGTTTTACAAAGTTAGGAAAGTAATGTTTAAGTCAAGCCTGATGCCTTGCACAAAAGAATGATCCCAGTTTCTTCCACACAGTGAGGCATACAGTTTATTAGGTAATTTCACACTTTTTTTTATTATTACTTGAATATCGGATTGGTATCGGCCGATACTGAATCCCAGGTATCGGTATCGGAAGCGAAAAAGGCGGATCGGAGCATCCCTATTTTGGGCATAACGTGCAATAAACCAATCAGAGTCTCATCTCCCATTCCCTTTAAAAGCCAGTTGCGCTCACGCCATGGCGGATTCACTATTTACATGGCGGAATTTGCAAGCGGAAAGACTGAACACTTCTCTAGCATGGAATTGGATCTGCTCGTCCGCGAAGTTAAAGTGCACGAGCTGACCATCTACGGGACAAGCCAGATTCCACCAAAGCATTTTTATCTTTATGCACACAATAATAATCTTTTATATTGTAATCCTTTTATTTTTAATATGTGGCATGTTTGTGTGCTGCTGCGCGTCCCTGTGTGTGTAATAAGCAGAGTGTATAGGCGCGTATTACTAACGCGCTCTTTAAATAACAAAATAAATATTGCGGCATTGACTTTAGACCAGGTTTCAGTTGGTCGATGGCGCAGTCGTTTTCAGTTGCCTCAAAATAGCAACACGCCAACAATGCGCCTGAACACACCTCGTTTTCAGACCAGCACGTCCATGGGCGCACAAATGGGCGCAAATGCATTTGCTATTTAAACAACGTGGCACAGGACGTGAAAATGATAACTGCGTCGGGCTGAAACTAGCAAAAAACACTCGCGTTGCGCCTTGCGCCAGGTGTATGAAAGGGCCCCATAAGTGTGTGTGTGAAGTACAATGCCCCACAAAATGTATCTGGACACTTTTAGACACATTTAAAGAGTTTATCAGTGTCATTGCATTAGATAACAAAATATCAAATCAAATGCCATGCCCTATTAAAGCAACTGCTTGGTAAATCATCTTGCACTGTTTATGAATGATATGGACAGCCTTCAGATCCAATAGCCTACACTCCTTCCTACAGGCTGCTTGAGGTAACTACAGTATAAACCCCATCAAAAAATGTTTTTCAAGTGCAGGCAGAAAATGCAAATAGGTTATCAAAGAAGTAATGATGCATCGAAGATGTACTTTCATTCCAGCATGACATTATATTCCATCAAGAGACACTGTAAATGAGCCATGTTTATTTTTTCTTTTCATTTTGCTGCATTAGATCCTTCTAGTCAGAGGGTAATCGCTCTATCCTGCTGGGCGAGACTGATGGTTGAATGAATTTTGTTTTTGTGGAAGCTGAGACCCTCACAGTGAAAACTCTCTCAGATTGCTGTGGCTCATTCCAGTAGAGAAGGGCATTATTTTCCTGTTTTCCTTCTTGTTTAATGAATTTTTTTTTGTCTGTGTGAACAAAATTTTAATGTCAGGGAGTTTATCTGAGGTGATGTGTCAGTATTCAAACCATCCGTGTGGACATGTGACACTCAGAAGTTATAAGGAATGTTTTAATCACATGTAGCCAGATTGTTAAATTATGGCATGAAGTCAGGTACTCAAGCAGCTTATTCTCAACAGGAAAAGACCACCTGACTGGCATGTAAAGTGACCAATTCTAAATCAAAATATGGATTTCTGTAAACTTTTGTAAAGAAGAAAAAAACCCCAGTAGAATAGAGAGTATAAGAAAGTGGTGCTGAGTGGTTTTACCCTGGTAGTAGATGAGGTGGTGTTGAGATCAATGATCTGTAGACAGGAGTAAATGGACGAGCAGCCCGCATTTTCCTCCTGTTGGTTTTCCATTCTGAAGAGGATGTTGCCGCAACATCACACCACCTGACAAAACAGCCGTGTTTGGTTTAGAGGGTGTGGAAAGGAAATATGGTAGATGTATTTGAGTGAAAATGCATCCCAGCTAACAGGAAACATTCTCAAAACTTTGGATAACATTCTGGAAAGGTTCTCTCAAAGTTATGAACAAACATTCTTCTAGTAATGTTAACAGAACATTCTTTTAAAGTTAACTAGTATTTAATAATGTTAGCACAAAAACATTTATACATCGTTCATAGAACGATTTTTTTTTCCCTGAAATGTTTTAGTTGGACGTTCATCTGATGTTCATTTAAATGTTATACTTGTTCTCAGAACATTCTGAAACATTCCCATAATGTTTGCAAAATGATAATATGGAATGTTCCCTTATAACGTTTGCATAACCAAGAAAAAACATTCTTTAAAACATTTTAAAAAAAAACTGGACATTTTAAACATTCAGAGAACATTCAAAAATAACCTTTTTAAAACTAAAATGTTTTTTTTAAGTTTATATAAAGATTTTTAACCGTTTATAATATTTTTATAACATTTTGGGAACATTAGCAAAACATTCTTAGAACATATTTTGTTAGCTGGGATGCCATCATGGTTAAAAAACATACAACTTCATCTGACATCTATGGCAGTTATGCAGCTGTTGGTTAATAATTAGGGTGAATTTATGTAAATTAGATTAGAAATTCATGTCAATGGCAAAACTTTTTGTATTTAATTGTTGTGACAGCATAATAACAATATCAGATATATCAAAGATTTTATCAACATTTTTTCCCACTTTCCTGCAGGCCCAATTTTCCTAAATTCATCCTGCATATATTTATTTATTACACTTGCAAAAATAAAGTTAGATAATCAAAATATCTCTTTTGTAATCATCTCACATCTTACCACCTCTCATCAGTATCACTGTCCTCATCTGAATCGAAGAGAGTGGGAGGTCGTAGTTCAGTGCGTCTCAACTCCTCCCTCCTCTGTCGCTCTCTCCGCTTCTCCTCCTGCGCTTCCTGCTCTTCCTTCAGGAGGAGGTGAAAGTATCCACAACCCTGCTTCACTGCACGAATGTGCTGCCTGTAGAAAAATATTTGGAAGAGCATCTGATTGGTTGAGACCACTAGTGACATGGTTAAATGCTGAAAATCACTGAATGTTTATAAAATATCAAGTTCTGTCATGAAACTCTAGATGGCGTAGGCTGATGGGTCCTTAACGCAAACTGCGGACAATTACATTGTTAACTACGTGGCACAAGCTGATTGGTTCCTGTTGCAGTGGCAGCCAATGAGCTTGCTGCTCAACATAGTTGGTCAGTGTTTGCTGTAACAGTTTCAAAGTTTCTCTGAAACCCTCCACCTTCCCCAGCTCCACCTGTATAGATCTGCTATTGGTAATTTTATTTATGCTATTTTTGCAGCAGCATGTCTTACATGCTCACAGCAGTGTGTTGTGTATGTATTGGCAGTAGCAAGTCTCTGTATTCCGCCAAGACCAAATACATTAACACTGTCATATCTATTACCATGCTAAACTCTTCTGAAAGCTGTCATGATATAAATTCATTTTAATAATCATTTTGAATAAGTTTAAAAGATATAGTCATATTGTGATACTCATTTAATATCATGTATGAAAAAGCAAATCACAAATGAGATCTCTTTAATGCCTCGTTCTCTAGATAATAATTAGGGCTGCACGATATTGGAAAAAACTGACATTGCGATATTTTGTTTTTCTGTGATATATATTGCGATATGAAAAAAAAAAAAATCAACAGATGACTTGAATAGCTCTATTTGGAAAGAATGAATCATTCTAGGATGATTGTGGTGATTTTGTAGGTGAGTGAATATGCACAGAAAATAATGAACAAATTACAAGCATAGATAAATATAATAGAACAAAGATACAAATGAAAGAAACAGTGTTTTATATTTTTCAGGTAAGCCTAACAGTATTCTGGTACAGAAATTGAATAATCAAGTGTAAAATAACACTTCATAGTCTTCACTTTATAAATTAAACATAATTAATCTGTGTCAAAACTACAAAAGTGATTTTTGTCATTCTGTTGTTTGACTAACATTCATGACACAGAAAGCAGCAGGGCTACTGTCACTTTTAAGACTGAATGCGCGGACCCAAAATACTGTTACACATCTGGTTTTCTTTCTCAACAACTGTGTTTACGAGGATTCTCTATGTTTTACGTGTATTATGACCCTTTTTTTGTTGCATGTTTGCGTTTACGTGCATCTGCACGGCTCTGTGTGTGTGTGTGTGCGCGCACGCGAAACAGCCGCATGTTCAGAATATAGATCTCTTTCGCATCTTCGTGCACCAAAATGGTTTAAAATCGCATGAATGTTTAAACTGACACTGTCAAATGATAAACTTTAATTGTATGATGGTCAAACTTCGCAATTAATCTGAGAATCGGGTGGGTTTTGAACCGTGGTGTCTGGTCCGTACGGATTAATGATCCCTATACTTGACATCGCACATCCTGCGATGTGACTATCGTGGATGCGCACATCGCGATTTCGATGCTAAAACAATATATCGTGCAGCCCTAATAATAATGCGATTAAATGGGTAGCTAATGGACACATTTGCTCAAGTCTCTGGACTGTCAGACCCTAGTGATCTAATGTTTTCTCAAGATCTCAAAAAGGTTAAAAGGTTATCTAGCAGATATATAGAGTGCTGCAAGGATGACATTTTTGTAGGCCAAAACCTAGAAACCTAAACCTTTTTTAGTACTTCTGGTTCCATTGTCCAAAAGTTAATGGGTTTTTTGATTGAAGTTTTAGTTAAATGCCTGAATTAAGGTCTTTCTTGTTTTATTCTACCACATAAAATATATCAGTAACAACTCCTGTGATTTTTTTAATGAACAGGTAACATACACTGAACAGGTAAACTATTCTAACTCAAACATACCAACTTGTAGATTTTAAACAAAGACTGAAAAAGCTTACTGATGGTGATACTGAAGTCATGCAACCATAGTGTAGTTGGTTTATAGCCTACATTTAACTTTTAACTGCTTGCGATTGTATTTAAGCTTCAAAATTCATAACAATCCCTGCAGCACTCTATTAACAATAATAAGTTGTTTTTTTTTAAATGACTACATCAGCTACATATTTTATCAAGGCCAAAAGTAGAAATAACAAAATAACTAAAGCAATATTGAACCAAAAAACACTTGAAATGTGTGTGTGACCTCATCCTCTTGCGACTCTTTCATTGAATGCAGCCACAATAATTGCATTTTTCCTTTAAAAAATGCCAGTCTTCATGAGAATGAGTATGAATATTTCAGCACGCTTGGCTAGGGTCGTGTCTGTCATAAATGTCAACCATTTTGTGATGCACAAAAAGAGGAGGAGAGAAAGAGAGTGAGACAGAGACACACAGCTCTCTTGCCTGTGGTGAGACCGTGTTAAATTCCCCACAAACAAAATGCCATTGGTGATGCCTGCCAGGTTTGAAACCATAGCCGCTGGGCAAGACGCATAAGACGCTGAGAGTGGGGTGGAGAGGAAGGACAGATAATAATAGGTCTTGCTGCAAGGACTCACAGTTTAGCATTGAAATTACTGGTTACATATGAATTAATCACAGCTGTGCTGGTGTCATCAGATAAATGAACTCAAACATTATACTAAAATGCCAGTACTGGCATTATGACTTCAGAATTTCATTATTGATAGACTTTTGTGTTCTTTTGTGCAGGTGTTCTTTTTGTGCTAAATTTTAAAGCTTCTGTCAAAATGTTTTGTTTGATTAAATGATCAATGTAAATAAGGATTTCTATGTAGGCACATGACTACAAAAAAGCTATTGAACATTTCCAGCATTATTGCATATAGGACAAAAAGATATTGTTCTTTGAATACACATAAACACCTAGAGGGGCATGTTGTCTATAATGTCTATAATGACAGTGTCTTAATTACTAAATATAAGAAATACTGTATGTATGCTATTTCGGGATTTGTAAAGTCATTAAACAAATCTAAAAAGGCATAATCATATTTTATGAAAACATACATATTCATTATACATACAGTAAGCAATCAAGTGATTTGGCAGCTCTTAACTAGAGCATCTGTGAATGCTGCTTTCTGGAGATAAACTGCACCAGCACATTGATGCAGACATAAACAATAATTATGCACAGTAGGAATCCCAACCTTGTGCGGCATAAATGTTTTCGAAGAACCGTGTCCTCTCTTTTCCGTGACCGAGGACACTTTGGTACCCATTTCTAGGGAAAAAACGAAACAAAAAACAATAAGATTGCTTATAAATTGTTTACAGATACATAAACAGCTCTCAACATAGGGATTGTTATGTCATTGCTTTTTTTTTTTTTTGGCCTAGCCAATATTATCACTGATCCACCACAAAAAAAATAAATAAAAAAAATCCCTTAATCATCCATCACAATGGGTAAAACCAAAGAATATAGTTCTAATGTGCAGCAAAATATTGTTGAGCTTTACAAAACAGAAAATGGCTGTAAGAAAATAGCTAAAGCATTGAAAATTACCATTTCCACCATCAGGGTTATAATTCAACTGTTCCAATCAACTGGAGAAGTGGAGATGTTACAAATCTGCCTAAAAGAGGACATGTGTCTATATTGTCTTAAGGATCTCAGTCTCCAAGGATCACAGCTGGAGAATTGCAAAAATTAATTGAGTCTTGGGGTCAGAAAGCCTCAAAAAATAATATCAAACAGCACTGTCACGTGTAGTCAAACACACATGAGTCAAAGATGAAACTAAGAGCTTTTTGGCAGCAAACACACAAGATGGGTTTTTTTCTGAACACAGGTATAAAAGAGTACCCCAATGCATAATTTTGTGGGCCTATTTTTCTGCTGGAGGTCCTGGACATCTTGTTCAGATACATGGCATCATGTACTCTATTAAATACAAACCGATAAAAACTCAAAACCTGACTGCTTCTGCTAGATGCCATGGCCATCCCAGTCCCCTGACCTAAACCCTATAGAAAATGAGTGGAGTGAACTGAAGAGGAGAAGCACCAACATCGATCTGGGAATCTGAAGGATCTGGAGAGATTCTGTGTGCAGGAATGGTCTCTGATCTCTTGTCAGGTGTTCTCCAAACTCATCAGGCATTATAGGTGAAGACTCAGAGCTGTTATCTTTGCAAAAGGAGGTTGCAAAAAGTATTGAATAAAAGGGTGACAATAATTGTGGCCAACGTGTATTAAAGAAAACATTTATTTTATGAGATCCTATATATAGAGATTCTATGAGATATATATATATATATATATATATATATATATATATATATATAATGTTATATATGTTATATAACAAAAATATAAATGTCATGTCTTTTTCAAAAAACTTTTACATTTGCTGTAATATCTAGACATAATGCTACCTTTATATCTTCATGACTGCTATAAATATACATAAATACACTTTTAAACTTAACTTGAATAAATACACTTAATAAACTTTACCTTGATGATATATTTAAATCAACAAAATTGCCAACAAAAGTTTTCAAATTTTTTTAATTTTCTCATTTTCAATGCATACAAACCTATAATCATTGTGTGTAAGATGTACTGACACAACACTGGCCTGATGGTCCAAAACTCTTTGGCCATTCTTATTGTTTAGCCCTTCTAAAATTAAAATATTTTAGCAACAGCTCATAAATGCAAAATAGGCAAGCAACCATAAAATGAGGGCATGTGCTCTAAAATGACCCCTTGAAGTTAATGTAATGTGACCAGCTAGAGATGGGCACAATTCTCAGAACGTGACATTCCACATCGAACTTGCACCTATTCGCACAGCGAATCAGCTGACTTTAATTAACATGTTTGTTTGCACCTATGCTGTGTGCCGTCTCATACTTTTCACTCAGCTGCAGAAAGAGGACCAGTGTGTGGAGATATAATCATTGGGTATGTGTGAGAGTATGGCTGATAAAGCCTCACACCTCGTTTTCCTGTGAAGAATGTGGAGGGGTTTCGTGAACGAGATTGTCATCAGCTTCAGAGTTCTCCTCCTTTGGTGCCTAATAGAAAAAACACAAGTCATTTCAGGATGATTTTACAGCCAGCACAGTTGCATAGAAATGAGAATTAAAATACAGCCCACAAATCCAAAGATGTGACATTACGACACAAGAGTTCATTACAGACAAAGTGCTTAAAGTTTTTCCTCACTTAGTGATAATGAAGTTCTGAGAAAATTATCTCAGGCTTTGTCAGAGATGTTGTAAAGGGAGTTAGCTGCAGTTTTCCAATTTAATACAAAATCATTCACCACAAATTATATAATAAGCATAACAGCTGAAAAATCAACATTAATTTCAGAATCTTAGGCCCAGTTTCACAGACAGGGCTTAGATTAATTCAGGATTAGGCCTTAGTTCAATTAGGACATTTAAGTAGCTTTTATAAATGTGCCTTAGACAATAACATTACTGCAACAAGCCAATTATGTTTAATAAGCCGACAACGAACGTGGTCATGTAAACGCGGTAACCCGTTTTCTTTTATCGGAGTAAGGTCATAAACGGCTTAAGCATAAACTGGTCGGAACAGGTAGTTTTTTGCCTCTTACCCCAATTTCGTGCTGCATGTAAACGCATTAACCTTATTGAAGTGGGTGATACGTGACAGAAACGCATCCCTAGTGCAGATTTAAACGTATCCAGACAGAGCGAGCGTTTTGCAGGAAAGGAAGAAGGAAATATCACAAACGCAGACTCTTTCAAGACCCAGAAAATTGTAAAAATGTCTTCTCATCTCTCATGCAGCAGAAGTAAAAGTGGTTCAGTCAAAACGCTGCATCTGTAACTGCATGAGAGGATAATACATGAGCCGTAAGTTTCTCGCTAACATATTGCAAGCTTTATTTAACATCACAGCTGACATAACATATGGAATACTCGGAGTCAGATAGGCAAATTATTATTTTTGACATCACTACAGGGAAATAACCCGATTTATTAATAAAGTCATGTAAACGCGGTTTACTTGCGTTGTCAGTTTACTGGTTTGCATGTAAATGGGGAAAACTAGTTATTTCAATAAGCTGATATTTGTGAGTTATCAGCTTACTGGTGTGCATGTAAACATGCATATTTTTCCCAAATATCTTCTTTTTGTGTTCAGCAGAACAAAGATATTTATACAGGTTTGGAACAACTTGAGGGTGAGTAAATGACGACAACTATCCCTTTAAATGAACATCTAACAAAACATTTAAGTTAAAAATAGAATTTTTGCACTAATGTGTTGAGAACATTATTAAAGACCATATAAGTTTGAACAAACTTTTAACTAACTTTGAACGAATGATTAATGTTACTAACTTACTGATGAATGTTTGTTCATAACTTTGAGAGAACCTAGCCAGAACGTTAGCCAAAGTTCTGAGAGCATTTTCTGTTAGCTGGGTTTAAATCTCAGATTTTGACTGTGGTCTCAGACTTTTGGACCCCAGTGAATACTGTGGCATTGTGCTCCCCTTCTCAGTCTCTTTTATCCTATCAAATTCTGTCTATATTATCTCTGGAACAGAAGTAGAAAAAGAGACAGAGTTTAGAGACAGAGGCTGAAAGAACGTGTCCTTTCTCGGGCAGAGGTCTCTGCTCCGGCTGCTCCCTCACTCATGTCCTCCATGCCCTTGTCCACATCCTCCCTCTCCCCTGCTGATAGATGATCTCATTTGCAGTAAATCTGCTTGTGTCTGAGCCAGACATGCCAGAGAGCTCTGCCTCCACTGACGGCATACTGTTCTACCCCTACTGGGCCTAAAGCCACAACATTTGAGCCGCATTTAAACACAGTTTAAGGAACTGTTTCCTTAAATTTTCCTTAAGAGCAAATCAACTTCACACTGACCATGCTTGGTCACTAAAAACAACATAATATGTTCAATAGGACCATAATCAAGAATGGTTTATGGATTATGTTGACACAGTTAATGCAATTTGATATTTAATCTATAGCTTTGTGGAGCGGGATTTTGAACCAATGAGACTATTCATGAGCGCTGCTCATAGTGCAATGTACAAAAAACTCAGATATACATGGAAGAGAGAGTTTTACAGCTTTTATTTATCTTTTTATAATTGGAAGTTGAAGTCCAACAACAAATAATTTGTCTATCCAGCCTGAAAGCCAGAGGGCTGAGGAATCATAACCAATCAGAATATAGGCCTTTTTGATGTACAATATACACCAAAGGTGGGTCGCAAGCTTTATAGGCTTAACTTCTAAAAGAGAGGATGGATCAAGGACGGATTACGGACCATGACGATGGAACCAGAGCCCTTGGGCCTCCAGCTGAGACACTCTATTGCAGCTTTACTGTGGTAGGCCTACAATGATATCTCTTTTAGAAAGTATTACACACAAGGTCATGTTCATTCTCTAATGTTGATTATTCTGATTCAGTTAAATTATTTTGTTTGCATGGTTCATGCAAATAAACGATTCATTGATCAAATAAACGATGGCTCTACAGTGCGTGCGACTAATGATAAAATATTTGGACAGTGCCATGAGTGACCTGACTGAAGCTCATGAATACAACTCCCAAAATGAAATCTACACTGTGCAACTGTTGCATTTAGCATTGCTTGCCTTTAGTCAACAGAGAAAGTGTGAAAAAAAGTTGTGTGCGACAGACTACACTTCATAGACATTGTGTTTTTGTGTATTTATGTTTACAAGGTGACAGGTTAAGATGGGATGCTAATGTTTCTTTGCAGCCTGTGAAATAAAAAACTGACTATCAGAATTAAGGTGTAAGGGCTGTAAATTAATGGGACTTTGGCCAAAATTGCCGTGAAAATTTGAGATGTGAGGGCAAAAATATTCCACTTTGAGTTCTTGTTTTTTATATTTATACATATGATAAAGTTATGCAATATTAAACAAGCAATAATGCTGTTTTTCTCAAATATAAGCACGATTCCAAATTTGATATTGATTTTATACAATACTTCAATACACAAGAAGTTAATATTAGTGACTTACATTTTAGACACAATATTGGTATTTTTGCTCTATTTCACCGACAAAAATAGTTCCAAAGCCAGAGCAGAACTGATGCACATCTCCAAGCAAAACACAGCGGTATTTCGTTGCTGAATAAAAATAATAAATTCAATGTCAATGATTCAATGACCCAAGACAGTGGCTGCATCCAAAATCGCATACTTCCCTACTATATAGTAGGCGAAAAACAGTATGTGACAAAAGAAGTATATTTCTATATGCAAAATTCATGCCACCTCTGAGCTGCATTAAACAGTTTAATGCCACTTCAGATACAGCTTCTTACAATGCAGACGGATTTATTTGAGACTGATTTCATGTATTGGCTCAGCTTTATAAATTAGTATAATTTTGTAAATGGTTTTAGTTGTATTAGCTGTATTTGATTTGTACAGTATGCAGTTCAATGCTGTCACGTTAATTTATATCCATATTGTTTTATGCCAGATAAACAGTTAGCAGTATCTATAGCTAAACATTTATAACGATACTGTCTCTATAGCTTCTTTTTCAAAAGGGTAGCTTTACTGTAGTTGAATTACTCTTAATGAGTAGCTTGTATACTGCCAAACTACAGTCTGAATGCTACACTACACTATAGGAATACTTTAACTTTATGCTTTAAAAACAAAATCATCTCCCTCTAGAATACATCAAAATACTCCTTTAGCAAATACAAACATGCATATGTTTGCTTCATTGCTTTTGAAAAATTAGCACACAGGTGGCAAATAAAAGCACACCACAGGAGCACAAAGGACATTTGTTTAGTCTATCCTTGGAGAAGCCTCACGCTACTCTGTTTCAACGCAAAAGGAATGTGTACAACAACGATTATGCAAGTAGAATGTTAATCAGACCATCTGGAAGAATGGTTTAAGAGCACTGCTGGAGTTGTCTGAAAACGCATGGTGGAAATATCATGACAGCAGCAGCACTACTTATAATCAGATAACAGCATTCCTTGCGTTACCGTTGCCATGCTATCTAATAACAATTCACATCACTGAGAACACTCAAAAGGAACCTGCCTCTACATGCCTAAACATATAATGATAATAAATGCAAAGCTCACAGCTCTAGCACTCATTCGACATTGTACATTCCAATGATGCACTAGGCTCTTTGCAGATCAGCGCGCTTTGCTTTACTGTTTAAGGCATGTAGTTATAGGAAGTGATGGCATTGCTCTGGCCCACTTCACAGGAGGAGTAATTGTGTTTCAAACGACAGGCTCTGCGTCACATTCATTACATCTGCGACGGTTGTGTAAAGCCACTGGGAGAAACACAGAGCCGTGCTGAACTCCTCAGCAGGACTGGAGAGCATCCTTCACTCTTTATAGCTACAAGACTCTATGGAACAGTCTGTCTCAACACAAGAGAAAGGAAGTGGGAAAGGGTGATGCCCTTATCACAGGTGATGCTGTCAGTGTCATTAATTTGCTCTGTATCCATGTCCAATAAGAGTAATTGGAGTACTTTAGGCCGAGGAACAAGACAGATGTGTATGGCCTACAGAAGTAAGGAGAGCTTGGACATTGTGCCATGGGAGAAAAAGTCTACACTAATCACATCAGAGTTAAAAAGGAAGGTAGTTAAGATTAAAAAAGGCTGAAACAGTGGGGAAAAACAGTTGAACTGATTTAACAAAAAGTAACCTAAGATCTGTCATGACAACTCTCTGAGTGTTTGGCATGGTAATGAATATGACAATGTTGATATGTTTGATATTGGTGGCTGGTACAGGACTTGCTACTGCCAATACAAACACGACACACTGCTGTGAGCAAGTAAGACATGCTGCTGCTGTACAATATAGCATACATGAATTACCCGTAGCAGATATATACAGGTGGAGCTGGGGAAGGTGGAGGGTTTCTGAAAAACGCACTGCAACTGCTACAGCAAACGCTGACCAGTATTTGAAGGTTAAGGAGTGAGCTCATTGGCTATTGATACAGCAGGAACGAATCAGCTGTGCCCTAAAGAGAATAATGTGAATGCAAGCAGATTGAGTTAAGGACCTATCAGCCTGCGCCATCTAGAGATTCATGACAGAACTTTGTGTTTACCTAAATAAGCAATTTTCCAAGAAATAATTTGTCCGTCCACACTGAAAGCAAATTTTTCGCCACTAGAAGTCGCCTAAACAAAGGCGTAGCTTGGGTTTGAGCATGGAATCTTGGGAAATGTCATCTTCACCTCACAGTCAGTGGAAAGAATCGGGATGGGACTCGAGCAGAAATCATGTTCATGGATGAGATTATTAACAGTACTGTAGTATGAAGCAGCGCAGGGCCACGTGATGTTGGAGCTGAACGAGGCCGCTGGAGCGAATGCTAATGAGACGAGCGTGACACACGTTTCGCAAGCAGCAGAACTTTTATTATGCCGCAGTCGCCTGCGCCACTTCTTCCGGTCAAGTGTATGAGGTAACACAGCGCTGTTTATCATATTAGATACATTTGACTGTGTTGAAAATGATGTTATAACGTTACTCTGTGCGTTCGCTCAACACACTGCAGTAAGCTAGATCAATTTTAGAATATCACATTAATAATGCTGGGTGGCTTGTGTTGATAAATGACATGCAATTAATTTTAAAGCGTATTGTATGATGGAGAAAAAGCTGCATTACTTAGCTACTTGACAAAGTATTGTTTTTCCCTGAGGCATGGTAAAAGCATGGTACTTTCGGAAAATCAAGAAAACTAGATTTAAACAATAAGACTAAACGTGTTGAGCTATATAACAATAATTCGTTTTCTGTCTATAAATGTAACCAAACAGTTGTTCCCTTCTGTAATAAAACATGTAATATATTAAAGCGCCTTTGGTGTTTCTATGGTTTCTACAAAATAAAAACGGAAACCTAGGGTAACGCAGATATGACGACATTGACAGGCGACTCCCGGACACATCCCATATCCTTGGTTAAAATCGTGATCTTGTCACCAATTATGAGCTATGTCGCGTTTTCTTTTTGACAAAAAAATAAATAAATAAAAAAATACTGACTCTGTTCAGCGTTTTTTTTTTTTTTTTTTTTAAACGGGTGATCATTCGCAGGTTTGGGGTTTAGCGTGTTGCATGTCAACCTTTCTCGCTAGTTACTAACCTATGCCACTCCCACACCATACATGCGTGACGCTTCAAAGTAGCTGGAGCAACTGCACAATTATCCAATTTGCCGGGAAAACCATCCCGTCAGGTCTAAAATATAAACACTTATAATAGGCTTACCATAGTGAATCAGGGAAAGACACATTTTGGAAGAAGGACTGATGATGTATTGACTCATTTAAATTGTGTTAATTTTGAACAAAAAAAGTTACAGCATTTACCTTTAAATTTTACCCTACATTCCACAGTCTTATTAGTATGCTTGTTATGTCTTGCATAAACCGCACTACCTTCTCTTCTTGTCCCAGATAATTCATGATAAGTTTCTTTGGTTTCAGGTGAAGTGACTCCAACACATCCTCATCGCAGCTCTGTCTGACTGAACTGTAGACTCTAGGGGTCAGTGGTTCCTGTCTGCGATGAAATCTCTCCCAAAACATCTCAAATTTATACGGTTTGTCAACCACACATGGTCCAGAATCTAAAGAGACATCGCTCTGAACTGCCATTTTCACTGTTTTAGGTTGAAAGAAGAAGATTCATCAGTCCATCAAAATTATAATGCATTATATACTATACATTTTGCAGTCAGAAATTATTGTTTATATAGCAATGATGCATTAAATTGATCAAAAGTGACAGGAAAGACTTTTACAAAAGATTTCTATTACAAATAAATGCTGTTATTTTAAACTTTCTATTCATCAAAGAAACCTGGGGAAAAAAATGGTTTCCACAAAAATATTAAGCAGTAACTTGTTTTCAACATTGATAATAAAAAGAGCAACCAAATCATCATTTTAGAATGATTTCTGAAGGATCATGTGACACTGAAAACTGGAGTAATAGCTGCTGAAAATTGCCATCACATGAATAAATTAGATTTTAAAATATATTAAAAAGGGAAAAAGCTATTTTAAACTGCGATATTATTTCACAATATTACTGTTTTACTGTATTTTTGATCAAATAAATGCAGCCTTGGTGAATATAAGAGATTTTCATACCTGACCCCAAACTTTTGAACAGTAGTTCAGATATATTTATATATAAAAGCAGCAGCAGTCTTCAACATAAAGCCTTGAGTTGGCAGCCTAATGTTGTCCCTTGGTCTCCAGTGGTAACAAGACAATTTAAAAACCAGTCTGTACCTGTCAGGGCCACAGTTTTTGAAGCCATGCTGGATGGATTATAAGTGCAGATGTGTATTACAGATATTGCTCAGGCCGTATTGCGTAGGTTTAAAATAACAAGCATCTTTTTAGTTCACTGAGTGAAATAGTATTTTATTATATATAAATTTAATTATATTGCACATCAGGTACAGACTCCAATATTCAGAATATTAAACAGAACCTGAACAAAACAATAAAGTGTTGAGCAAATATAATTGTGCAGTCAGCAGTACGCCTCTGCAGTCGGCACTGAGATTAATAAGGGTGAGTTGGCTGCACTGGGCCCATTAAAGAAAGGTCCTCTGTGCACTCGTTCATTCTGAATCCAGAAAATAAAGTTAACAAGCACTTAGACACCTTCACAACCTCTATATAGACACCTCAACACTTTAATAGTTTTTACAACACTATTAACGATCAGTTCAATAAAATCTCTTTGCCTGTCAGAGGCTAAGCAGGACTTCACTCAGGCTCATCAAACAGCTATTTGTTGCTTCCTCTTCAGATCTATAAATATCCTTAATTAGCATCTCCCATAGAGCCCCTGCACCCCTCTGGTAGCAGATTGAACTACCTAGCCATCACTTCATCCCTACATTCTCTTCTGGTAGCATCATGGTTACTGCTTAGTAAGTGCTAAAACACAAAGACGCTATATAAATAGCGTCTGCAATGTCTACTGGCCACATTTGTCTTTGCTTTTACTGTGAAGTGATTCTCTACAGCATCTCTTTTTGTGTAGTCAGTGCATCTTTAATCTGACTGTTGCTGGACCTTCCAAACAAATTCTTCCTTACATCTTTTTTTTGATTTTCTCACTATGGCAGATGCTATCAAGTCACCATCCAGCCCTCAATATTGTCATGAGGTACCATGGAATCCCCTGAGCTACAGATGGCCCAGTGTAATCTTTAACCAGCATTTCGGCTTACCTCCGTTATTGGACCCCCGAGACCTCAGCTGGATCGAAGGCATCTTCAGGAGGCTGGGGACGTCGTCTTGGCCCGGGTACTTGCGCACACCCGTGTTCGCTCCCTTTACTCAGGCCTCAGGACAGCACATCTCTAAGCTGCACAGGGAGATGAGTGGAGGGGTGTCAGAAGTGGCTGGTGAGATTTGCAAGTGGAAAATTAGCTTGGATGTCAATCACTTCGCTCCCTCTGAGATCACGGTCAAAATACAGGATGGATTTTTGGAAATTGCAGGTATGGGTGATAAAGTGTACTATTCAATAGTATGCATTAAAGAGGATATCATTATATAGACATATATATATATATATATATATATATATATATATATATATATATATATATATATATATATATATATACATACATACACACAGGCTTGGGTGGGTTACAAATTACTTCATAAAAAAGTACTCAGTAACGTAATCCAAGTACCACAATATGAAAGTAATGTAATCCGATTACTTTTGGATTACTTCAAGGTCACAGAAAGAAAGAAAGAAAGAAAGAAAGAAAGAAAGAAATTGTGGGGGGGAGTAACAACCTTACTCAGGGTATCCACGGGGCATTAAAAAGCATTAAAAGTCATTAAATGGATTTTGCGAAAATTAAGGCCTTAAATGGCATTAAAAAGCATTACATTTTATTTCTACAGGCATTAACTTTTTTAGATAGTTTTGAAGAAAAATAATACTGCCAGTTTATTTTGAATAAAGCCTAAATAATTAATAACTTTGATTTGCTGTAGCAAAATATGTACATTGGTGTGATACGCACACGGAACCAGTTTGGCAATTGCCTCCGGCCGGTGCAAAATTGCCATAACGCCGGTTTGGACAGCGGCGGGCTGGGACCTGGAGACGGAAGGCTGCATCAGTCAACTTAGTGCCTTTTCAGACCCCTTTTGCAACTTTTTTCTAAGAAAGCGCGTTGTGACGAATATAGCGACTTGTTAACCTGATCTAGCTTCCGAGACGCCCTGGTACTACCGCAGGAGTGAGAGATCTTGCTTTTCTGCCGCAGGCGCACCTCTCTGGTCCAGCAGCGCATTCAGTTGAGGATGTGCGCTCTGTCAGAGAACAAATAAAATAGATACTATTGCTTCTAACCTGAGTGATCATTTTACGTGTACATATAGCCAAAATCACAGCAAATGTCTATCTTATGTGTATGGTGATTTTGTCAGACAACGTCTTGATTATAAATCAGGATTTTAGTGCTGGTTTAACATGTAAGGGCTCGAATTTTACTTTCCCGACTGGACAAGGACCTGATTAAAACGGCAATACAAAACAACAACAACAACAACAACAACAAAACACAGCAACTTGGGAATCACCAAAACGCGAGTGACTGATTTTATTGCATTTAGTGTTATTGGCGATCGATAGTGGATAATAATAGGCTGTATAATATAGGCTACTGACGATAACAAGGTTGTGCTGTTGAGGCTCGCGCACCATCTCGAGGATAAATGGAAACCTGAGCGAAGCGCACACAAAAAGAAACTTGGTTAAACATACTGCGGTAAAAATTCAAAATGTGGAGTTTTTATAACTTGATGCTGGTAAGCAAAACCACACGACCAAGAATGCTATTTTCCTAAATAGGCCACCATCACGATTAAAAACGTGACACTGATTTCATACAACAGTTCAATTAACAGGTAGTTAATATTACACTTACATTTTAGAAGGAACATTGACTGGTTTTGTTCTATTTTATCAGCGAAAATAGTTTCAAACAAAGATCACAGCAGGACCAAAGCGCAACACTCAGCCTTGTTTTCATTACTGAATGATTCAGCGTTTTGAACGAATCGGCCATTTGAATGAATCGTTTGAATGAATGAATCAATGACTCACTCATTAAGACGGTTATTTGCCGCCACCTACTGGTGGTTTAGTTTCATTTTTAAAAGTATCATTTCCCCCCCAACATTTCATATTTGTATTTTCAAAAAATATTTAAAACAATCCCATAACATTATTTAATGCAGTTGTAATCAATCAAAAATATGCAGATTTACATATGTCAAAGCTGCAATATTCTGAAAGGATATTGCTTCAGAACAAATTTATATTTCCACCACAAAAAACAAACAAACAAAAAAAACATTTCCAGACAAGCAACTGTTTTACTCATACAAGTTAATGACCGATTTACGTGTGTCCACATGAAAAGGCTTAATGTCGAGCCCTATATGTAATCTTAATGGGCCGCGTTTCAGTCACCATTTCATATTGAATGACAACAAAAACAGAAAAAATATTCAGATGAAAATTTTATTGGGAATTTGGCTGTATTAAAATATATTATGCGAATACTGTTCGCATTCGCATTCTGTCAAGTGTCAGCCCAACATTTGTTTGCTTCTCTGCTGCTACCCTTTTGCACACATAATATATTATATATATATATATATATATATATATATATATATGGCATTAAAAAAAAAAAAATGCCATTAAAAGGCATTAACCCTGTTACTGTAAATAAATTGCATTTTTAAATTTAATTTTAATTATTTCTTCTCAATTTCTGCAAGTTTTTAAATTTTATCCGTTCCATACTTTTTCGTTCCATATATATACATATATATATATATATATATAGCCTATATATATATGTGTGTGTGTGTGTGTGTGTGTGTATAAAGGGCTATTCAGACATCTAGTGGCTACAGCATGGTATTACAGATTATTGTTTTAGTCCTTTGATAAATAAAGTGTTTTCGTAGCTGGAAGGCAGAGTTTGCACTGTACAACCATGTCGTTTGCATTTTCGTCTTTGAAAACAAAATAGCAGCGAAATTTCCATGAATTGAAAGCGTTTTTCCCCATGGGCAGCATCGTTTCAACTAGCAGCAGTGATTCAATCTGCGTCTGAGGAGATTGTAGACATGTGTTATTTGCGCATGCACCAGCGGGTGGCTCACGTGAATCATCACTGGCAACAGAACCAGGAAATACTGTATAATCAAGCAGCGCTTAATATGGTGTTATTATGGCAAAATAATGATTTATTTAGTTTTAAATGAAACCATTGTAATCCTGATAGTATTCCCCTTTTTTTCAAAATGTAACTGTAATCTGATTACTACGTTTTTTGACGTAACTGTAACGAATTACAGTTACTGGATTACGTAACGCCGTTACAGTTACTCCACAACCCTATATATATATATATATATATATATATATATATATATATGGACAATTCCATGCAAAGGTCATCCTCACAGTGAAAAAAAAAAAAGTTTTTACCAAAAGAACAAAACCCTTTTTAAGTTGTCCATTTAGGTCTGTAATATACTGTATTAATGCTCTAACAGAAATTTTAAGAAAATTGCCTTGTTTATCCACAACATATGAGGTAAGCAACAATGCTTAAATTAAATTTTCAACCAACATTATTTCATGCTTTCAAAAAAGGGATTAAAGACCCCCCTTTTTTAACTTTATTTTAACAGTAAGCATTGTGCAGGGAGATGGAGACATGCCTGAGAAATAAATACACTCATTTTGTCATAACAGCACTGCCTGTTGAATTTACAAGGGCTATAATTAAGAGGTCACGATGCTTCAGTGCTGTTACATCTGTAACGTTTTTAATATTAAGTTTATGTCGTATAACAATTATAAATAAAAATAACTTGAAACTTTATATACAAAGCTAAATTATGTTTATGCTTATTAGGATTAACAAATCATCTCACTACTTTGCTCTGGACAACCATAATAAGCGTTAAGGACGCTTCATAATAAATCATATGCATATGACTTTGCTTATTTATATTGCTGTAATCTGTTTCAGGCTTACCATATATATCAGAACATATCCAGTAATCGCAATCTAATCAAATCAAATCTTTGTGCTTTGTTAGTTTTAATACGAAAAAACGTGTCAACTTTCAAATTCAGTCTACGGCTGCATCCGAAAACCTGCCCTATCAGGCAATGACTTGTAAGGCAGCTTTTGTGCATGAAGGCACCTAACAAAACTGATTTCAGACAGACTTCTGAGGCAGCTTAACAGTTTAATTAATGATCTACCGCAAAATAGCGCGAGCTTTGGTGAGAACTAAACAAATATTTAATTAATACAGTGGTTATATCTCGCTAGAATGACATCAAAATTGCAAAATGTTGGTCAAAAACATACATTTACACACAAACTGACCAGCAAAAGCAACTTTCGGACGCCATCTTTATTTTTCTAGCTCAACTGTCACAGAATGGAAAGCACAGGATTGTGGGATATCAAAGGCAGTGAAGGATACATCTATGCTGCCTTCAAAAATCAATCAGATGAAGGTATCTCAGGAAACAGGAAGTGAGACTAACATTGGATTCTTATGTGCCTTGATGCCTTCCTGCCTTGAAATGTGTCTGAAGAAGGCAGCATTTTCCAGTTTTCAGACGCAGCCTACTTCATATGTACACTTCAGGCAGCTCCATATACCACAATGCAACACGATTGTGACGTCACCGCACATCGCGTTTAATTTACCCCACCACAAACAACTCTATGATATATAATTTTAAAAAATATTTAATACACACACACATATACATAATATAGAATCCTGCATTAAACAATTTCGTAAGGGAAAAAAATAAATAATAAATCAGCTCCATATCGGATTCCAAGTGGTCAATTAGGACGTTCTAATAGAGTACCTCAGACGTGTTTTTGTATGCAAAACCCGGAAGCAAGTTAGCATTTTAGGACTTCCGGTTCCATCGCCCAGAAGTCAATGGGTTTTTTGAATGGGTTTTTGCTAAATCGCCTGAAATAAGGTCTGTGGTTAACAAAGCCTCTAAATATTTTCACATTTTGATCTATGACATAAAACACACCAGTTATAACCTGCTTGTGATTTTTTAAACCTTTATTGTGTCTTAAAAACGGTGGTTGCTAACAAGTTGCTAAAAGGGACTACTTCCTTTGGCGGGGACTTTAGACGTCATCATGACAAACAGGACCGTTTATAGCCTACTGTTAGCTTTTTACATGTGATGACTTTATTTAGGCTTCAAGATGTATAAATGTTGTGTTAACTTGTAAAGATTATCTTGATAGACAAAACGTGTAAGTGTCATAACCCTTTGTTAAACACAGAGCTTATTTTTTGCGATTTTCCAAAAGTCTATGGGAAAAATGCATAGGCTTTCGATTGAGGGAACCCGTGTTCTAAATAGACAAATAGGCCTATTCCAGTTTCACAATGAAAGATGCAATTTCAGCTTTCCAATTAAGTGTGAAATACCAAATTATACATGTAATTAGTCTTCAAAACAGAATAAGCCAGGAAATATTAAACAGTTAATAATTTATTAATAATTTACGAATATTTAATAATTCAGTATTTGTTTAATATATATTTTTTTAAATATTTAATATAATTTACAAAATATTCAATGCACTTCTTTAAGCTAAAGTTATTAACCGCAATAATTTTGTGTTAATATCTTTGATCCAAAGGAAAGCATGAAGAAAGGCAAGATGAGCACGGCTACATTGCTAGATGTTTTACAAGAAAATACAAGTAAGTTTTAACACGAACACTACACTATCTGAACTACTGTTCAAAAGGTTTGGGGCCAGTTTTGAAAGTCTCTTATGTTCACCAAGGCTGCGTTTATTTGATTAAATATACAGTAAAAACGGTAATATTGTGAAATATTATTACATTTCAAAATAACTGTTTTCTATTTTAATATATTTTAAATGTAATTTATTCCTGTGACGACAAAGCTGAATTTTCAGCATTATTACTCTAGTCTTCAGTGTCACATGATCCTCCAGAAATCATTCTGAAACATGTATTATTATTGTTTAATATTTTTGTGGAAACCATGATTGATTTTTTCTGGATTCTTTGATGAATAAAATGTTCAAAAGAACAGCATTTATTTATTAATTTATTTATTTGTAACATTATAAATGTCTTTCCTGTCACTTTTGATCAATTTAATGTGAATTTATTGCTGAATTAAAAAAAAAAAAAAAAAAAAAAACATTTAAACAGTAGTGTAACTCAATGTCTGTTTTATTCTGTTTTAGCATATTTTTCACTGTGCAATTGTGTCAAATTGTCACAAAGCAAATTTATAGATTTTTTTCTCACCACCGCCTATAGACTTCCAGAAGGTGTTGATGCTGAAAATCTCCAGTCGCTTCTGTCCACCGATGGGATCCTTACAGTGGAAGCACCATTACCCAGCATTCCCCTCCCTGCTGATGTCATTATCCCCATCCAGGTATTGACTGGTTCTGACAGCCATTTAATCTTTAATCATACAGTCTGAACTTATTCACTTACTCGAGCTCAAAATTAGGCACTTAGTGTTCTGGGTGGCATACATTGAACTTGTTTATAAGTTATTAAATGTGTCACCATTATATTTAAATGGTGGTTTCTGTCATTCATAGTGAAGTGGCACCGTTTTAGAAAAACTTTTCTAGGTAAATCCAAGGGTGAACACTAGCCATCCATTCTCCAGTACCTAATTGGTCTTGTATAATAGGTAGAGTAACTGTCATAAATGCTGTATTTTAGCCAGTCTAATGTTACAAAGCTGACAGCTATTTGCATTCACAGGGAAAAGTAGGGGGAAAAGGACATCTCAAAATGTATTATTTCAATTATTTTGTTTGTATTATATTAGAATGTGGTCATTCAAAAGAATTTGTCTTGCTTTAAAAACAGCAGATATTGTTTACCCGTTGAATGTCGTTTTCAACTTACGCCAATTTGCAGCACTGTTAAGCTGTGCCGTCATAACAGGCTGCAAAACAAAATGTTTTTTTTTTTTTACATTACAGCAAAAAGGATTTCAGAAATAATTAGAGGTGTACGATTCTACAATACCCCATAAACGTCAAATGCCAAAGTCGAAGTCAGTTTATAAATTAATCACCCTGCATTTCCAATTACCAGGCTCATAATTGTTCTAATAACCAACAAAGAGATTAAAGGCAAGCTCTTATTTTCCCGCAGGGGACGTATGGCCTTTCCTCATAACCCAGAAAATTAATCATTTTTTTGTACAGTGACCCTGGCATTTTAGGGTCTTGATTTGGCATTTAAGCTCTTGACTTCATTTGAAAACTGTTTCACGTTTGGCACAGGTGGAGATGGAGGCACAAACCGTAGGAGAAAAACAACAAGATGCCGACGAGCCTCAAGACGCCACTGAAGCCGAGGCTAAACCGGAATCATCTGAGGGAGAAATTCCCGAACCCTCTGTCTCAACTGAGCATCCTGAGGGCGAACGAGACCAGCAGACTGTGTCTGATGTAGATCCATCTAGTGAACCACAACCCCAGTCCACCACAGAAGCTGCAACAGGTGCCTTTGAGTCTGGAAGTGAGCAGGTTGGTGAACCCAGCGATGGCATAGAGAAGGACAAAGAAGTTGTTTTTCAAGAGGCGGTTGAGGGCATCGAGCAAGACACAGAGGAAGTCCATGAGTCTGCAGACAAGCCTCAGGCTCCAGAGACTCCAGACACCATCACCCCCGAGCAAGGAGAGCAGGCAGAGGTCATGCAGCCTCAGGAACTGGAGGGTGAAGACCCTGCTGTGACAGAAGATGAGCAATCAACCTTGGGGCAAACCCAGGAGGTGTTAAAACCTCAGCTGGAGCTCCAAAAGGAAATGGGTGTAGAGAAAATGTAGGCTACAAAAAAACAACATCCCCAGCTCTTTCCTTAGGCTACATCTACATTAATCCAGATGCGTTTGAAAATGGCATTTTCTCTGTTCACACTCCTGTTTTCAAGTGTTTTCCAAAAGTTTCTCATGCACAGTGAACACAGCAAAATCCCCAGAGTTAAACCAACTCTGCTTAGAGTACATATGGTCCCTCTCTAAATAGTGTTAAAGTAACACTGAAGCAGAGTTAAAGTCAGTTGTAGTTTTTGTTTCTCTCTTTTTTTAAGTGATTCTCCTTGTTAAAAGCAGGCGTTCATCACTAATGCTCAATCATCACTTAATTAATTGCTTAATTATTTCATTAACTTTAACTCTGCTTCAGTGTTACCTTAACACTATTTAGAGAGGGACCATATGTACTCTAAGCAGAGTTGATTTAACTCTGGGGATTTTGCTGTGAACCATTGGAAATGCTAAAATGATCTTACTGCGCATGTATAAAACGTAAAAAGCTCACGGAGATGATACCATACATAAAGTTCTTACGCTATTCTTCTGGCACGATAACTGGAGCATCCAGATCACACTCAATCGCCATTACATATATGGTCTAAAACACGATTTTGCCGCAGGACAGCAAGTACATTTTCTGTCATCTTTGCAGGAATGTAATATGAAGATTGTTCAAAGTAACATTTTTCTTAAGCAACACTGTGAAAGTGAATACAGTAGCACAAAGCAGGCACATACCGGTAAAAACATGGATATCTAACAGAACAATATGCGTCACATGACTAAACATGCATCATCATTTTTGGATACCTCCAGTGTTTTCAAATGTATCACCTTGGGAAATTGTCTTCAATAAGCTTCGTTTTCACAAGACAAAAACATTCAGTGTAAATGGAAGGCCAAGAGGAAAAAAAAATGTTTTCAAATGTATTCAGATTAATGTAGATATAGCCTTAGCCTCTTAATTCCCATAGATGTTTTTGAGTTTACTGTAACAAGCATCCTCTTAGCACTAATAAAGACCTGAGCAAGATTGTGTGAAGCTTCTTGTTGTGCTTTACAAAAACAAGAACGATTAATCAGTGAAAGCTGAGAAATGTTCTAACTTAGGTGACAGACGGAAATCTGTCACATTGGCACCTAGTTGACTTTTTGTTGTGCTTACAGAGATTTTACACAAATTATTTATGCAGTGAATATGGTTGCACATTACATCCCTTGAGTTCTAGTAAATAACTTGGATGGTTATGATGCCAGCTCCTCTTGAGCACGGTTATATTCGTGATTCATTAACCTCAAACCCTGAAAATTAGACAACGAGAGAGCTCAGATCGATTTGACGAGAAAAATCCAATGGGCAAACACATCAGTTAATCAGCAGTGGAGTACCGTTTTCTTCAATATTTTCTCTCCACATCCTTGTGGAGGAGATTGAAAGTGAGCCAAAGCGTTCGGAATAATCTCCACACTAATCTGTCACCCAATTACAGCCACCGTGCAGAGACAACTCCCATGGTGTCGCTCCCATACGCACACAGCCAATCTGCCATCCGAACACCCAGATGTGATAGAGGACAGAGGATTGTGAGACAGAGAGGAACGAAGGAGAGCATGATGCTTAATTTATTACTCGAAAACAACAGAAGGTTATATAAGTGAGATAAGCAAACAGGTGTAAAGCTGTAGGAGAAATAACGTCAGCTGTATCTGTAATGCAGCTCATTTATTAACTTGATAGAGATTTGCAGAGAGGAGTAATAAAAGGCTTGCTTTCGTAAAATTCATTTATTATAAAAACGCATAGCATACATCCCTACACAAAAAGAAAAAAGAACACCCACAAATAAGAAAGAAAGAAGAAGATACAATAAACAGCACTTGAGAAAGAGCGCCAGTATTCAAGCCCGGTTCTCAGAGAAGACCTTCAAATAAATAGTCCAATGTGACAAAAATTCAGATGATTCAAACAGAGCCTCCATTTGAAATCAGCGACAAAACAAATTTAGGTTTAAATGAGGGACAGAAAGTCCAAAACATATAAAAACATTAGCTACGCAAGCTTTATTTCACAATGTGTCTGAATGGGATTTATAACTCAACTCAAGCACACATTGCATCACATCGGCATGGCTGAGCAACAGTTTAAAGAGAAGCTTAACTTACAAATTAGTTCTTGGGATGGGTCAAATGAAAATTAAGAGATTAATTACTTACCCTCATGTCATTTCAAACCTGTATGACTTTCTTCTGGGGAACACAAAAGAAGATATTTTGAAGAATGCTTTGAAGAACTATTTTTTGTCTATAAAACTGGATCCTATTGACATTTACGGTTTGGACAAAAAACACTGTGTTCCACAGAAGAAAGAAAGCCATACAGGTTTGGAACATCATGTAGGTGAATAAGAGATGATTTTTGGGTGAACTATCTATTTAATTGTTGACATTTGAAGGGAACTCTATCGCCCCCTTGAGGACTGAGAAGAATGCATTCTAAGTATATATAATGAGATGTGCCATTGCAATGTTGACCATGTATTCGCATCTACGTATGTGTGTAGAGTATGTTTCCAGGCCTATTTCCAGCTGTAGACTCTTTACTATAGAAATTGAGCCTGTCTCATCCCTTTTTGCACCTTTACCTTCTCACTTGACCGGTAGCTCTATCACATTTATCTTCATTGACATAGTAACTGAAAGCTACTGGTATTTGATCCAACCATTTGATTTATGGACTATTTCTTAGCAGATTAATGACTTTTGGTTTAAGTAATTTTTTGAAACTGATAAAACTAGATTTTAGCACTGGCTTGGAACAAATACCATGGGCATGTGAGCCCCAAGTTCACTCCTGACTCCTGACTTCAAAGACTGGGGCTGAAGCCATGCTGGGTTCCTGCGGTCTGGCGTCAGGGTCTTCCATGGGTTCTGTGGGCATTTCGCTGCTGTAGAGGTAGTACGGAGGGGTCTGTCGGGCTTCAATGATGAGAACACCTTCCGGAGACAGAGATGCGAACACAGTGAGAGGGTCCACATCGGATGGGATTCTGTGAAGGAAGAGAGAGTTCAGAACGATTTGCCAACAGTAGAAATTAAGATTCCAAAACTGGGTTATTGCTGCCATAGAATTTCAGTGAACCATTTTTTCTTAGAGTAATAAACATTTAAATAATCTGAAGAACCTTGGGAACTTTAGGTTCCATGCATGTTAAAGGAATAGTTCACCCAGAAATCACTCAAGTGGGTGAATGCCTTCTGAAGCGAAGCGATGGGTTTTTGTAAAGAAGAATATCAATATTTAAAACTTTATAAACTATAATCACTGGCTTCCGGCAACGGCCGTAAGCGCGTTTGCGAGAGAGTGGAGTTATGGTGGAAGGGTGACCTCTGACCCGAAGTATGACGTAGGACGTAGCTCCTCTTATATTGAAATTCTCCAACATTTTTCATTAAAACTTCTCGCTTTAGACTTCTAACTCGTGACCGGCATTCTGTTTTGCTCTATCCTCTGCACTACCGTGTTCTTCATATCTCACCTAAGCTTACACTACACCTACGTCATACTTCGGGTCAGAGGTCACCCTTCCGCCGAAACTTGACTCTCTTGTGATCGTGCGTACAGCCATTGCTGGAAGCCAGTGATTATAGTTTATAAAGTTTTAAATATGGATATTTTTCTTACAAAAACCCATCGATTCTCTTCATTAACCCATTGGAGTCATATGAATTACTTTTATGATGGATAGGTGCGCTTTTTGGAGCTTCAAAAACTCGGGCACCATTCAATCCCATTACAAAGCAGGGAAGAAAAACTTTTTTGGGTGAACTATCCCTTTAAAGTTCTTCATGGAATCATAGATGCCAATAAAGAACCTTTATTTTTAATAGTGTAAATATCTGACACAGAACGGCCTTTTTTAAAAAAAAATGTGGCTATACATTGAACATATTTGATATCTAAATGCATGCTATATTTTGCACCTTAAAGGATTAGTTCACCCAAAAGCGAAAATTCTGTCATTAATTACTCACCCTAATGTCGTTCCACACCCGTAAGACCTTTGTTCATCTTCGGAACACGAATTAAGATATTTTTTGATGAAATCCGATGGCTCAACAATATCTAGTGATGGGCGATTTCAAAACACTGCTTTGAAGCTTTACGAATCTTTTGTTTCGAATCAGTGGTTTTGATCGCGTATCAAACTGCTAAAGTCATGTGAACTATTGAAATGTGGAAACACTAATGACGTAACAAAGCCTCGTTTACTGAAATCACGTGAATTTGGCGCTCTGAACCACTGATTTGAAACAAAAGATTCGTAAAGCTTCGAAGCAGTGTTTTGAAATCGGCCCATCACTAGATATTGTTGAAAAGTCGTTTTTTTGGGGGGGGTTTTTTGGCGCACAAAAAGTATTCTCGTCGCTTCATAACATTAAGGTTGAACCACTGTAGTCACATGAACTGTTTTAAATATGTCTTTAGTATCTTTCTGGGCATCTGAAAGTGTTAATTATCTTGCTGGCAATGGAGGCCTCACTGAGCCATCGGATTTTATCGAAAATATCTTAATTTGTGCTCAGAAGATGATCTTAAGGGTGTAGAACGACATGAGGGTGAGTAATAAATGACAGAATTGTCATTTTTGGGTGAACTAACCCTTTAAAAAGCTCTTTTGGGTTGTACCTTGCAGTTGCACTCAAACAATAAAGCTTGAAACCAAATGTTACAAATAAGAACTTGACAACGGTCAGTTTAATATTACCATCTACACAGTATTGCCTAAACATAACCCAAACTAATTGAGGTCTGACTCAAGTCTAAAGTTAATATTAAACCCTGAACTATGCCCTTGTATACTCAGTATATTCTCATTTTGGTTTAATTTTCAACAAACTTCATTTTCTCTGTGGCAGCTTGTGGCTAGAAGATAATTCTCAATGCATTTTGTGGTTTTCATTTAAATGTTCTGCCTGCCATCACTTGCAATGAGAAAGAGAGAGAGTGTGAGCGAGGGAGCCCTGCTCCAGGTGCTGGGCTCAGAAATAGAATCTGTTGCCAATTATTACAAATCGCCTCCTGATGCAAAGTTTATCACCAGAAATTTCCATCTACACACTAGTCTAATCATCCAGCAGGCAGATTGACTGCAGCCATTTTAATGAGAGGAGTTCTCACTGTCTGTTTGAATGTGATGCCTTTAAGGCTGGATTACCATAAATTCATATCTGCTCTACAGAGAAAGGGTGGAACTTGTTTTGAACATGAATGAATGGTGATATCATACAAAGCTTCTTCCTGCTGGTCTTCCGCAAACAGAGGTACTTCCTGCTGGTCTTCTACTGTGAAAGTCTAGAGGTGGGGGAAACTTTTAGGGCGGCTTTAAAGTTGAGAGAAGAATGCAGTGTTTGGATAATGCTAGATAAAATAATTTTACTTCACAATAGTGAATTCTCACTATCAGCAATATATTACCAAATGTACTGCAAAAGACAACATTCTAACCTTCCATGTAATGCTTTGCATAGCTAGTACTGAATTTTTAATTTAGCTAGCATACAGTATGCAGAAAAAATTAAATGTAAGGAAGTACAATTAAATGTAAACAAAACTCTAAATACCTCATATAACTACAGTACTGTTTGAAAGTTTGGGGTTGGAAAGGAAATGCTTGCTCCATATGGAATTTAGCTAGAAGAACAATGTATATTTGGATCAGCATTTGACACCTATGAGACTTTAATGCTAAAGTATAGGTAGCTTGATAAGGTTTAGAACAGAGCTTCTGTATTGTTTTTTTTTTTTTAAATGTATCTTGGGAAAGAGAGTGAGAGGACATAACAGAGAGAGAGAGAGAGAGAGAGAGAGATAGAGAGAGTGTCCCTGAGCTTTGTCAGTTATCATGGCCAAATAAGGCTGGAAGGTTCCACACTTGTTGCCAAGCGTCTGCTGAGTTTATGTAAACCTTAGCATGTAACTGACTGCAGTAGCCTGACACTATTCAATTAGCACAACAATGCTACAGCCGTCCTGCGCTGTGACTCAGACACTGCAGCTCTATTACTGAGGAACATGTGCAGAGATTGAGATTTCATTCAATACTAAAAGCTATCAATAAAAAAGCTCAATGTAATTTATGCGTGGCCTGTATCTTCTATAAGTGTGTTGTGTTTTTAGCTTAGCAGAATGCTAATGTTCAACACTGTTGGAATTTCGCACAACCAACACAGGCTGTCAACATCAGATCAAATAAACAGTTTAGACTGGCTGTAGACTTAGTTAACAGCTACTCTCCATATTACTTGTATTTAGATTTCAGTCAAAAACAAACGCACACAAAAACACAGAGAGGAAACTTTCATTATTAATCATACAGTATCATTCGAAAGTTTGGGGTCACTAAGATTTCTTAATATTTTTGAAAAAAGACTTACCAAAGCTGCATTTATTTGATCAAAAACACAGTAAAAACATGAATACTGTGAAATATTATTACAATTTAAAAGAACTGTTTTTTTATTTGAATATATTTTAAAATGTAATATAATTCCTGTGATGCAAAGCTGAATTTTCAGCATCATTACCCCAGTCTTAGTGTCACATGATCCTTCAGAAATCATTCTGACATGCTGATGTGTTGCTCAAGAAACATTTCTTATTTTTATCGATGTTGCTTAATATTTTTGTGGAAGCCATGATACATATTTTCATTTTTACATATTTCAGGATTCTTTGATGAAAAGAAAGTTCAAACGAACAGCAATTATTTGAAATAGAAAACTAACATTATAAAAGTCTGCCACTTCTGATCAATTCACGTGAATAAAAGTGCTAATTTCTTTCAATAAAGAAAAAAGAAATCTTACTGACCCCAAAAATTTTGAACAATAGTGTATATCTTTCATGCTAGAATACTAAAATAGTGCTGGACTTGTTCAATAATTAAACTCTCTTTCTTTCTTAGAGTGTCTTTCTGTGTGTCTCTGTCAGAGAAACAGCATGGCGACGGGAAAAAATCAAATCACGATGTCTCTTAATTACTGCAGGCATCAGAGCCACATGATATGTTGTCTATTTTATCTCTAACTTTGATTCTTTTCCTCTGCCTCTACCATCCAATTTGACTCTCTGAAGAGCGAGAAGAAAGCAGAGAGGTTGGGGCGGGTAGAGGAGTGGGAATGCTTTGTGTCGCTTTAATAACTCCGAGTGACATTCCTCTGGAACTTGCTTCATCATTCTAGAAGGCTCCAAATCAGAAGCCCCCGGAAACTTTTGATACAATCATCATACTTACTGAATTTTCTTTGTGAAGTTTTTGGTAACAATTCCACCCTCGTCTTGCTTTTCCTCATGTTTCCCTGGTGAAAAGACACAAAGACAGTTGTTAACACACAGATCGATGCCTTCAGGAAAGGTGATCGATATGACCATACAACACTTACGAATAAGAGCTTGTAGAGAACTACTTTTGAAAAAAATCAGGTATCAGTGCAAGTGAATCCCAGCACTGGTTGCTCATTTGGCACAGAAGAGTAACCTTTGCCACACTGACATTAAATTACACCCAAACAGGTTTATTAGTCTCAGATTTTCTAGCCATATAAGGTTTTGTTTCTTCACATTTTATAGACAATGTAAATGCAACACTATATGATTTTGTGCTATTTCAAATCAAGAAAGCCTGTTTAAAAGCCTCTTGGCCTCATTCTCTGCAGCTGTTGGTAACTAAATACCAGTCATGCCATACTGTGTCTCGGCGCGGCCTACATATCTACAATAACCGGCTCACATTTGATTCATTATTCTCCTATCAATATGCTCATAATCTGCACGTTCAACAGCTAATATAATTCTAGCCAACAGCAAATGAGAGCAAAATCTATCCATATAAATAGACATTTACCTACTTACATACTCTGCAATGGCCTTTCCCTATTTAACAAAGGTGTTCAAACATGGCTGTGGAATTTGTTTGACAATGCTTTCCTTCAGGACAAAGTTGAACTTAAACGTTTTGCGGATTTTCAAAGTAATCCAAACCTGAGAATGAGTTCTGTGAAAAGGCCTTTGGTAAAACAGAGCGTAGGGTAGTTCACTTTGATATCTCTGTGTGACACTTTTAGAATGAGGTTATGTGACGTTAAGTCTTGCTGTCCCCACCCTCCTCCCACTGTGACTGAGTGACCCAGCTGGAATACCAGCAGTGTTTATAAAAATCCCATCGCACCAGGCCTTTGCTCTCGCCTGAACCCTGAACTTCTGTCCTGCCGTCACAGTCAACAAATGTATTTCTGGAGCAGACAGCAACTGGCCTTTGAATTTTCTGCATTATAAATACTCGATTTCAGTTTTACAAAAGAACTTTAGTCATTAAAGTATGGGACTAATTCAATGTGTTTAATGTGAGTGGTTCTCAAGGGATCTCAGCAGGTGGCTAATTACAAGAGATTTGCTGGTATGTGCAAGTCATGCCAAAGGCCTTCCATTCTCAAACTGCGACAGAGATGTATGAAATAAGCACATGGGGCCCTAAAGGCAAAACCTTAAAACAAAGTTTTGGGAAAATATATAAGATTCTATATTATTTCCAGGTCACTTTCAAGGTTCTTTGCTTCCTTTAATGCTCTTGGGATCATTCTCGAATCAAGCTGGATAACATTATTAACAGGTCTTGTTTGTGCAGCTCAAGAACGACTGATGTTAAAGCAATTAAAAAGGGACATAAAAGATGCTAAAAAATTATGGAATTTAAGTTAATTTTCAATTTAATTGTTATGCTGATAATACACTCTAAAAATGCTGGGTTAAAAATAACCCAAGTTGGGTTAAATATGGACAAACCCAGTGGTGGGTTAAATTTTTGTATTTTATTTAACTCAAATATTGTTTAAAAATGACTATATTACTCGCTTAAAATGAAGCTTAAAGTTGGAAATTAACATTTATTAATATGTTAAATAAACGAACATTTATTAATATGATTAATAAATAATAATTGAATAATAAACATTTATTAAATTGCTTATTAATAAACGTTCACTATTTGATTATTACTGTTGCCTCTAGTAATTATGTGTCTGATGTTTAATTTCCAACCTATTTTGGTTTCATTTTAAGCCAGCCATATAGTCATTTTTAATAAATAAGAGTTACTGATATTTAACCCAACTTGGGTTGTTTTTAACCCAGCATTTAATGACAAATTGTATTAAATTAGAAAAGAAATACAAAAAAGGTGCATTTTCAGTAGTGGTCTGAGAAAAATAAAATTCATACTAAATGATTTATGTGTGCTCTATAAATAAATAAATAAATAAATAAATAAATAGATGGCAGAAAGATTTGTTATGTAATATTTTGTGAGAAGGTGCCCAATGTAGGAATAATGACTTAAAAACGACCAAAAATGCCTTGGTAATATGTTAAAAAAAAAAAAGTTGCATATGTTTCATAGTAATTGGAATGTAGGCTATATGACGAACTTCTTAATGCTCCTTTGTTTTGGATAAAAATGTCTAGTGATAAATTCACAAATTTTAATGATGATATAACATTCCACGTTATTCTATGATTCATTATTATATGCTATATGGTAATGAACTTTGTGTTCTCATAAAAATTCATCCTTCTCAATGAGTGTTTTCTCACCTGACACCTCTACAAAACCGTCTCTAGTTTTGACATTAAGCTCCTCAGGTTTGAAGCTGTGCACGTTCACGCACACTTTCCACGGCTCGTCTGGGTTGGACTGGGGCGCACTGGATCGGCGAGGGCTCTCGCTGTACCTGGAGCTGAAGCCCTGCGGCGAGCCCATGCTCGTCCGCGGGAAGCCCGTACGCAACGAGCCCGACCACGGCGCGTCGAGGCGGGCGCTCAGTCGAGGTCTCGCCCAGCCGGGCCAGTCCATCGATAACTCGTCGGCAAAGGGTGGCAGTCCAAACTCATCGTCCATAAAGCGAGATGCGAGTGACTGTTCCCGGAACGGATCCCGTGGAACCCTCTGTCGGTTGCCCATAGTGTAGTAATCCCCTTCTGCCATTGTGAAACTTGAAAAAAGTGAGTTTACAGAACTTTTATTGTTCAAAAAGTCGCGTTGCTGTCAGATGCCCGAATAGGATAAATTATCAAAAACTGGGGAAAAACAAATTCCGGTTTTTTTTTTCGCAGCAAAAGTACAAAAACTCTCCTGGCGCGTGATTACGCACCTAAGTTTACGCTTACCTCTGTGCTCATGTATGAGTACTAGAAGTTTACTGACGATGGAAGTGCTCTTTCCACTGGTTTATATGTCATTTACCGGTCTATAAAGTCTGGAAAGTGCTCGGCGGTACACGACAGCTGACTGAAGACCCTCCCTATCCAAGTTTAGACCCCGGGCTGTGACTGGCTCCACCGGACAGCGACTGGTCCAATCTCACCCTCCCCCAGATGACTCATTCACTTCATAATAGAAAACTACTCACTCTTCAAGGCCGGAGAGCAGTCACACACTCATATGAAGAACACTAATAATGTTCTAAACACGAAATGTGACGAAATACAACATAGGCATGCGGTATCTCCTTTTCCTTCTTCAGATGAGTCCTTCTTGCATACGTCATGTAGGGGAAACTGGTATGTAAGATGAGCGAGAAAAACATGCACCCAAATTATATTTTAGGATGTCTTCCATCTGTTGAAAAGTATACAGTGGCCTAAAAGCCTTAATTAATATGTATTTAATTTCATTATAAGAAACAAAATATCAACAAGTGACATTTATTTGACTTTTCAAACAGAAAAAAATATCAGTAATAAATTATAGAATCTGTACTATTTACATATCTTTTTATATTTTATGTAAGCAATAAGGTACAAGAGGCTGTGCTGTATCATGGAAAAGTCACGGCTGAAGGGCGTTGTTAGGCACGACGTGAAGCGAAGCACCTGCAACCCCTTCAGCCGTGATTATTAACGATACAGCACTAGCCTTGAGTACCTTATTGCTTTTATAAAAGTTACCACACAATACAAATATTAAAGCCAAAAATATGTATCAATGCAACTTTCATGAAGAACTTTAACTAAAAGCCTTCCTTTCGCCGGAAAAAAATAGTCCCTGTCCGTGAACAGCAACAGAAGTTACATTATTACGCCATTGGATGGTGGCAAAGACTGTCTTTATGAGTGTGTCAGTCAGTAGCGAAGACTTTAACATTGAAAAGACTGAATTGTTGTGAACACAGAACAAGACGCAACTGACAATTGCTTTGACTAGCGCTGTCAGTAACGGGAAAACCCCTTAACTGTTAAAAGGACAAGATAATACATCGGACATTTAAACAGATGTTTTATTATAAACATAGGACTGACCTGAAGGAAAATGCTAAATCTGAATGCAGGTAATAAACTTGCTTACTCAATCTTTTTCTCACAATACTCTTCTACATAATACAGTAAGCTTCAGTGAACAATATCAATTGAGAACATACAGTTTACGATGCTAAGAGTGGTTGCTAATGGTGTTGTGTAGTGATACACAGAACCGTTGGGTGATGCGGTCATAGCCGTGTTTTATCTTGAATAAAACACAGCTATTGACCAATCAGAATCAAGGACAGGAACTAACCGTTTTATAAATATTTTTAAATATTACAGTTTTGAAAGTTTTTGAAAATGTAAAAGATACAAAAGTAGATACTGTATTGTTAGACAAAAACATTTCGAACACTTTATGGTTTTCATAGAAATAGGGCCATATGTGTCATGAAAAAGTGGTCTATGTTAAAGGTGCAGTGTGTAAATTTTAGCGGCATCTAGTGGTGAGGTTGCGAACTGCAACCAACGGCAGTTCACCCCTCCCTTTTGAAACAAAATAGAGAACCTACGGTGGCCGTCTGGCCAACACAAGTCAAATATGTTGTTGTCTGAGACAGCAGAGAGTATGTTAGCCAGTCAAGCAATGAGGTTTCTTTTTACTTCTAACAAAGATCGGTCTCTCCTTCTAATAAACCAGACGACTACTACTACTACTTCTTTGTGTGTATTCAACGTAGTGACGACGCAAGCTGCCTCTAAAAACACGAATGATTTCGAAGAAGAACAACATAGTGATGAAACGCGCTCTGTAGAGTGTTTGTCCGTTTAGGGCTGCTGTAGAAACATTCTGCCGCAAAATGGCGACTTGACATGGAGGGGGGACCCGCGGTGTATGTAGATAGAAAAGGCTCATTCTAAGGTAATAAAAACATAACGGTTCATTATGTAAGGTCTTTATACACCACTTACCCCACCCTCCCTTTTTTTACTATACAAATCGCTAACGCAAGGATATCATGTTAATGATAATATAAAGAGAATGCAATTTTAAAGAAGCAAAATATTGGTTGAATTAGATGAATTATTTATTTAGAACTCTTTGAATATCATTACAGATTCAGACCACAGAGAACTAGTCATTAATTTGAAGAGCAAGGGAGACATTGATATTCTTGTGCACATAGACAACATTGTATATACATTGTAGAAGAGGGTAATATAAGGAATGTTCATAACATAATCTTCAGCCTGACACCCTGCACTGAGGTTTTTTACTTTGCGTTAAAACAAATACACACTTGCTTTATATCTTTACTGCTCATTCTGTGCAAAAATAAATTAATTATTGGTATTACAGGATGTTGCAATCATTTTTAGCATGTTTTGACTTTGATTTTGTAAAATGGGTTGGATTCATGGCAACATTTCAGCATGTTTCTTTTTTAGAAGGAATGCAAATTATGTAAATTTGAAAGCCAGCCTTGTAAACAGTCAGTACCACTACTCCATCTCAATAAATAAAGCCCATGCCTAATATTGCCGCACTAAACGTTTGCATATTTACACAACAGATTTACATAATCATTTACTAAACTCATTTACGGTTTGAGACGAGAGAACATGATGAATTCAAGAAGATAAAACATTTGATACACTTCAAGTTTTCCCCCCTTCATCTACAACTAATTATCTGTACATGTGTCAGAATTCACAACAGTCAGACAGCTAATAATGTACAGTGCATAGAGATCACCATGCCTTCGTTTAACAAGCACTCCAATAGACTTTATGACACAGAAACAAAGAAACTGCCATTATCTGTTGTGATGAAGGTGATGATTTTTATACGCTGTTTCATCAAGCTGTATCACACACCAAATATATATCTTTGATCCTTTCAAAAAATCCTTGATCTAGCCACATGGATTTCTTATGACAGCCGTCTTCATTTAACCCGGTCTGTAATGGTTTCTCTGTTGTTGCACTGATGTGCAACCAATAAATATGGTTTATTAAACATTTGTATTTATAAATACCATCATCATTTACAGTATGTAAAGTGTGTGATTTAATCAGTGCAGGACTGAATGTTTAAACTGGGGGGTCTTGTGGAAAACAAATACAAAATATCAAAACAGTCAAAAATGAATGATATAAACAAAAAAGTTTTCTTACCTTATAAATAATTCAAGTGATCTGAGTAATAAATATTTGTACAGCACTATTTGCATGCCTAACAGAAATAAATCACACATAAAAATAGGCATTAAAAGAATAAATAATTTAAAATATTATACAATTTAACATGACTCATGTTAAAAAAAAAAAAATTACATAATACTACTAATAATAATATGTATACCAGTGCTTTCATTTTAGTCAGTAGAGCAGAAAAAAATGTACCTTTTCTTGAATTTGATGGATAAAAATATCTTCATTGTGTCTCTTGAGGTTTGCAAGATTAATTGTGTAGTTTAACAAATTTGGTAACAGAACGGACAGCTGGACCCTGCAAAACGGGTCCAGTGGAGCATAACTGCTGCATTTTGATTGTCCACCATCATCATCATCATCTCCATCACAGCCAATGACATTTGAATTGTTTTCCAGTTCAACAGAAGATAAATAAAGCTGGCATTTGGGCTGATGGGGTGCGTTTGCCGGTGGGGCCAATTCAGATGGCACATTTTTCAAAGTGAAGGTGTGTGCAACACAGAAGCGGCTGCTCTCAGTAAAAGCTGTTATGGAAGCAATAAATCTTTCACCTCAAGCGCTTTTGACATCCCCTATAAAAAAAGAAAACACTACAAAAATACAATAGATTCAAACATCGGCTTTTACAGTCAAGGTTATGAGCGTCTCGTGAGTGACCCTGCACATGAAGACACTTCCTTTTATCTACTTCGGCTGTTTTGATAACAATATATTCACACCTATGAGCAAAACAAGGTATAGCAGAAACTCACATATTGCAGTGCACATAGTGAAACTTCCAGTCCGGTCCTTCTTACAACAGCAGGCTTTGTGATTGATAGACAAGTTTTTCTTTTCCTTTGAGTGGGATGGATGAAAGCACACAGTTTAGTACACAACAATATGGAAAGCTTCAGTCTTATCTGACACTGAACAGATGATCCTGTCACTGCCTGGTGTTCCACATCCAAGCACAGCATGTTCTCAGTGCTGCACCATTTCATTTCCAGTTACAATAAGATGCAGTCCTGGGCTTGTGTGTAGCTCAGCATTCCCACATCTGGTTCATCCGTAAATTAGCGTCGGGCTTTGCTGTAGCTCACTATTGAGTCATAGCTTCTGCTCCGACTGCGACTGCGTCTGCTATATAAAGAGTTCCACGATGAGCTACGACTGTAGCTCCTGTACGAAGAATACGTGTGACTGCGACTGCGGCTGCGACTCCGTGAACAACTGCGAGTTCGACTGCGACCGAGAGAAAACAGGCGCCAGGACAGGAGGCTGGAGGATCGGCTGCTGACAGAGGGGCTGGGACGGTAGTAAGGGATGGGCCTCTTTCTGGCACTGTGCAGGACAGGAAGGCATGTAGAATGAGAATACAAACAAAGACTTACTAATAAACAATTTTAAATTAGAAAAATCCTGAAAAGATGTCTCTATATATACATATATACAGTTAGGGGTCTTTTTGTCTAACAAAAAAAAGTTTTTTGAAGGAAGTCTCTTATGCTCACAATGTCTGCATTTATTTGATAAAAAATACAATAAAAACAGTAATATTGTGAAATATTATTACAATTTAAAATAAGTGTTTTGTATTTTAATGCACTTTAAAATGCAATTTATTCCTGTGATGACAAAACTGAATTTTCAGCATCATTACTCCAGTCTTCAGTGTCACATGATCCTTCAGAAATCATTCTAATATGCTGATATACTGCTCAAGAAACATTTAACCATATTATCAATGTTGAAAATAGTTGTGCTGCTTAATATTTCTGTGGAAACTGTAATAAATTTTCTGAAAAATCTGTTCAAAAGAACATTTATTTGTTGTAGAAACCTTTTGTAACATTGTAAATGTCTGTCTTAACTAATATATATATAGTCAAACCAAAATTTATTCAGACACTTTGAACATTTCATTCATTAATAGTTTATTCACTATAGTTTAAAAAAAAAATGGTAATAAAATATGACAAGATCTTAGAGTTAAACTGTGTCAGAAAAAAGATTAGTCAGGTTAAAGTGTCTGAATAATTTTTGGTTCCAAATGTTTATCAATTTTACTCGTAGTCAACTGTATGAAGAATTTTTGGGTATATGATGTCACAGTGTCATGGTACTTTATTTTGCTATCCTCACTTGCGATCCTCATCCTGATATTCCCACGGCTTGCTTGCTAATGTTAAATATTTAATATTTTTTGCTAATTTGATAATGCCTTTATCTACCAATTAGAGTGTGCTCTCAGCTCAGTTTATACATTTTACACTGTTTAAATCCATTCTGAAGATTTCTAAAGATTTTCCCCCAGAATCAGCAAAGAAAAGTGTGGGAACAGTATGTAGACTCTGTCTGGGTTAAATGGTCTCCAAAGTAAGATCAGCTTTCTGTTGGATTGTGTTGTAACACTAGTAGTTCTCTAAGAACAGACCTTGTAATTCTACGGGCTTCCAGGTGACTGGGGGAATCTCTTCTTCTCTTCCTCATTGGGGAACAAGGTCTTCTCCTGCTGTGCTTTCTACTCTTGCAGGAACTGCAGTCTCTTTTTCGCTCTCGAAACCTTTTCATCCACACATAAAAGAGATGTGAGCATGTATGTGTTCAAAAACAGATTTCAGCAAAATGCCACAGTAATTGTCCAACAATTATTTTAGATAAAATTACACATCTCCTTTCAGCTAAAAATCACCTGTCTGTTGTGCACCGTGAGTAATTTAGACTGCGGCAACTGCTCACACTAGACAAACTGTCTCTCCGAGAATCCAGCGAATAACTGGATGAACGGGAATATGATCTGTAAATGAGCCGAGGGAGATGATATTGTCAGATACAAACATATGAGTTTGTGACTAAATCAAAAGCTTAAATTCAGAGTTCCTATAATAAACAGCGGCTGTGTGACCCACCTCCTCCCCGAGGACAGGGATCGGCTTCTGGAATAGCGCCCTGAGTATCTGCTTTGGGATGATATGCTTCTGCTGCGGGACCTCGTTCGATCCTGATATCTATTATAAGACGGATTCCTATCGGTGACGAGACCCAGAGGCTGTGTCTTCTCCAAATCAGCGTACCTGCCTGTTTCTTCACTGCAATTATAAGAGGGAAATTATTTTAGAACTTTACTTTATTACTTCACAATATAAGTGACAGGAGATCTGGATCTTTGCAGAGAGAGTCTGCACTTTGTATCAGGGTTATTATAGTTAGCCAGATCTAAAACACAAAATCACTAGTGGGGAAAAAAAAAAAAAAACAACAACAACAAAATGACTAAAACCAAGTAAAATTATAATGATTAAAATCTAATTCAAACTATTAATAAAAACTATAATAGTATCCCAGTGATACTAAAATATAGGCCTGGGACAATAAATCAATGCATCGCGAATTGAGAAGTGACTCTAGGCAATACTGAGATTTTCAGAATGCAACGCGATTCTCTCTCGAATCGATTCTGAGCTTAGTTTTTAACAGTAGATGGCACTGCGTGCTTTAGAAACAGCTGTACTCTGCTTTCTTCCAATTCCTTACACTCACCACTTCAACCTTCTATAAAATAATCATTCATAAAGTTCAAAAAGGTTGAAGCAGAGGGTGTCTGCAGTGGGCTATTTACATTAATCTTATGTCATAAAAGCATTCTGAGGTGCAAGTACATTCTCAGACTCAGCCGAATGCATGAGCACTCTTCAGCGCTCTTCTTCATGAGCATTTGAGTGTGTGGCAGGGTTGCCAGGTTTTCACAACAAAACCTGCCCAATTGCTACTCAAAACTAGCCCAATGGTGTTTCAGGGGGGGTCCCCCAGTAAAAATTTCATTCCGGGGGGTAAAATCCACATTTTTGGCAGAGTTCCCCTGGTAAAATTCGCATTCCAGAGGCTAAATATCATGTTATGTGGGGTTGCTTGCACCCCGCGGACATGAAAAACAACCAAAGGCAGCAGTGTTAAAGTAGCCCAATTCCGCGGGAAACACTGGAGTGCAGTTAAAAACAAGCCTAGAGCGCCATCTGCTGCTCAGAATCAAATAGAGAGAGAATGGCAATGTATTCGGAAAATATCAGAATCGATCCACGAATCGCAATGCATCGATTTATTATCCCAGCCCTACTAAAATAACACTGCTCTATATAACTCTTGTTTTGGCCATTTTATTTTATTTTATTTGAAAAGTCGCTCATCAGTGGTTACATGTTAAGAGTGAAACGGAAGCCGAACCAACAACCAAAATTCTTACATTGGAAAGATATTGTTAATGTACTTGTCATGGTTTAATGGCATGTTAGTGCCATCAAAATACAATTCAGACAGATGTAAAGTTGACAAAACAGCCTCACCCTTTGAGCTTGTTGAAGACAGAGCTGTGTAGGGTATTTTCTCTGAGTACTGGTTTACCCAGAGAGTCATAGCTGGTTAGTGAGTTGCCTGAATCCGAGGCATTGTCCCCATCGGCTAGTCTAAGCTTCTCAGGACATGTTAGATCCTGACAAGAGAACCTTCCATTTCTGGTAACTTTTGACCTTGTGATGCCAGTTTTACTTGACGGTGGAGAGGACGTGTCATTTCCCGAATCGTAATCTGCCTGACCTTTGCCCTTATTGGATATTGAGTCCTGGACGATCATCATTTTGTTTAAACCCTCAACCCCAGGACGTGATGGTGAGACCTGCAAGCAGACAAAGCAAAGTTGTTGTTTTTCTAAAGAAAAACAAGACCATATCATTAATCTGCTACCTGCATGATGCAGTCTGAGTACTCTTTTAAAGGCACATATGTCCCTACAGAGCACAGAGAGGAAATTAATCAAGATTTTTTGGGACAGAAACTAAAAGATTAAAAACCGCCATGCAAATCTGTTACATGCGAGAAATTTGAAAAGAAAGGAGAAGAACAAAGCAAGAACTCTTACAAAAGAAACTAATGAAAAAGAGACTGAAGAGAGAAAATAAACAATGAACCAATGCTAATGAAAAAGGCAAATTAAAGAAACATTCAGATCAAAAAGAGAGAGAAAAGAACCTACATGAATAAACTTCCAGCTACTTTTAAGTCAGAAGAAAGAGAGAGTAAAAGGAAACAGAAATCCCCAATTTGAAAGTTGCTTTCCTTTAAAGAACATTAAACAGACATCACAGAATGGGCTTACGTTAAAAAAAAAAAAAAAAAAATATATATATATATATATATAATCATATGAAAAGGGTTGCAGACAAAAGAAATATCTCCATCACTCTAACTATTTAAAATCCTTGAGAATAACAAAAAGAACATGTTTCAGCTTTAGTCCCCTGTCGGAAGAGATTTTACAGTCCACCAGCGGCCTACAGTAAGTCCCTAAATCTGCGGATAGCATCGACTTACCAATCAAGACTTCCTCCTTAAGTAGGTAAGGTGTAAGAAAAAGGGAAGAGCGGGTGACATAAGTGCATCATTAGAGTGGTAAAGTGCAAGAAAAAGACAATAACCCTCTCTTCTTTGTTGTGCACCTGTAGGTCTTAAATTAGATCTCATTTTCTATTGTGGGACTGAAGGAGTAAATTTAAATAGACTCTACATCCTAAACAGAATCTTTATCCTTTATAAAAAAAAAAAAAAAAAAAATGGAAAGAAGCTGCTAAGTTTCAATAAGATTCTAGTTTGCTAATATGGTTTATGGTGGAATTGGCAAAAGTCTGATATAACCCGGTGGCCATTTGTAATGATCTAGCTAAGTATGAGACTGAAACAATTATATGCAGGTTTATATATTTTATTTTGCAGGGCATCAGCTTTTTGCAAACTTCAGTATATGAAACAAAGCGCACCAGTGCAAAAGCATGTTTTTGGGGGATCCATGTCAGGGCCAACAGAGCAATAAAATTTACCTCAAAAAATATATTTTTCGTGAAAAAGGAGACTTTCGTACAAAGATGTTTATGACAACGTCTATGGAATATTTTCTTCACACTATGGACAATCTTTAAACATGACGTTATGACATTATACAGACTAGGCATTCTCTGGTTCCCCAGGACCATGTTCTTTATGTAATAACATTTTTATTTATTGAATGATGTTTGATATTTCTGGTTGGAGTGGATGCATTTAGAGTGTGGCAGTAGGTTGCGTGTCACTTTTAACAAGTGTAATTACTGAGAGCAGAAAACACTTGAAAACCACTCTCATTAAAAAGTTAATTAACTTAAGTTTAAATTGTGTGTCAAGCATGTGCGCAATATGCAAATCACATGTTGGTTAAAAATTCTAACCACAAAAATAACCTCATTCGAAGGCATTGCTACAATGATGATTACTGTTCTTATTAAAAATGAGATGGCAATGCAATATTAGCCAATTTACAAAACAAAAAAGACTGTAGAAAAACTTGGTATAACTATGGCTATTTTCAGTCCAAATCCTATCCACAGTTATTGTGAAAGAACTAAAAAACAAGCAAACAGTCACATAATAAATGTTTCTCCATGGGGGGAAAGATGTGCACTAGCTGACTTTCAAATGCATTAGTTTAACAGGTAAGTGTAAAACAACATTTCTTGACATCCATTAAGTAAAAAGAAATCAATGGTTTCACAAGGGCCTTTAACAGATCAAGAGTTCGGCATTGTAAGCGCATCAGGTAGCCATCAGAAATACTTACGGTGCTTTCAGAAAAGTGGCAGCAGCACTTAGAGGAGATTTTATTGGTCAGCTTGATTGCCGACCTGCATGCATCGCCTCCATGGACAGCTGATGAATGACCACCGCCTTGGAAACCAGATTTTTCTAAATCTTCATATCTACATACACAAACCACATAAAAACACTGTTAAAGGCCCCTTCACCTCAAGCAGAAATTAAAATATTTATATTCACATTAAATATACATAGTACTGTAAGTTGAACCATTTTAGCTTATCAAGGTGCTCACAGCACCTTTATAATAGCAGCAATAAAATCATAATGTGGGACAGCAAGAGTATAATAGTCATTCTTCAGTTTTTCCATTTAGGCAGTGAAGTGGAAAGGTTAGTCTTCCACAGGTTAACATATGGGACTGTCACTGGGAGCTTTTGTCTCTATCGATGTTATATTTCTGCTGAAATAGCAGTGGCAGAGAGATCCAGCTAATGTCCATTTACTTAAACAATTGGCAACAAGAAGATTTCTATTTTATTTTCTTAGACGATCGTCTAGTTCCTCTGATCTGCATAGGCTTAAGGTGGAATAAAATGGTTTCCTTTGAAAGGACATGCCAATTACACCAGCTCAGGACATAGATTATATGTAATAGGTCTTTGGAAAGTGAATGAGGATTGGGAACTGATGGCCATTGTTCCTGTTGTGTGGTGTGAGTGGGTTCTCTGTGCCTTTTCAGCTCCTGAAACCATTTAAAGCTTCACTGTGCTCGCCTTCTATAATGATTTCGTCCTTTGAATATCCCTACGAAATTCCAAATAATGGAGAGATCAGTTAGGGATTTAAAACCAATCATCTCCAGCTTAAGATTATTTCAATTTGAAATTTGAGCTTGCTCTTCTGCGGTCTCAAAAAAGGCAGAAATTCTGTGATGAATGAATGAGAGTGGCTTTTTTGTATGAAGGACTGATGGAGTAATCAGAGTGATGACACCTGGGAGAGCATTTGAGGCCAATTTAATGCATGAAAAACTCTTTGTCTGTGATTACTCTGATGTGTTCATCTAACTCAAAATGTATTTTTAAAATACAACTTTGACCCAGTACAAAATGGTCTTATTTTACATCTCATAAACTACACTCACTTGCCTAATAAGGAAGCATGTACTCCAACATCCTAACTTGTTTGAGCAATTGTCATAATATCTGTACATGGGCAATCAGCAGGACTGACTTTTATACGCTTTACAGTCAATCTTCACTGACACCTACTATCAAATAAAACAGATTTAAGCCTGAAACTTAATCACTCATCACTATTCCCTACAGTACCTCAACCCCATCACCCCACAACCCACTCCAAAGAGGCACAACTCTCCACTGGGGCGAGATCTCGAATTTCATTCCTTTTCCCAATTCCATTGATCTACACGCCAAATGTTGGACATCAGCTGTGAAAGGCAGATAAAAGAGTTTCCTCTGTGTCACCTCTACCTTTATCAGTCATCGCCACAGTGGCACTGGATGCTGACTGATAAGATAAAAAAACCTGTCTGGCCAGCATGAAGCCATGAATATCTCCAACCCCCAACATTCTCCCAAAAATGCCAACACTTTATTTTTTTGGAATTTTTTAAAAGTTTTGAATAAGAACAATCTAATCCATACAAATATGGGACTTCTTTAATTCTTTAATGTGGAACATTTACTTGGGGAGGCCAGGCTGAAAGATTTCAACCTATGATTTTATTCTATTCTATTCTATTCTATTCTATTCTTACTTGAATTTGTTTTAGATCTTTAGATGTGATGTTATAATGCCACTGATAGACTGGACAACATAGCAGCTGCCCTCGATTTTAAACTCCACCATGGAGTTACACTGAATTTTTAATTTAAATTGGCCTTCTCCCAATTATTCAGTTGTAAGGTCACACCTATACCTGTTTTCCATGCAGGAAGAACTCCTAATTTCAGCTTTCCGGCGCCGGTGTCTGCGATGAGAGTGGCTCCTTGACCTGGAGGATAACCAATAGAGACATACATGCAAGAAATTAATTATCTCACCTGCATTTATGCTATTTGAATTTACATTACTTTCCCTTAACACCTCTTATTTTAATTTATCTTATGGCAGTGATAGAGAAAGAAAGAGAAAGCGATAGAGTAATTACGATGCCATGAGACAATAAAAATACATGACATAACACCCCAGCAAGAGTCAGGGCTTTTTGTGTGAATGTCTCTAAAGTGTTATAATTTAATGTGGCACATGTAAAACAGTGTTAATTGAGTCTGAAATGGAGACAGTTGAGTGCAGATTCACATGAGATTGCTGAGCGAATTCAATTAAAGTTCAAAATTGAATTTAGCTGCCCAACAAACCACACATTACAAAAGAGCAGAGAAGACCATGTTTAATGGATTGAGATTAATTAATACAATACATTTTAAACAGGTAGTTTAATACCTTTTATAGCTAGTACATTCTATTTATGTATTGTTTTCGAGTATGTTTTTTTATATAGCCTATATGTATTACAGTAGTTGCATTACTGATTTTATACTTTAAGGACACTGTGAGGAGAACAGCAATCATAACCCAATGTAATGTGACATATTCCTGAATAAAACAGAATATTCAATGAGAGAAACATTAACATTAATTAACATGATTTTTTCCTGTCCTGTGAAAAGTAAAGCTGTTTCAGGGGTAGAGATTTCGTTTATTTTTTATTTTTTGGAATATAATGTATACTACCATTTAAAAGTTTGCTGTCAGTAAGATTTAAAAAAAAAAAAAAATTAAAACTTTTATTCAGCAAGGATGCATTCATTTGATCAAAAGTGACAGTAAAGACATTAATTATGTTACAAAAAATGTTATGTATCAGTAAAACAGCAATGTTTTCAACATTAATAATAAGAGGAAATTGAGCAACAAAACAGCATATTGAAATGTCATCATGTCAAGGATCATGTGACACTGACTGGAGTAATGATGCTGAAAATTCAACTTTGCATCACAGGAATACATTACATTTTGAAAATATATTTAATTAGAAAACGGTTAATTTAAATTGTAATAATATTTCACAATATTAATTTTTCACTTTATTTTTGATCAAATAAATGCAGTCTTGGTGAGCATAAAAGACTTCTTTCAAAAACATTAAAAAAATTACAAATTATATCAATTTTGAATTTGAGTGCACATAATTATGCACAAAAGACCAGTAACATATTGAAAATGTAAAACGTTTTATTTTAAAACTATTTTTTTGCAAGTAACTGGTTGAAAATGTTCTTTCTGAGCATGAACACTTTTAATAAATAATAAATAACAATATCAGATGGAATAAATCAATTTTTGTAGTTAACATTCCTGACTATTCCCTGATTTGCCCTCAGCATCAGTATAATATAAAATGTAACAAATCAAGTAAAGACAAAGATGAGCTTATGTAAACAGTTTCAGTTTAAGTGCAAATCAGTTACAAAGGACAAAGAATTTAGAGTATTGGGTCGTGAAGCAAAACCACTTGAGAACCATTGATTTAACACACTCACAAAACCTGAAGGTTTTGAGGATCAGAAGCCCAGCGAGGCACTTCTTCCTTGCTGTGTGCGTAGCAGACTAGCGCCGTGAAATTGGTTCATGTTTCTGTCTCTCTGGCTGCTCGCCTGCTTCAGTGAGGAGCTGCTCTCAGACTGCACCAGCCCTCCTTCAGTTCGAGAGACCACACGACAAAAGCAGCCAACAACAGCACTCTCTGAGAGGAGCTGAGGTGCACTACAGAGCGGCTGTCAATACACCGTAATCTAATCTAGAAAATATGACTCTTGTGCATGAAGGGTCATGCAGGTGCTTTATAGTGTAGAATGCATTAAGCCTTTGACACTAAAGGATAAAGCACAGAGGAGCTTGAATATAACTCAATAAACTGTCAGTGCTTGAATACTTTCAACTGAAGTGTAAGCTGATGGGTTTTAAATAATTAAGGCACATTTTGAAATCACCAACCTCTTTTTATGTTTTTTCTCCTCCTTTCTTTTACGTCTGGGACTCGATCCACTGTAAAAGAAAAATAATTGATCGGGTTTAAACTAAAAGGTCGCATAGGAAAGAAAATTCACAAGTGAGATCTTCTTTGCTGTTTCTGCTACACAACAATGAGATTAAATGGAGAGAGCAAATGGAGACTCCTGCTTTAAAGATTTTATTCTGAAAAAAGACCCCAGTACTGTAAGTATAGATTCCTATATTCTTGCTGTATGTCAGTAATAACTTTTTTTTCCTGTCCTAAGGAATTTGAGGAGAAACATCTGAGACAAAGTGGATGCTTAAATAATTCATAACTGAGCTCTCCATTCAAACTCCTGAGCTATGAGTAAGGAACCTCTGAGCAATAAAATTGTCCCCCTGGGGAGCCATAAACTACATAAAGCACTTAACAATAATCAACAGGTATTATGTATATCGTGTGAAAATCACTGTGCCCTTTATTCTAGGAAAGAGTATAAAAACAAGCAAAATATTAAATAAATAAATTTACCTGTGCCTTCCCTTCCTTGAGGCAGACCTAGAGGCAGAGAGGAGATGGCTTTAAAAGCAGTCTTGACAAAACAACCACACCAAATCAGAAAAGCGTACTCAAAGCAAACCTCTAAACATGACCTGATGTGAAAATCAATCACTACCTATGTCGCTTCCTTTTCTTTGAGCTCTTCTTTTTCTTCTTCCTCACAGGTGATGGACTGCAGGAGGGAGATCTGGGAGAGATTAAATATAGCCATGTGTAATTAGCATGTACAACACGTACAAAATTTTGTTTTTACAGTAACGCTTAAAGGAATATTTCCCCATATTAGAAAATCTTGAAATATGTTCCAAAGACTTACATATAGTTGAATACACTTTCAAATAATTTAGAATATGATGCACAAGACGTGTGGATAAGTTTATTATTATTACTCCATCTGTGCTCTATATCAGTTAATTCAGATTATTTTAGGTTTTGAGTGAAGTCCTTTTATGCATCTTCCTATTTGTAAAGTTATTAAATTCCTTATCTTACATTATTTTTTATTCAGCAAAGGCACGTTGAATTGATCAGAAGTGACAGTAAATACATTATTATGTCTTAGACATTATTACAGAAGATTTTTATTTCAAATAAATGCAGTTCTTTTGAATTTTCTATTCATCAAAGAATGCTGAAAAAACATGTATCACAGTTTTCATTAAAATATCATTGATATCTCATGTGATCATTTGTTTTTAGGGCTGACCTGTGTCTCCTCCTCTTCCTCTGTGACTTCTTCTTCTTTTTCTTTGTTTTAGGCACTGGCCGAGAGGAAAGATCGGCATCAAGAGACACACTAGAAAAGCAAAACAATGAGAGAACACATTTTACAGAATCGGTTTATTTTCATTTTATAGGTCATTCAGTGACAATTACTCAAATTAAGAGCTTGATGAATGACCAGTCATACACTGTAAGTATGGTTGTGACAGTGAGGAAATTTGCCCACTGGTTAATTGATGTGTGACAACACCGGTAATACCGGTATCACCGGGAGGGGCGTGGAGAGTTCCCCTCTTTTGCACCTCGCTTTTAAATTGTTAATTTGAGTAAAAAGTCAAATGCACACGGCCACACAGGCATTCTTAATGGTGCGGAGAAGAGTGTGCATTTTCAATTAATTTCTATGGAAGTTGGGCTTCCACAGAATGAACTGAAAACGTTCCGCGCGGCCGCACCAATACAAACTATGAATGCCAAAAGGCTAAAAGTGCTAAAAGTTTAATGCTCTATCGTGTTTAAAAATAATGTACGCCCTACATTTAATCCGACCCTAAACCTAACCAATAGTGTTAACAACAGCAAGTGTGAGATAACAATACATTTGCTGAGGCAACCATGGATTTTAGCTTGCAGCCATATCACCCTGTAGCCCAAGACTGGTTGCCCACTGAAGCTAAGCAGGGCTGAGCCTGGTTAGTACCTGGATGGGAGACCTCCTGGGAAAACTAGGTTGCTGCTGGAAGAGGTGTTAGTGAGGCCAGCAGGGGGTGCTCACCCTGTGGTCTGTGTGGGTCCTAACACCGAAGTATAGTGATGGGGACACTATACTGTCAAAAAGCACCGTCCTTCAGATGAGACGTTAAACCGAGGTCCTGACTCTCTGTGGTTGTTAAAAATCCCAGGATGTCCTTCGAAAAGAGTAGGGATGTAACCCCGACATTCTGGCCACATTTGCCCATTGGCCTCTGTCCATCATGGCCTCCTAATCATCCCCATATACTGATTGGCTTCATCACTCTGTCTCCTCTCTCCACCAATAAGCTGGTGTGTGGTGGGTGTTCTGGCGCAATATGGCTGCCGTCGTATCATCCAGGTGGATGCTGCACATTGGTGGTGGTCGAGGAGATTCCCCCTTCCATATGTAAAGCGCTTTGAGTACCCAGAAAAGCGCTATATAAATGTAAGGAATTATTATTGTTATTATTATTATTATTATTATTATTCTTGCTTCTACAAGTTTTTCAAGTATTTTATCGTGACTCATGCTTCACAGGACTCGTAACTGAGTGCTCTGCATCATAAAAATAATTATTTACCAGCTGAGCGACCGAGCAAGTTTACTACATCAGAAAAGCCATACATATGGAGTTGGTTATGTGATGCAAATCTCAAAATAAATTACTTTACAAATCATGCACTATGATAAAAGTGTTTTGTGGTCATAACATAGCATTGTGAAAGGAATTGTGTGGAAATAAGTCTTTATTGATCAATAATCTGCCCCTGTAATCATAATTTGTGTGAAAAGGAATGCAAGTTGTTGGTGTTTTACTGCCACTAGTGTTAATTTCACCTTAAAACTTCAGTAAATGATTTGCTTTTGGAGTTTTACAAAAATGTAGGTAGAAGTTTTTTGCCTAGTGAGCCTAGGTTGGCAATCTGTCTCCCAAAACAACTCCATTTTCAAGAACAGAAAAGGCACATGGAAAAATAGAGGTTAAAGAGGAAGGATATAAGAGACAGCAATAAGGAGAGAGAGAGAGGGAAAGCAGCACGCTCGGACAGGTAGATGACAGGCAGCTTTTAAAATCAATTTACTTTTAGTGGCAACACTTCTGCAACAACAAAGCAGAAGATCAGAGAGAATGGACGGCATGTCCTGACTGAGTGGGACATGTGCGCCGTTTCAAAAGCACTGAGGTGTCACCTCAAGAGCGTCTTTTAAAGCCAATAATATAAAGGGGAGTGCAAGGAAGGATTTGAAGCTTAACAGAGAGATATAACACTGCATCTACTACTGAGAGTCTTCCTCAGGCAATTCTAATGCAATCATCAACAGGGAGACTATACTTAGACAATGGACATTTATATCACACATTTTCAATGTTTACTAAAGCACAGGGCGCAACTGTTATTATTGTGATTGCAGCAATGACACACCACTCTCATTTCATCAAGACAACAGAGAGGATCCAATCAAAAGTGGGCGTGAAACGCTTTACCGTAACCACTAATACTCTGGATTCAACCAGAAGGGAAGAGGCGAGCTGATCGAGTTAAAGACATTTTCCGAGCTAATTGCAAAGGTTACATTTCCGACCCTCTGAACGAAGAGGATTTATCGAATATAAAGACCGAAAAGCTGGAATGAGCAAACACTATTCCACTGCGCCTATCTTATTTAGCCACATCAAGTAATGTCCTTCCATCACTTTTAATCCTTTGAACACCCCCAAAAATCCATTAGATGCTTCAAACTCCCCAATCTGTACCATTCAAACACTGATAAGGCCCATGGAATGGAACAGCTGACCTCTATAATATTTTCAAAGGCAGATTTTCTGATACTCACCCTATTTATATCAAAGAGACTCATTTTAGCTTGCTATATTAAGCTTAAATTGCTCTGTGACTGAAGGAGCTTTCCTCATAAGAATTAGCACAATGGAAGTAGGAGGGATAAAACACTGAAAATGTTATTGCCTTCATAGAGGTATGTGTATAGTAAATAGCACTTTATACCACAGACTGTCAGAGTGACATGCATCTGACAGGCAGCAATGAAAATATAAAGCGTGGGAGAAGGTATACAGGATATCCATGACAAATACACATGACTGGTGCAGGTTAAAGGCACAGTAGCAGCGGCAATGAGATTTGCTTCTTGCGGCACATCGCTACAGCAGGATAATAATATTTCATAGACACAGGGGAGTGCAGTCCGTGACAGTCGATGAATTACAGACTGTTGTAGCTTTGGCTTTGCCCAGCCAGTCAGTGATTCAATATGAGCACTGAGAGGAAACCATTTAGATGGATCAAAACACAGACGGTGAGCCAGGCAGGCCGTGCAGATGTGCTCGCGGGGGATCGGGCCGCTTACTCGATCTCTGAGGGTGGAAAAGGCTGTTTGGTCTGATATAGTAAGGCAGTTTATCCAGCCATTTCTGCATTAGCAAGTCTGAAACGCATTAGAAGCTGATTAGCAGAAAAGCAAGTGCCATTTCTGCTTAATTAGGAACCTTTGTCTCACATTACACCCTCGGCACAAAGGCACACACACACACAAAGACACATAAACACTACAATAGTCCAAGATTTTTTACAGTTAATCTTGGTCCTGCCTTTTTTGGCAGACTAAATGAGATTTGGTTGGTGCAGTCTTAAACAAAATACAGAGAAGCAATTATGATAAGCAATCACAAGTAACGACAAGTCACAATTAGGGCTGTCAAACCATTTATATTTGATTGTAATCATTTTTCTGTCCTTTTTAAATGTAAATAATATGTAATATACTGTATAAGTGCATATCGATAAATGGATCACAGTGTTATTTAAGTAGGCCTATCATTAAGATACTATTATAGATTTTTTAAAATATTTTTATTTTTTATTTTTGTATTTTCATTTTAGTTCAAGTTTTTTCTGGGATAGTCCCGTATTTCAGCTCTATTTTTAGTGTCCCAACTTATTAAGAAAAATCATGTTTTGTCCTATATTTCATATTTCCTAAAATTTCATTATGACTGATAGAATGAGTAGTAATAGTAGTGTTCGGTCACGCGAGAACAGCCCAATCAAATTTGTCATAGAACAAAATTACCATCCAATCACAATTCGTTATCGATTAACTTGCCGTTAGTGAAGGCAGGATAGGCGGAGAATGACACACACCAGAAGAGCTCTCTCTCTTTCCTTCCGCACGATCCCAGTTCTCTCAGACAGCGCGCAATCAGTTCTCATTGCGCCTGAATGGTCAAATACACACATAGTTGTCAAAAAATGTCCATCGTGTGCAGTTTCTCATGTAAATACAGTCGGTTATGGCTTAAGTGGACGTAAACAGGTGGGTGAAACCCGGATATGTGTCAGTATATTACATCCATGAATTCAGTCTTAATGTTAAACAACAAAATATGCTAAATAAATGTATACATGGTAAATAAACCTACTGCATCTGAAAAACAAGTTTATTTAATTTGTATTTCTATTGTATTTGTCGTATTATTTGTAAATGTCTTTTTTATAAAACAATAATTAATCATGAAATAAAATTTCTCATGTTACAAATAAAATTATCATATTGCCCACCCCTTGCTCACCTGTCCCATATTCCACCATGAGAAATACGGTCACCTTAGAACACACACAAACACAGTTTTATCAAATCATACATCATCAATAGCGGTTCACTTCTGCGATTTAGTACGATTGCGTTCATATCAGCAGTGAACCATACTGGAGTTCACATGAACTGTGCACACCCGAATTCAGAAAAGAGTGTTCACGTCATCCAAACGAATCGAACTCTGATGTCAATCGAACTCAGGTAAGCATCAAAAGTGCTAGTGTGAAAGCACTAGGGGTGGGACAAAATATCGATATGGCAATATATCGTCGTCCTTCTCTGTGCGATATGAGAATCGTATCGCTGCGCCAAATATCAATATAATATTTTAATAAAATAAAGCGCTATAAATAGATTTCTCTGCTCAAAGCATCACTACTTCAAGGCGGCACTCAACACACAAATGAGGGAAACGTGAACATAAGTTAACTAGCCTAAGAAAAAGAGGTTTTTAACAGGATGGCATACAGCAGTGTGAGTACAATAGATGCCCCAGCCTTGTTTAAGTTCAAAGTCTTGACGCACTTTTATACCATTGTTGTGACAAACGTAGACATCTTTGACGTTCTTTACTGAGTGCTTAGATATACATGGGAGTGTTTGAAAGCATATATTAGGGATCCACTGATAGACGCCTGCTTTTGAACGCTCCCGTGTATATCTGTGTAAGCGCTCGGTCAAAAGGGTCTGTTTGCACCTGGTAACTTTCATGCATTTTCTCTGATCGGATAGCTATCCAATCGTGAAAAGACCAGGTTGAAATGCCCTCCGAAACGCATTTGAGATGGATTTAAATCCGATCGCTCAAACCACTTCAGGAGGTGGTCTGGGACGCATTCCAGTCAAAACTGTCTATGCATCAGTCTAAATGCATCTGGTTGTTGAAACCACATATGTAAATTTTACTTCTCCCAAAAATACTAAAACTGAAACATATGAGAGTCAGACATGACAGTGCTACTGCATCACGCATCGCTGCAGATGAACAGCTGAGTATCTCTTCAGCAAGCTGACGCGCAAACTGCCGCATATGAAAGTGAAAGTAAGTCGCAGATGCTTAACACACAATTATCTTCATTAAAAGTAATGAGACCTTACCAGTGCTGTTGCCGCTCTCTCCTATTGCGGTCTTTGATTTTGAAATTAGCTAATGATCAATAAAATGCACCTCATATTTGTTGCTTTCGGTGACGTGAACTCCATTAAATCTGCATATAGCGCGGGAACCGAAGATCGGATTTATCCGTTTTGCGGATAAAGAGAGAAAACCTGCACTTAACCTTTTCAATGGCATTTTGTTTTCATAGTTAGACAGATATCATGATGTATCATTATAGGATTGTCTAGCAATGTATCGATTATCGCAGAATTGCGATATTATCGTTATTGTGAGCCATGTATCGTGATTGTATCATATCGTGAGGTACCCTGCGATTCCCACCCCTAGAAAGCACCCTAAATGAAAATGAGAAATGTTACTTTGCCACCTAGCTTTGGCAACTAGTTGAAGTTGAAGTTTATTATATTGTATTTTATTTCATTTCAATTAACGTTTATTTTATTTCAAGTAACTAAAACATTTTTGGTTTTAGTTGTAGTTAACTACTATAATAACCCTGATGGATTGAGGTCATTTTTTTGTAACAATGCTTGTCTCACTTACATACCAAACTTGGAGCTTGAGCCGAACTTCGGGCTAAAGCCGTCTTTCCGAAGACAGCAAGCCAAGTTCGTTTTATTATTAACCGTCAAGACTGAATGGGCAGGCGAACTCATGAACTGTGATATTTAAACAAAAATTTAATATTGATATTGGTAAACACTACACATATGATAGTGTCACAAATATTGCAGTGCCAGTAACCATCTGGTTAACACTCCATCATGGCAAGTGGCGGTATTGCACAAAATCATGTCAGAGATGATGACAGATGAAAATGAGACACTCTATCCACACCTGAAGTAAGTGTGATTCATTGGCCAAAAAAGGAGAAAATACAAAATAAAGTTAAGAATGAATTTAAAAGATTTAGCATCAGAATAACTTTTTGTTATTTTGTTACAATGTCTATAAATACTGCAATAATATTGTTATTGTGAAATTTTTTGTTCATGATATTTGTGTAGTGAAATATATCATGATATCATGGCAGCCCTAGTTTCAATCAGCTCTGAAATCAAACTGTTGTTAGTAGTAACACTTTTGATGCAACACATTCAGATCCATTGACTAATGTGAATTTCACAGAGATGTATCTAGTTTTGCCCTTTATTTAGCTTATGGGTTTGCTCTCCAGCTTTTAAAGTCTTTCCGTCAGTTTCAGTTGACCTTGAATACACACAGGTAACGAACACACCCCTAATGGCCACAATCACTTCAGCTGTCAGAAGGAACAGCGCGGAGAGGGTCGTCTTGTGAGTTAGACTGAGCACTGACACACTCAGGAGAATAGACAAGGTTAGAGAGTTAAAAGGCTGTCAACATTTATAAATGACATTTCACTGAGGGCTTCAGAACTGTTTACATTCCCAGCAATGCTGTATGTACCTTTCAGCTTTGGATAAAAAAAATGCAACGTTTCCCATAATTAAAATAAAGAGGCTTAAGCTTGTTACAAAAGTTATGAAAAGAAAACTGTGCAAGCAAAAATAAATAAATAAATCACACATAAATCTTTTGACTACTGACACACTCCAAAGGATGTCAAACTTACGGAGTGAAAGAACTGTCAAGACTAATAAAAGACTTTAAATAGAAGGGTCTTCCCAAAGGACAGAAGCCCTCTATTTAAATGTCACTTTATTGAGACTGAAAATGACACTACACAATAAGTCTTTTCACATTTGAGATGTTTCTTTTATTTGGATGAGAAAGCATGTCGAAAATAACTGTTTGTGTACATGATTTAGGATTCTTTGATTGTACAGATGAAGGAAAGCTGTTTGTGGATTTTGTGGTTTAGCTTGATCTGACTTAATCATTATTCGATCTTGCATTGTTTAGCTGCCGTTGTGTGCTTGATTATAAAATCTCAGCTGAAAAAAATGCATTTGCATCTGCTGTTTTCTGGCAGAAAACTGAGCATGAACTCAACTAGAGATTAGCATGTTTAAGATAACACTTGATCTGCCGTCCTTCCTGTTTTACATAATGATGCACTGCTTTTGGTCTGTGTTATCGTGCACACTTTGAAGATATCAGTGGAATTATGCCGTTGAGAATCCAATGCTGAATCAATTCCTTTCATCAGGTGGAGTTTGAATTTTAGTGGATGGGAAGTAAGAGGACCCCATAAAAGACACCCGTGTTAAAAATTCCAGCAACACCTAAATGTTTACACTGTGGCAAGGAGATAAGAATGTTTGTGCCTGCCATGCTTTAAAGTTTGGGGTTTCTAATTCATGCTTACAGAGTGAGGATGAAGCTTAGAAGTGGATTCAGTGCTTCATATTTTCATGTGTTTGATCTTCTCTGGGGTCAAAATAAAATTCACATTTGAATAGCTTTATCTATATAAAGGTTCTATGGTTAAATTGTACAACGTTTTCAACAGCACATGCTGTTTTCAACCACTTCAAAGTTGGTTTAAATCAGCTATTTTACCATCAGAGAGCCTACAAATAGCCTAGTTCTTTTCTATAACAGCAAATACATACTGAAGTGTTTGCTCCTAAGCACTGAAACGTCTTTGATGAATATGTGTGTGTGAGGAACAGGTTTAGAAGGTACAGACCTGCGAGCTCGGCGGTGACTGTGGCGTTTACGTCCTCTGCGTTTTGTGTGTCCATTTTTCTCATGCCTTTTTGCAACAGTGTCTTTCGTTTCCACTTTCTCCTCTTCATCTTTAGGTGCAAGGCTAGCTGCTGTTTCCAATCTGGAAGAACAGAATATCAAAAACTCTTTAGCATCAAATATTTCAAAGTCAACAGGTTGTTAAATCCAAATTAAAATCCAGAAAATAACATGATCTTTTTTTGTGTGTTATCCATTGGTAAAGTTTGGGCAGTTATGTAATGATCTTGAATAATAACGGCTTAATAATAAAACTAAAATACATTGTTCTGAAGGCATAAAAATGCCCATCATTTTGTTATTCAGCTTGTAAGTGCACTCATGTTAGAAGAGCGGGGCTGGGTTTGGTTCTCTGCTGAGAAACATTGAGCATTTTCATGTTTCTCTTCTAGACCTTCATAAATGCAGAGGTCATCTGCTCAGCATTCAAATGAGGTGTCAACAGAGAAGCCTTTATTTACACGCCTCAGTTGAACTGACATTTCTGAAATTATTTGTGCGTATCCCAAGGTTGGCACATGGTTTGGAAACTCAAGACTCCTATGTGCTTGTCTTTCTGTCAGTGGAGGAGAGCAAAAAGTGTGATATGTGTATTCTTCATGATTTGATTTTTAAACCAGAGAAAACTGAAAATTTCACACTCAAGCCATTGCCAGATATATTTTTCATGCAGTTTGATGATTCACTGATTGCACCCGGCAAGGCTGAAAAATTTAATAATTGGTTGACATGAAAACTGAGTAATTCGGTTTGTGTTAGCTGTACAATGTATTGCTTACTAAAAAGTAAACTGTCAGGGTGATCGCTTTCGTATCCATAGGTATTTGTATGTGAAGTGTACATATTTTTGTTCATTTACACACACACGCATTTAAAAACACTTCCATTACTGATCCACATTTGGCCAGTTACCAATGATTTAGTGTTAGCAGTTTTAATTTTTGTAACACTAAAGCTGCAGCTTAACGCTCTTTACTCTATTCACAATCAAAATGTGTCTGATTGAAATGGCACTTGAGAAGAGAGAGACCCAGGTGATTCAGCAAAGACCGTGACATGACACTTGAGCCATTCTTTTCTTGTCATTGACATGTTCCTCACAAACAGTTTGAAAATAAATGCATAAATAAAACTGATTGCTAGAGCTGGGTAAGTAGGCCTGACTTGATCTCCATGGCATAATTACAGATCCACCTCTGGAGTGTGAGAGTGTATGTTGCGTGCATATGTCTGCGTGCGGCCCCGTACATTTGTACATGAATTTGTGTGTCTGAGTGCCTGCATAGTGTGTGTGTGTCTGATTGTAATGAGAAGTTAATCAGTCTTGCAGATTAAACACTGATTGCCTCTCTCTCTCAGCAGCAGGAGGAGGCCTGCCCTCTGCCACCTCTGGATAAGAGAGGGCAAAGCACAATCACATTATTAATGTCAACCTTCCGGCACCGTAGCCCTACAAGGCCCTCCAATGGGCCAGTACGTGATTGGAAAATACACTGCCCTGCTGGGTATAATAAGGAGAGGATTACAGACGGTGAAACAGTGAAAACAAGTTGGTGTGAGGGCAGTTGAATGAGATGTTTATAAGTCTGAGTGTAATCACACGTTATTGGTGGTCAAAAAAAGGTCTGTGATTTTAAAAATTTAATTTTCAAAGTTGATACAAAAAAACATGTCAAATAATAATAATAAAAAAAACCTACTCATGAGAATGTTGTTTAAGCCTCAGGAATAACTAAACTTTACAGGAATTATTACTGGTTGATATAAATGTTGTTCCAGGAACAACGATATTGTTTATCCAGTAACATGTCCCTTGGTGATGAAATCACAATAAGTGTGGTTGAAGCAGAGATGGAAACTCAAGTCTGCGACTTGGATTCGAGTCGCACTTAAGTCACAAAAATAAACGACTTGCGACTTGACTTGGACTCGTGAACTACTAACTCGAGACTTAACTTGGACTTGTGAACCACTAACCCAAGACTTGACTCAAGACTTGACTTGGACTTGAAGACAGAGACTTGTGAAAAATACAAGTCTTTTGGTGTGACATTCCCGATTACGTTCTCTGTTTACTACCCCACATGATGGCATGAAACACCACATTTTACTATCCATTCATTCCCAAATATGTGCTGCTCACAAATCATCTCTAAACACACCAAGCCATCGAGCGCGTGACGCATCTGAAGGCACGCAAATTCATCACCCATTAGAAAACTTGTTAAATTAGAAACAAATAACAATATAGCCAAGCTTTACCTTGCGATAAACTTTGTCATTTCATTTTGAAAAGCAATCAATTAATCCGAAGGGAAGCTACGGTGTTGCACAGCTGCAGAGGCTTGCTTGTGGTCCATTTTCAAGAAGTACATGTCCTTTTCATTTTTTTTTTGCCCAAGTATTTGATAATGCATATAATATAAGATGGAAATGTTGTTTGTTGTTTTGTTTACTGTAACGCTTGGCTATACATAGGTTTTGTTACTGCCGGCGCTCACTGGAAGACTACATTTTCCAGCATTGCTTGAGATCTACAGCAAACTACGGCAACTCATATAGCTCAAAATACACAGCACTTTTTTCCTTGCGTTGGTTCTAAATGGTATAATTTTGTATAAAGTTAGAAAGTAATAGAAATGATTTAAGTAGTATTTTGTGTGCTTTATTAGACAATTTTAAAGTAAAAGTAATCTGTTTTGATATTTAAATACACTGTTAATTACAATAACAACTAGCTGAAAAAATATATTGATAAAAATAGAACAAAGACTTGACTTTAGACTTCACTTGGACCCCTAAAGACTTGAGACTTGACTTGGACCTCAAAGACTTGAGACTTGACTTGGACTTGATTTGGTCCTCAAAGACTTGAGACTTGACTGCAGGGACTTGAACATGTCTGGGTTGAAGGGTCAGAACAATGGACTAAACACAGTTCTGTCAGGAACACAGTGATAACCACGGTAAACAGAACAGAACCAACATAAATGTATTGCAGATATCATTAATGTTACATTAAATTATTGTCATTAAGAACAACATAAATCAAGATAAATGACAGTCTGATTCGAAGAGGAATATCAGAAGGCCAAGTCCTGACTGTGGATGAGAGGAGGAGCTGGGGATGGAGGAGGGTAATTAGCTCCTGAGCAACATGATAATGCCGCTGAAAACACTGAATGGACCTTTATAGGGATGCTGTGATAGGCGTCGTATTCCAATAGGTAGACGTGGATCAGCTGAGAGTCAGCTGATGCGAGCTTGACTCGTGTGACCTGCCAGAACTAATGCTATCAAAGATTAGTGACAAGTAGCATGCAGTTTGGATTGGCGGTATGGTTCTGTTCTGGGCAAGAACTCCCTGCCCATCCATGCAGCCTAGCATGGAAAAGAGCAGGGAGCGCAGTGATAACCCCATAAAAAAAACAGAAGGATGTACCGACAACCACCAACTGACAGTGAAAAATCTGGAGTATCAAGATCCCCCTTGCCCCTTTAAATGCAGTTACCCAGATGAGCTTAGGCAACAAGCATATTGCCAATACCAGAAAAAGCTTAAGCAACAAGCATGTTGCCAATAATAACCAGAAAAGCATTTCAGCATCAGAGCTGCCAGATTAAGCAAGCCAACAACGAAGTCAAGAGGGTACATGCAGGAGGGTGGTTCTTCTTCTGAGCATTCTATAAATTATTTCTATAAATTACATGCCGTCTGGAAATGAAGAAAGTGAAGATTAAATGATCAACATCGATTAAGCTCTGTTTGCTTATGGTTTGTATATCCGCAGTAAAAGTTCCAGTTACTTTTGAGTGACGAATACAGACTACTATCCCCTGCTGGTGTGGACCGTTTCTCTCATTCATGTATTGAATGTGCATGCTTGTTGACTGTAGTCTTGCGCTGTGTTGAGCGCAACTTGACCCAGACGTAGGCAACGTAATGCGACAACACGGATGCTTGTTGCCACTAGTTCTTGATCTTGGCTTGGTGTATCTGAGCTGTTAAGCCACAAACATGTTACCAATAACCATCAGTAGTCTTAGGCAACAAGCATATTGCTGATATTGATATTGCATATTGAACCTAAAAAACCTTGAGGTCAACATGAAATTCAATTTGATCCTGCTTGATGTGACTTACAAGTCTTGTGGTAAACCTTTCATTCGTGCAAGTTGTCTTTTAACAATCTTACTCAAAATGTGAAGATCACTTTCGTTCTGGAATGGCGTTTCTTCTCTTCTCAGTTGCCTACTAGGGCAAAAACATCCTTAACTACTCCCCTGCAACAGACAGACTGCTGAGAGCTAGAGACGAAAAGAGAGCTTCTTGAGAGCTTCATTTGGAAATACGTCAAAAAAACTGAGATAAGGTCGGTGGCAAGTTCCGGTTCACGCAGACTTAAGCAACAAATATGTCGCCAAATACAACCGGATGGCTTAATGCGAAAAGTGTGATGTCAATATGTAGATAGCTTTAAAGGCATAATATATAAGAATTCCAAAAAAAAAAAAAAAATCACCAGAACAATGTTAAATATTTTGTTGACTTGTGTACTTGCATTATCCCAAATATTTCTAACAATGTTTAAATCAAGAGAATTTTTTTCCAGTTAAGTGGTCCGTGTCATAGCGTAGCCTGTCAATGATGTTATATTCTCATTATCTTCAGCTGTTAGTTTAATTCCTGTAGAAACCAAGAAAACACAGAGCTGATAGCCAGGAGCTTAAAACAGCATGTTGGCAATAACCAAACAGGCCTAATGCAACTAGTTGCCTTAAGCAACAAGCATGTTGCTGATATCTAAATAGGCTTAAGCACAGCATGTTGGCAGTGATATTCAGGTAAGCCTAAGCAACAAGCAGGATTCCTATAATAAACAGATAAGCCTTGAGCAACAAGCATGTTTCCAATACAACCAGATAAGTCTTAGCAATAAGCACATTACTGATGCACTATAAGCATGATGCTGATACCCAGATAAGCTTAGTACAGTATGTTGGCAATAATTCAAGAAAGCCTAAAGTAACAAGCATGTTTTCAATAAGCAACAAGCATGGTAAACACTAAGCATGTTGATGATACCCAGATAAGCTTAGCACAGCATTTTGGCAATGATACTGTTTAAGCCAAACATAACAAGCATGTTTCCAATAATAACTATATAGCCTTAAGCAACGCACAACATAAGTAACACACATTGCCATTGTGATCGCATAAGCCTTGCAAGAAGCCAGTTACTGAAAACAACTAGGTAAGTCTTAAGCAACAAGCATGTTGCTGATACCCAGCCAATAACCTGATAGCTTTTGAACAATGAGCATAAAAAAAAAAAAAAAAAAAAAGAAAACTTTAGCTTTGCTTCGTGAAGACATTCAGAGATGAATGGAGGGTGAAATATAGCCAGAAGTGGCACTATGAAGGAGATCTACAGTCCTTCATTCAGGGAGTGTAGATTGAGATGATGCAGTTTTGCCCATGAAATTCACCATCTAATTAGTTCCTAAGCAACTTGATAAAGCTGCTGATAATACTCTGATAATACTATAGGGATACTGTGAGAGTTGTAATAGAAGCTTTCTTTCAATTTTCCACAGACTTCTTTAAAGCCAGACTCTTTCTTACTGGCCATCAGCTAGAGAGACTTGCTGATGAGAGCTTTAAATGAAATTGATTTCCCCATCACTGAATGACTTTTCTCTGATCGGCTTCAGAATTTATGGAAGAACTTCTCCACAGGGAGTCAGATTTATGGAGCGCTGTTTATATCTGTCTCAAACACACCACACACACACACACACACACACCGGTTTGGGCTTGCTAACTTTCAAAGCTGTCTTGAGTGCTTGTAATCCATTACTCTGGAAAGTACAGATCATTTGAAGGGTCTAAATGGAACTATTCAGAGTTCACAGCAGGAAAAAGCTTTCTAGCAAATAACAAGCTGCAGATTTTAGCTGCAGAACATTTAATGTAGAACTGTTAAGACACTTAAGCCTTTCTGTTTGTTAGCAGTTATGGAATGGATACTTCTATGGTTTAGCTTGATTTAAAAAACAAACAAAAAAAACAAAAAAAAAAACAAAAATATATTGTGATTGGGTTTGTGACAATTCACAAAGACAAAAAAAAAAAAAAAAAAGTCCAATAATAAGGAAAATCTGTTTACCACTTTCAAGGTGTAACGTAGGGAAGCGGGACAACAGAGTTGGAGATCCACATGGAGGCTTTATTTACAGAAAGAGCGCAGTCGTACAGGCAGTAGGTCAAACACCAGCAAACAGGAAGGCAAGGCAAAAGAGTAATCCAAAACACAGGCATAGGTCAAGGCAGGCAGCAAACAATCAACAAACAAGGAAACAGTCCAGGGTCAAAACACAGGCTACTCAAGACAAGGCAGGACAAGGAACAAACAAAATGCAAACCAATGGCTAAACAATACTCAGCCCTGTGTGTATGTCTGAGTGCAGCTTATAAAGAGTCACTGATGGGAAACAGGTGAGTGTGTGATTAGTTCCTAGATGGGGAATTGTGAGAAATGGAGTCCATATAACCAAGCTGATGAAGACCCAGATGAAGTGTGCCCACAGATCCAGGGCACATGTAACACAAGGATATGGGCATGATTTATATAAACTTACATAAATTCACATTTGGCCAGTTCCTAATTATTTAGTTTTAGCAATGTTGATTGTTCTAACACTAAAACTGCAGATAAACCAAATGCTCAAGAATTAGGGGTTTGTTCATATGGCATGGACAATATTAAAAGTGGCATTTACCTTAGAAATTACCACTAATAAATATTTTGATGATTAAAAAAGCTTATGACAACCACAAACTTGGGTCTATAAAAAACATTGTTCATATAAATAAATTAGTCAGGGACAAGAAAATAATAACTGACAATCAGGGACTATGAAGTGTTGAAAATGTAGGGCCCTGTCCTGTCTGTGGAGTGTTGTTTGTGCTGTGATATGGAGTCTCAGTGGCAGTCTAATGGCAGCTCTCCAGGTTGTGTTGATGTGTTTCTGTTGTTGAGAATGAGTCACGGCTCCTAGCTCAGGTCTCCTCACAGCCACTGTCATATGACACCGATACTGGTGTGATGGGAGAGAAAGGCAGGGGAAGAAATGGAAGACTGAGAAGGGAGCGTGATCTAGAAAGAGAAGGCAGATGGCCTGGGATGCACACAAACACACAGAAAAAGGTGGGTGGGAGAAATGTCACATCTCCACAAAGACGACAGAGAATTCAGAGGTCTGTTTTAGAAGTTTGTAGCCATGAAGACACACAGGTGCCCAAACACACATATAGGCCCTATTGCCACCAGGTATAGTGATGCAATTTTTGTGATCCCATCACAAGAGGTCTACACAAAATACAAGTAGAAACAGGGTCTAAAACAGGGGTCAGCAACTTTTTTGTCATGAAGTGCCACGTCTTTTACGTCTTACAAACATGCATATGTTTATCTACATTTCACGAACTGGTCAGTGGAGGAGGCTGAATATTTATGAAATATTTGCTAAAAAAAAAAACTGCACATGCGCTGCAGTTTTGTTGGGAATACATGCAATGCACATCAGATTGCAACATTAAGGTTTTATAAAAAGAAGTTTCAAAATGTGAAATTGTATTCATTCATGCATGCAAACATACCTTTCTTTCAAGATAAGATCTAATTGACTTTGAGATATTTTTCAAAATATCTTTAGTGTTCCACAGAAGAAAGAGTAACACTTTATTTCAACGGTTCACTTTAAACATTCTACTAACTATGAGTAACAATGCACCTACATGTCAACTAACTCTCATTAGAGTATTAGTAGACTGTCTGCTTAATATCTGATAACAATTTTAATGCTTCTCCAACAGACATTCTACTGATTATATGTAACTTTACGAGTACATGTCAACTTATTCTATTAACCCTAATCCTAACAGTCTACTCTAATGTATGTTATTTGACATGTAGTTGACAAGTTACTTATAGTTAGTAGAATGTCTAAAGTGGACCATCGAAATAAAGTGTAACCAAAGAAATTCATACAGGTATGGAATAACATGAAGGTAGGGCTGTGACGATAACCGTATTACCGCGGTAATGAGATTCCTACCACAGTGTTGAGGTAAGATACAATTTATACAAAACGAAATTCACTTTAAAGAAAGGCTTACTACAAAACAAAACTTAATGAAGTGGTCAAAATCATGTCTGACCCACTGCATGTCTGCATATTGCACTGCAATATGAAACTAAATAGGCTACATTTTCTTTGACCGTCTGGCTGACGAACTCACTGGCACGTTCTGATGGATTTTTACTCATGACAGCTGAAACAACTTAAAATAGGCCTACTCCGTCATTTTAGACATCATTACAAACTACAAATTGTCTACTTTTATTTGTGTACATTCACAATAAAAACAAAACCTTCTGCTTTTGTAAAATAATAAAAAAAAACACAAAAAAAAACAATGCGCTTTCATCTGTCTCTGAATCTTTCTGAAACGTCTAAAAAATTAACTGAAACTCAGCGAATAATTATCACACAAACATGAAACATACATCTAAAGAAAGCTTGAAATGTCTACTTTTAAATAAAACAATTCACATTTAAAACAAATATTCTCCTGAATTATAATCTGTATGAAACTAAAGAGATGCACAATTTCTCCTGACTCATGTTGCGAATGTTAATGCTGCAGTGGTGTTTCTAATACAACGGCTGAGAGAGTGACGGCAAATTTGGCATATTTCTCTCTTCTGGACAATGTAAGCAATCTTTCTATATGTTTCCTATCTTTTGGAAAGTCGTAGAAATGACATATAATAAATAAAACAAGACTATTCATTCTGTGGAATATTTTTAATCGTTTTCTCAAAGTACTATTGTATAGGTGTAATTTGCGGGTGGGACATGTCCCCACGACCCTACCACTTTTTTGCAACATCTCGCGGCACGCACAGATGTACCTAAAAGAAAGAAACATCCCAATTCGATAAGAAATTTGTTGGTCTGTGTTAAATAAGAGGCGATCTCTCGCTGGAATTGGTTGTTTTTGCCGCTGTTATCAGTTCTCTTGGCGCTCGTGCAAAAGGCACACAAACATGTCCTTGCTCTTGATATACAATCACTGAAGAACACCTTTGGTTTTAATGAGAAAAAAAAAACTATACGAGGACGGAATTTCAACAAGTTTCAACAAGCTTGTGCGTTTATATCCACGGACTGTTACCTCTTACCTGAAAAACAATGTCTAAAGAAATCAGAATCAAGTTTAGCACAACTCACCATAACTAAGCAATGTTGGGGCATGTTGAGCTCAGCTTGTTCTTTCTGTAGCTTTCTTAGGTTGTTATTCTTTGAATAATTTATTGTACAAAAAAAAAAAAGGGTTACAAACAATGACAAAAACTGTTCCATAATTCCTATTAAACTCAAACGATATCGAAAAAAGAACAAAGTTATATAAATAAGTATTATTTTGTGTTATTATTGTTAATATGTTATTGTTAACATGGGGGGGGGGGGGGGGGGGCTACATGAGGGTGACAGAATTGTAATCATTTTTGGTGATCTATCCCTTTAATATGCAGAGACTACAATGAACCTCTTTGTTGGGGAATTTCCTGAAAAGGTTTTGGTTTTGTTCAGAGGTGGGTAGTAACGAAGTACATTTACTTCGTTACATTTACTTAAGTATTTTTTTGGAAAATTTCTACTTTTTAGAGTAGATTTAAATGTGGGTACTTTTACTTTAACTTGAGTACATTTCTAATGAAAAATCTGTACTTTTACTTCGCTACCATGGGGCGATGTTCCTCTCATTACTTTATTTTAATTGCAATACTATACATGTCAAGAAATGCGTAGGTTATTCCAAGCGCGCTGTCTCTTTTTTCATGAACGATGCCCCATTCAGAAATGAATCACTTTTGAGTCAATTCTGTTCAAAGACTTGATCAAACAAGTTGGCAAAACTGTCTAAATTGGTTTGTGAATCAGTTTGAATGATTTGTTCAGTTCCTGCACGCACTGAATCGTCTGAAGCGGTTTCTCACTCGGAGCGATGGATGAAGTGGCAGTGGACCTACAGTCAATTAAAAGCAAATCTGCAAATCCATCCTATTGTTTGTCAGCGATGAAGATCTTTATTAGTTGAACTGCGTATGTAACATGTAAAGAGTTCCTTCTTCTTTCAAATGTAGCTGTATAGGCTATACGTTATTATTATACAAAGAAAAGGACATGCAATGATATTCGGGCTATAGATGCCAGAAATAATGCTCGTCTCTTCTGTGTTTGTTGCAAAGATATAATTATGATAATAATTTAAATATCTGTCTAAATAATAACATGCTATTGTATTGTTGTGTGTACATACATTATATATGTACACACAACAATACAACAATAGGCCTATATATAATTATGCTACAAAGTAACTAGTAACTAGCTACTTGCCTAGTTTTTTCATTGGATACTTTTTTACTCTTACTCAAGTAACTATTAAGATTATTACTTTCACTTTTACTTTGAGTAAATATTTCTATAAGTACTTGTACTTTTACTTAAGTACAGTTTTTGGATACTCTACCCACCTCTGGTTTTGTTTGATTGGCCTGATACAGCAACCAATGGCTTTGGTTTGAGGCGGGATCTGTGCGTCCGCCCATTTTTTGGAAAACAGTCATTATTTTTGAGATTCCGTTGGTTGACACTAGTGGGACAGAAATGACACACTTCTGCTTTAATTACCACTCAAGGAAAGTATGCTGCTGTCCTTCAGTATATAGCTCCAATTAGAACGCTTATGCAATGAAATTTAGAAAAGTATCATGAGTTGACAGCAAAACAGAGAAAAATGAACACATTTTACTAAACACAGGCTTAACCCTTCTTGTCATAACCTAACTCGCTTGGATGCACACACATACATATACAGCGCAGGAGTTTATGTATCTGTGAATATGCATAATTCAAAATACCTGTCGAGTTCTGATAACAAACTGCTTATTGTTTCACTTTCCATTATATCGCTCTTAAAGACACTCATAGTCTGATCTGATTTGTCTGGGAAGAAGTGTTATTTGAGAATGCTGCTAGTTACCATGGCAGCCAGATATGAACAAGTATGAGATGTTTCATGCAAGCTAACTTATGACCCATAATTATATGCCTTAACACACAGACTAATTAGTGCTGTTAACACTCAACAAGAAGACTTGTCACAGACTATAAGAAATGTAGAAAAAAATTCTTCACATTGATACAGATGGATGTTTAATTTTTGGGACATTTAGTGCATATTCTTTCATCCTTGTGTTTCCCTCTTGTGGAAATTACACCCCCACCACACACACACACACACACACACACACACACACACACACAAAAAACACCCTTTAAAATCAGAGCATGTTTTATAGTACTAAAAGCCTCACAGACTACTCCCTAGGCTCTCGGTCTGCAAGAGGACGACAGGAATAAAACGAGACACCATCCTCTCACTGCGGACACATCTGATATACGAGTCCCCAGTCCATCCTGTAGTTCACTGAGGCTATCCAGTACTATTAGGCCTGTCATATCCACACCCAAACAACTGATAATCGCTATCATGAAAAAGGCGGGTGGCAGATCATTTTGAGAGAGAGACATGATTGAGCATGTTAATTAAGGGTGGATACCGATTAACTGACTCCAGAGCTCCATCTATCAAAATGAAAAGTGATTATATTGTTTGTCTAACATTCGGGTTAAAAGGCAACCTCTTTTTATTGTGATATTGATACTAATGATGGGTATGCTTAGGCCAGACATGGCAATTAAACCATGTTTAGGCAAATGGACATGTCGTTTTGAATCAAGACTTGATATTCATCATTTAAAGTTTTCCAAAAATAAGAAGATCCTCTGCATGAAATGTAATCTGATTAATGACCAGAAAGCAAAGGACATTTTATATTGTACATTTTTGCGACTTGCTCCAGTAATCTAAAGCTCTAAAGATAAGTAAACTTGCTGCATCACACTGCTACCAGGTCAAGAACAATGCGAATGGATAATTACACTATGCTAATTATGGATGTTGTATAATACACACACACACACTTGGAACCCTGCATGAGGAACTGATCTCATGTCCCCTTATGAAAGCAATTCTAGGATCTGCATCCCTCCTAGACCCACCCATAGACTGTAAAAAAAGATGGACGACGCACCTTCACTCCCTTCCATTGTAGAAAAGTGAAGCCGCCAATTTCCCAATATGGCGCTGACATCTTGCACTGATTCAGGACCTGAGTCTGCGCAGTAGTGAACTCGGGACCCAAGTCTGCGCAGTAGTGAGTGAGAAGTGGAGGCGCGATATCAAGGCCCCGCCCACACTCCTGCAGAATCGTTGAGTACAGTTTATTGCAGAACAACTTATTATGTCGGTGTGAAATAAACAGCTATGGAAATGTAGTCAAAGCTCCAATCTCCTCCTGAAAATCCTGAAAAAAGTCTGTTGGTGCTTCAGAGACTACTTCCCTCAGAGAAGCTGTCAATCTCAGCAGTCAATCATGACGTCACACTCCCGTTTTCATAGCATCAAATAACTAACTAAAACCAAACTTATTAAAAAAATGAGCACTTGAACTAAAAAACAGCATGATAAAAACTACATAAAATTACAGAAGCCATCTTTAGACAAAAAAATTATTTGAAGTGTAATTTGATTGTTTAGTTTGTCTCGCGTCCCAGAAAGTCTTGGGTATACTTTGTTTTTTTACACATACGCTAGCATAAGCCACAGTTGAATGCACAGCCTTGCAAAGTACACTTCACTTAACTCATACACGTACACAGGTGTTCGATGCATGCACAGTTTTGAGCAATCTCTCGGCCCGAGTTACAACCCATGTAAATATATTTGTATTCTTTCATGCTAGAGTTGTACAAATGAGGGCACTTTCTAACCTCTTCGCACAATCTGTTGTATATATAGGTCTCCTTTACTCCGTTGCTGCATACTCTTCTGATGACGAAATTCGCGTCATGCACACTGTACGCTGACCCTCGCGTACGTGTAAAAAGTGAAGTATACTTTAGGCTTAAGATTACATGGAGAGGATGGGGTTTATGACCTATACTGTGACCAGCCAACTGGGGGTGATCGAAACGTTTTGACTTCACTTTTCAGGACTTGTGCGGCACACTTGGACCCACCTATCAGAATAGTGAATATCAACCTAAAACAAATTAGATTAGCTGTTAGTGTGAACAAACACTGAAAGATAAACATGTAGCTATGTACACCGACAGCATTGCATGTACTATTGAAATTTGCACTTTGACCCAAATAATTTTAGTATATTCATGCCTTCGGCTGTTGATGCAGACCAACGAACACATCCAAAAATGGAATCCACTGTCAGATGCAATTACACATAAATGTGTATGAATATATCACTCACCATCATGTCACTGCAAGTCCAAGTGCTGCATCAAAGTTCTATACTTTCTGTAATTCTTTTGTTAGGCATTGATTTCTATTGTGTACGGCTGAGCTGTTGCTTCTTATTTGATAAAATGGGAAGACAATAACCCCAGCTTAAATTTCTGCAACATGAGGCCTGCTGCCTCCACTGAGAAAATAACCTGCGTGGCATCATGGGAGAAAGAAAATCACAGCACCAGACCTCATTATCTGCCACAGACAATGTCCTCGCTAAATCCCAAACGAGCAAGGGAAGGTAATTGATTTGTAGAGACACTTTCAGAGTGAGGGGGAAAAGGAAAGCGAGTTAGGCAAGTGGGGGTGGGGTGGTGGGGGGTAGTCAGCGAGAAGAAAATCCACAAACAGAATTGGCTGCCCTATTTCCAACTCTGCATGAAGGCTCCGCTGAGCAATACAAGTGGACATGAAGGATTTAAGAACAATCAGACTGATTTAGCAGCGTATTCCAGCCCTCCCATCTCTCTCACATTTGTTCTACTCAGCGGGAGGTACGCAAGAACGACATAACAACAGAAAGTTACAACCTCACTGTGAATGTGAATCTTTTAAATCTCACTGGATTTTTTCTTTCTTCGATCGGAGTACATTTTTACACAGCTTGCATTAGTGTCTAAAACAAAGCTTCTGTAGAACAGATATAGACAGGTATGATGATGAACAGACGGATAGACAGATGGAATGATAAAAAGGTATCATTTCAGAATAATTTTCTTGTCTATATAACAAACAACAGGAAAATGTCCAACCTTCTGGGCAAAAGATGTTCTGCACATATAGCAGGGAAAGTCATTCTGAAGACAAGTGAAGTTAGTTTATTCAATTATTGCTACCTGATGATAAAACGGAGCAACATAATGGTTTGATTAATTTCCTTATCACACCAGGCACAAAGAGTAATTATGGCCCGGTCCACTACTCTACGAGCCACCAATCAATCAATTTAAGCACTCTTCACTCCCTACCGTCCCCTCTGCTCAAACAAAACAAATTACCCCTCTCTTTCTCTCTCTCTCTCTGTCGCACACTCACGCTCTGGAAGACTTTTGCCCTAGGCTGTGGAAATAATGCCAGGCAAACTCCAGATGTTCACACACACACGCACACTGACTCAAGCCAAAGTCTCTATACAACAGCCTAACAATTATTCTTTGGATATGCATTGTGAGAAAAAGGGCACTGTTCACAATGAGCAATCAACAGCTTGCCACTCCAACTTCACCCAGTGTAATGGTGGGTGAAACATGTTAAAGCATATGATAATGACTCAACGGGTGCATTCAGAGCATTTTCTCTTGCCTGATTGGACTCATGTATCTGTATATCCTTAACTGAGACTTGTCTGACATCATGATCAGGGGTGAAATGAGAGTCCTCTGAATTTTGTTCACATTTACATATTCATCTTCTCCACCATGCAATTAGTTTTAAAATGCTACCCTTAAGTCATGCCAGAATCATATTTATGAGTGTACAGTCACTGTTCTACAATAATTACCACTGGGATTTTCTTTGAGCACTGATTAGTTTTATGTGATGTCAATTAAAGAATCATGACAAAAAAGTAGTTGTATTTATCATATTAAGTTGTATTTATGAATGAATGAATGAATGACTAGAATTTAGTTTGTGTAGAACTAATGACAAACTACATTTTCCATTATTCTCATTGGTAGCACAAGAATGATAAATAGAATAAATAGATAAAGCATCAGTTACAGTTAAACACCTACATGCATCCTTTGCTCTTCATCTTGTTGCAGTAAGGCAAAAAAAAAAAAAAAAAAAATGCTTATGGTGTTTGTTAAAAAATGAAAAAGAAATATGACAATGTCTTAACACGTGCATTTTATTCAGACCAAAATCACTTAAATCACTTCCCAGAAGGCAGCATTAGCAGAACTCTCATCATCGCTAACTGGATACAGGTTGTCTCTCTCTCTCTCCCTCTCTATGTTAAACATAACTCTATTTTAGAAGCTCAGTAATGCCTTAGGAGCTTTTGGAATTTGTGGAGTCTGCTGGGAGAGTTTCTGTTTGTCTCTGACCAACCTCTCTATCTCATACTGGCAGATGAGAAGACACGCAGTCTGCACTTGATATCTCCATCGAACACTGTAATAGAAAATATTACAACACTCTCAGAATAGAAATATGATAGAAAAGCCAAGAGAAAGCCAAACATTACAAAGATACTGAGTTTACATTTATGTCACGCTTACTGCAGTTTTTTGTGTTTAAGTATTAAGTATCTAGAAGCACAGCCATTTAACACAGCAGTAATAAATATATTATGATATGGTATATGATTTTTTTAATTGATGAAAGGTCCGGGGATGGTTGTATAAATGAGTACATTACTCTCTGGACACCTTTAGCTCTCCTCTATATCGCCGCTTCCATGTTTCACAGCCCTTGAAACACAGACCTCAAACAATCTCCGCCCCATTTCCCCATTCTCACTGACACTCTTTAAATTCCATTACCTTTACAGTCTCCCATGCATTACAAGCCAATTTACTTCATTTCATTAACCTCTATCAAAAAGCTTTCATGATTACTGGGAGACAGAAAGGGGAGAATGCAGTGTAGGACAAAGAGTTCATCTCCAGGATGAAAATAAATACGCTAATCAAAGGTACTTTTTTCTTACTGCCTTAAGCCAGCAATATGTTCTAGGTTTGCTTTGAGAAATTACTGCCAGTATGGCTAAGAGTGAATTTCACAAAACCTGTTAAAAGTACACCCAGGTAATATTTCACACCAAAATCAAAAAGAAAAAATTATATATTTATACACACATATATATATATATATATATACACACACACATATGTGTATATATATTATACATCGGTAGCCTAATTAAAAAAAAAAACTCATCTACTGTAAAAGACTTAAAAATAGGACAAAGAGTTCATCTCCAGGATGAAAATAAAGATGCTAATCAAAAGATACTTTTTTCTTATTGCCTTAAGCAAAGAAATATGTTCTAGGTTTGTTTTGAAATATAATGGCCAGTATGGCTAAGAGTGAATCCATCAAGGTTTTATTTCACTCCAAAATCAAAAGGAAAAAATTATACATTTATATACACATATATACCAACCCATTCTCACTCACAAAAAAATTAGAAACTGAAGCATGGTCAAGCGCATCACTATAAGATGCTAAAGGTACCACATTAGACACTAGGGCTGTGCAGAAATATCGATACAGCTAACTATCGCGATAGTAGGTTTTCACGATAGTGTATCGATATTCCAACCTCTAGTATCGATATATATATATATATATATATATATATATTAAATAAATCATGTTTTAACGTTATTGTTTATAGCAGAGCCTGCTGTAACGCGAGTTAGGAGGAAAGGCAGCTTGTCTAAAGGCAGTTTTTGGTTTTACACGGGACGCGGCAAGCAGAATCACCGCGCCCACCCGTCCCGCTTTGCATTGTACCGCACAGCATTTTCACCTCTTGTCCCGCACGTCGCATATTGAGAAAATGTCCCACATTTTCATCAGTCTGTTGGTTTTTAATTATCATATTACGAAAACGTGCATGCGTTCTTTTGCTTTTTTAAGAAAGCATTTTATTTATTCTTTTTGCTGCGTAGTTTTTCACCTATATTTAACAGCGCTTCGACATCCCGCCTTACACAAATACAACAGCCGTTTTTTAAATCCTATCCAATGGTTGAAAAGAAAACACGGTCACTAGTAGGTTGTGACGGCTGTCAATCAAAATGTGGAGCAGAGTTGGACTTGGTCAGAACTGTTTCAAAAATAGGGTGACCAGACGTCCCCGTTTTCTGGGGGGAGTCCCAGTTTTTGGTGTTCTGTCTCCAGAAATGTCCCCGTTTTATAGCTCATTCAAAATAACCCACATATACATTGCAAAAAGCCCGATGAGCATACAGCAGCCTGCTGGAAAAATTGTGTAGTGATCATGTTCACCAACAGAGGGGGCTGTGCAGCTACACTTGGTCGCGCGCGCTGGTACTTCATGAGGAACGTAATCTGGATCTGGACCAGAGCAAAGCGCCATTATCATCAAATATCAAAATAAAAATCATTATCGGTTTTAAGGTAGTAACATACTAACTATTCATGTTAAATTAAAGTAATACTGTTTGCATGTTTTATAACAGGGCCTCAACAGGGTGCGAGATTGTTTTGCACAATTTTAAACGTCCACAAAAGTTCCGTAGACACAACGCAGCAATTTCCACACACACGTCTTAACTACATGGTGAAGGTACACTCAGATATGAATAAAAAATAAAATAAAATAAAACACGTACTTTGTGCTTAAAATGAGTCTAAAATGCAAAATAATAGTTAAAAGTTAAATTTCTGTATACAGTAGCTAAAAACAGCTTGTAAAAATTCAAATATTAAATTCAATAATGTTAAAAAATATTTGTTAAATGCCGTTTTATATTCATCTTCTTATATTTTTATATTTTATTGTTATATTTTTGTAATGTAATGTGCTTTTGTAAAGTCATGTTATAACAGGCATATTGTTTTGAACTGCTTTTACAGTGGTTACTATTAATAGTGTAAAAGTTTTTTTTTGGTGAATTGTATTAAAACCAGAGCAAAAATCCTAAGATTTTTAGATAGACATTATATAACAGCTTCAGGTTATGTTTTAGTGTTGGTAACATGTCCCACATTGTCCCACACAAACTTAGTAATCGTTCCACATTTGATTTGTTTGATGGCGGTCACCCTAGTGTTCACTGTTCAGTGACACTGTGCAAAACAAATACCTTTGCTAACAAAATTAAAATTCAAGATTTTTTTCTGCTGAGTTACCAATATAATGTGATATACATACCAGAATACCCCAGGTGGTACACAGCAAGTTGCATATTGTATCGCAATATATCAATATATCATGACTGATATATCGTATCATGACCCATGTATTGTGATATGTATCGTATCGTGAAGACCTTGCCAATACACAGCCCTATTAGACACACAAGAGTCAATGGCATTTCACACTCATTCCTCACACAAAGAAATTTTCAATAAATTGTGACTGCAAATAGTGTAATGTAAATAAAATTATTGTGCTGTTTAAATCATAACCCAACATATACTGTATGTCATTATGACTAAATTATACCCCAGTATTCAATCTTATAACAATAAAATTGCTGTGCCCTTTGTGTCTGTGTATTGACGCCATAGGTTTCTTACTAAAAGCATTTGGTTTCCTAGTCTTATTAGTGATGCTAAAGGCATTTGACCATGCCTTGGATGCCTTGGGAGTGAGAATGGATTGTATATATGGATATATATTATAATATCAGTAGCCTATCTACTGTAAAAAGTATAATAATAATTTAATATAAGATAAAAAATTATAATATATGTTATTGTTATTAATTATTGAATTATATGTAATTATTATTATTATTATTTTAAAATATGATATTTGAGAGATTTACCCATAAAGAAAACTAGCAGTGCTGTAGTGCACTCACTGAGAGAATTGTAATGCCTCTCTTAAGGTCATAATTAACAATGCTAATCTCACCCTCATCAAGAACAGATATGTTTTCGCTTGTTAACAACCAAAGAATGCGTATTAGATCACAATGACTCACAAAGCCCATCAGCTAGTCTGTAAATTACTCTGCAAAATCAAATTTCAGAAAATGAGGCATTCTTTGTTGCGCAATGATAGAGACGACATTTTCCTTATTTAGATTTTCGTGATAAGCCCAATCTCCATGACACTTCCTGTCTGCCTCTTGGGGAGAGAGAAGATGTCTCTCAGTACACAGCTAATAGACAAAGAGAATAAGGGGTCCAATCAGTGGGCACACTGTAGCTAATTACAGTGAAAGGGATGCGTGGAGGACGAAAGAACAAGAGTCAGCTGGGGTTGCTGATTGGAGTGTGGCATTTCAGAGGGAGCAAAGGATCCACCATTAACACATCAGGCATGGTTCACTGCAGCAGATTTAGCTTCTTACAACAGAGGAACTCCATTGAGCGCCAGGCTTAGATGTGGGCCAGTTGCCACTCAGAAGCAGCGGGCCGGGAATTTGATTGAAAAGATAAGAGGGCTGGTCCAAAACCATGGGCTCTTTTTTATACACAAAAGACGACAGATGGCTCGGCTTGAGATGAGAAACTTCTGATTTGTAGTTCTTTTGATTTGGGAAGCTTTTTTTCCATGTTAAGGAGAAGGACAGGAACTTAGCAGGAAGTCTGTACCAAGGAGTCCAATTAATTTTAAGCGTGCTGATTCTAGATGGCTGAGGAGATGAGCAAAAAACCAAATACAAATTCAAGTTAATTGCTTTTCCACCAAGACTGTTACACTGTCTAAAGTCAAGTGTGGTACTTCTTTTCATGTACTAGAAAAGTTGAAATTAATGTTAATGTTCAAATGCCACAAAACAGAAAAATCAAATACTAATATTGTTTAATAGTACATATTGCATTTAAATGATAAAATCCTATTAATTTCTTTATGTGTAAAAGTTAACAAGCACAAAAACTACTAAGTGCAAGTAAGACAAACTATTAAATGAAAGTAAAAAAATAAAAAAATACCACTGAAAGAAGAGTGCAAATTAAAGTGAGTTAGTTAGCGTAGCTGAGGTGAATAAGGAGGCAAACAGAAAAAAGCCATTCAGTCTGTGCTGTCTGATAGGGCTGGCAAATGCAAATAGAGCTTATTATCTTTAAATTACACATGGCTAAAAATAGAACCACTAGCAATGGACCCTGCATGCTCCCTCCTTATGTGGCACTGGCAGAATTTTCAGACACACATCACAAATTCAGAAAATGAGTATTGAAAGAGAATTTATGGTGTGTCATTTTTCAAAAAGGCCATTTAAAAAGGTGGTTCAGTCACAAAAGAAACCTCTAGAAATTAAAAAACCTCTAGAATTATCTCATCGAAAGATACGTTTGTTCTTTGGGACTGTCTGGAAGAACTACCCTGCTAATTCCAGTGGTGTACCAATATATTGAACGTATGAAAAAAAAAACCCTATCCCAGCCAGGGATATGTGGGGAGTACTCTGGGTTCAGGCCCAATTATGAGGTTTGAGCCCTCCCCTTGGATATGCACACTCTTTACTCTATCTATTATATGTAGCACTATGTGTGAACTCATGAAAATCTATAAGTATGCAAACTGGTTGTGCGGTGGTGTCTCATAGACAGAGAAAGGATGACTGTAACAGCGATGAAGCGAACAGCTAACGCATTGTGCAGTGGAGCAGGACTAAGCAGCTTCACACTGAGACTCAAAATGGAAACCACAAATCATTGATTATTTCAGTCCTGACTGAGTCCCTCTCTCTGAGGAGAACGTCATTTGTGGAGGATAGAGTCTGCGTCGTTAAACCAAACCCCACCAGAGCGTCCCTAATTATTTCAGGCTATCAACAATACAACATTTGTAAGTGGGGGGTTCATTATGTTATAGCCCTGGGAGTACAGTTGAAGAAATAAACATAGAACAAACACTACAGCAACCATCTTGTTTATGTAAGTCTCCTTTTGATTATGGTATTAAATTAAAGCATGAATAATTAAGAGAAAACAGACAGATGTGTCCATTTTGAGGAGTAGTAATTGACTTTTTATAATTTCCGAGTCCATCTAGCACAGCAACAGGTGCATGTGATATTTGAATAAAATGATTCAAATTTATGCTAAATCTCAAGAGAAAAGGTATTGCTACCATGTACAATCAAGTCCTCAAGTCTCCAGGATTTATATTTGTACTATTCTTTAGTTTCAGTAATGTGACATTAATGACCATCAGTGGGGCAAAGTAATGTCTGTGAATATGGAATATTTTTTTTCAATGCTGATGGTCATAAACATTACAGAGTAGCAGAATTGTTATGACTGAAACAGTTGAATATTCTCCTAAAAGTTATTTACTTTCCTAAAAGTTCTTCTCCTAAAAGTTATTTAGATGGTAATTTGTAGCTTTAAATGCATCAATCCCTCCCTGAAAGCAAACAAAGACAAACATCCTTTTCTTCCCACTGGCAAGTCGTCCGCATGCGACAGAGACTCGAGAGGTACTGTGGCCCCGACGAGAGCCAGATACGGTAATTAACGTGATGAGAAGCTGAGAGGAGGAAGCAACACTGTGTCATTCCTCAACTCAAGATTCACCCGACTCCACAACCCCCTCCTCTCTGCTGGCCTTTGCTATGCAAAACAGCTCACTGAATAATTCACAAAGCTCACTTTTTTACGAGCAACCAACACACTTCACACAGCACTCTTTACGAAATAATGAAACCGAATAAAATAGTTTTTTCTCTGAAAGACAGATTTTCTGTAGCAAATTTACAGTTCCTCATAAAAGCAAGGGCAGATGAAACATAGTTTTACTTCCATTGCCTTTGGAGGAATTTCACCTATACGACTAGGACTGAACAGTAAATCAGCGCTCTTTGTTAATATTCTATGAAATTTAGGCACCCTACAGTGCTTTTCCTGTTTAATGAATGCATAGTATTCTCATTACTGAATAACTAGGAGGAATGCAGTCTCATATATGTCTCTGGTTTATGTACAGCTTAGCTGCATGCTCCACAAATAAGAACACCACCTAAAGAAGAAAACAAATCAGTGGTTCGTAGTGCCAAAGTCATGTGATTTCAGTAAACGAGGCTTCATTTATGCGATCCGAACCACTGATTCAAAACAAAAGATTCGTAAAGCTTCGAAGCAGCATTTTGAAATCGGCCATCACTAGATATTGTTGAAAAGTCATTATTTTGTTTTTTTTTTGGCACACAAAAAGTATTCTCATCGCTTTATAATATTAAGGTAGAACCATTGTACTCACATGAACTGTTTTAAATATGTCTTTGGCACCTTTCTGGATCTTGAGAGGTTCAGTGACATAGCTGGCATCAGATTTCATCAAAAATATCTTAATTTGTGTTTCGAAGATAAACAAAGGTCTTACGGGTGTAAAACGACATGAGGGTGAGTAATTAATGACATTATTTTCATTTGTGGGCGAACTAACCCTTTAAGCAAGTCCTAGACTAAAATGCATGTTTGAGCTATTTTAAATGAAAGTAACTTGCACTGACATATCTTAAAATGCCAAAGTCAGAGCCATTGTTTTGTCTCAAGATGCACACCAGTAATGTCTTTTTCTAGTGAATGTTTATAAAAGCTACTTAAATGGCCTAATTGAACTAAGACCTAATCCTAGTTTAGGCTAAGCCCTGTCTGTGAAACCGGGCCATAGTGTATCACAATCACATTCTAAAATATCCATTAAAAATCTTACAGCCTAACCTACTGTATGTTTCACCTGCTTTTCAGCCTTACTGAACCACCTCCAAACACACACACGCATTCCTTGGACCTGCTCATTAATTCGATGCACAACGTATCAGCTATGTCCTCTCCACCTGTGCTCTGTTACATGGGCAGATGGAGAGAGGGCCCCTCTCTGAGTAGGACTCATCTGTCTACTTTGTGAGTTACAGTACCCAGCCCCTCTCCGCTCTGCCAGAGACTGAAACCAACCGGCAAACACTGCAAGAGGAGCTATTTTGGAGTTGGATGCTACTGACAGTGGCCCGTGTAATGGCTGCCTGCTGACACCGTTCCGCTTGAAAGGATGGGAGGCTGCTGGGACATGCACAGAAAGCGTACACATGGAGCCAGACCACCAAGCCAAGTCCTTTGGTCTTTTATCTGCTGTTTTCAATTTGTAATTATTGATTTTATTGTAATTGAATACAAATGTTCTATTTGGGAAATCCTATTAAAGGTCTTCTAAACTTTGACAGGGAGTTAAGAAAAGAAATAAAAAGAAGAGAATCACTGACTTGGTGGGAACTGACCCCTATAAGCGTTCTTAATCTGTGAGTCCTCATTAAAGACACTGTGAACTCCCTCCTAACAAGCAGGTGTAGGAAGACCATTATGTGGATGCCCAATAAAAATGCTGTCATCATTTCCACTAACCTTCTATATTATTTAGTACCTCATCACAAAGAGGCTATTTCCATTTTATGTGAGGGAGGTTCATTCAGTTCGCTGAGTCTCCACAAGAATACTCTCTTTCAAGGGCAAGTGGATTATTCTGTTGTTCATAATGTGTCATATAAAGTGCCCTCAAGGACCTACAATTTACAAAACACAGTGACATTCTGTATGTTTAATGACTCATATGCTAAACAAAGAGGTTATTTATAATATGCTACACAGAAAACACTTCGCAAACAGTATGTCACCTTATAACTAAGATTTTAAAAGTAAAACTGAGATCAGAATATTTCTAATTTAAGAATTTCATTATGCTCCAAAGTCAAACAAGGACTCACTAATAATGTGTTCTTGAATTACTACCCAAAAAAAAAAAAAAAAAAAAAAAAAAAGAGTTTTATTTTATTTCAGCATTCAATTGTGGAATAATACTGTTGATCTACTAATATTTAATTGATTGATTGATGTTATTAGTATTAATATCTGGTTTTTAAGCTTAAACCTCTGGTGGTGAGGCAATCAAATGAAGTGAATATCATAAACTTGCATGAGCTTAATTAAGCTCTGTCCATTCAATTTGCAGGCAGCTCAAGGAAATGACCAAATATTGCAACACATGCTTCTCTATGCTTTAATTACATTAAGTGGAAGCTAATGAGAAAAATGGTGGCATTAATATTAGGATTTAATTGCAAATTCTAAGAAGCTAATGAGTAATTGCCTAAATTAGCATATTTTATGTTATTTTTTGTGCAAGTGTAGGCAGATTAAACAAGGTATTTAAATCCTTATGGCTCCATTTATTTGATAATCACAACAGAATTCATTATTAGAAGAAAAGGGTCATTATCATGTAGGAAAGAAATTCTGGAACAATTACAGTTACATTTTAGACAAACTGCAATCTGTATGTTTGATTTCCTGTCCAGAAAATCATAATAAACCATAAAAGATGGAAGAGAGCATCTTTTTTAAAGTGAAAAAAGAATTTTGGTCTCAAAAGAAAACACTCGACTCCAAGTTTGTGACATTACTTTGCCCTGTTCTTGACAGCTACTTTATACCAAGTCATTCAGAGGTGTCAGTCAAATTTGTGCCGTCCTTCTCTCACACATGTCAGCTCTTATATCTTTTCTCTTATGACCCTGATACTTTAAAGTAAAAAGGGAGAGAGGATGAAAGAATAATGACTATGATTAGTCATAAAATTTCTCTACAGGTTTTGACACAAAGAGAAAATTTGATATCAAAGCAAAAGAACTTTTAACATATTGTGGATCAAGAGAACAGCTCTCATAAGAATGAATTCATAGCCAATGTTGAGGACACTAATGTGTTTCCTATATTACTTTGTACACTACGATTAGAAACTCATTGCCACAGACTGAAAAAGGCACAAAAAAAAAGAAAAAAAAAGAGAGAGAAATATTTTATATTGAGGGGATTTAAATAAATAGCATCTGATTTACTCCAAAAGTCACATTATAATGGGGAGGGGAACATCCGTACGCCTTGATCAAAGACAAGTGTCATTACTTCGGTTCTGTGTAATAGGCCTGAATCACTGTAGCACTTCCTTTACAAAATCTTACCTGGAGAATGAGAGCAGAACAAGGTGTTTTTCTCAGTTCTACAAAGCCTTTTTATTTAAAACTTGAACTACCTACTTAATTGCTCACCTATCTACAGGCCTTTCATGTTCTGCATATGAATAGAAAACAAACTGAAATATATATGTGAATGTATTACTTTCTGAACATGGTTCAGAAAGTGTTTGAAGTTAGCCTCTGAAATACTTTCTTCAAAGCCTGCGAAGATACAATCTTTTAATAGCTTAATCTTCACGTGGGAAGAATTAAAATGTTTGTAGAAATTAAAAGAATTTCTTCACATCATTTCGCTCTGGTTTGGAAGTGCACAGAGAGGTTAGCAGAGAGTGTTTAATGAGTAAGAGTAGAACACTTTAAAAAAAAGTCCTCGCTGTGGGAGAAAATATCTCTAATGCACTTCACAATGCGCCACAGCATCGAGAGAAAGACAGCAAACCTGTCAGCTTTGGTTTTTGTAATAACTGCTCAGCTGAATCTGTCGGCTACTGAAATGTCAGTGGCAATATTGCTCATTCTAAGAGACCATCGCAATTTACGGAGCACCTCCCAGACTGCGTCCTCTTTGCGGCTGCCTGGCATGTCTCATGTTACATCTCTTTTGGGCTCAGATGGTTGATGTCTCTTGCAAGTTCTTCCCTTTAAAATGTATAAATTTGATCCTCGAGCTATCATTCACTGATAAATAGATATGATAGAATGTTAATGATCAAAGGGAAGACAGATTTTTCCTAAATTAATGTGAACCTCCCATGCAATATGCAGTAATACTACAGAGAGCCATCTTAAAAAACATCATTATAATTCTGCCCCATTAAACTTTACTGCTCTGTATGGAATCTTGTTTCTGCCATGAAATAAAAATAAAAAAGGTAACTGCAACTTTTTATCTCACAATTCTGACTTTTTTCTCAGAATTGCAAATTATTAAGTCAGAATTGTGATATAAAGTCAGAATTGCGTGATATAAAGTCAGAATTGCATGATATAAAGTCAGAATTGCGTGATATAAAGTCAGAATTGCATGATATAAAGTCAGAATTACATGATATAAAGTCAGAATTGCATGATATAAAGTCAGAATTGCATGATATAAAGTCAGAATTGCGTGATATAAAGTCAGAATTGTATGATATAAAGTCAGAATTACATGATATAAAATCAGAATTGTATGATATAAAGTCATAATTGCGTGATATAAACTCGCAATTGCGAGAAAAAAAAGTCACTTTTTTCAGAATTGTGAGATATAAACTCACAATTGTGTTATAATGTCCAATTTTGAGGGAAAAAAGACTGAGGTTTTCTCACAATTGCATGTTATAAAGTTAGAATTGCGAGATATAAAATCAATTCTGAGAAAAAAGTCATATCTCGCAATTCTGACTTTATAAGATGCAATTGCGAGTTTATATCATGCAATTCTGAGAAAAAAAGTCAGAATTGTGAGATGCAAACTCGCAATTGCAAGAAAAAAAGTCAGAATTGTGAGATAAAAAGTCGCAATTACCTTTTTTATTTTTTTATTTAGTGGCGGAAACAAGCTTCCTGCCTTGACAAAAACATACACTGTAAAAAGAAGAACCAAAACCAAAAAAGCTTTAGAGAACCTATGGAAGCCAACAGAATATCCAGACTCATATTTGTCTATTTTCTTATAGGCTATCCTGAATGCTGAATAAATCATTCCATGACTTACTATCAGAGTACTGCAGACAGCTGAAGCCTGAACATCTGCTCAGCCAGAGGGTGAAGGAAATGTCAACTTAAGGAACACTTGTCCTTGACTGCAAGATTGATCCCTAAATTGAGAGGTGGGAGAGTTCCATTCGCTCGTTATTGCTGTCACTTCCTTGCCATTGTGCAGTGACATCGCCACGGAAACAGTCCCAGCCCAAATGAAGCATCAGTTATGCAAATGGAAGCAATTTTGCGTGAGTGGCAGATCGTCTTCCTGAAATGAGGATGGGCAAGGGATGGAAATGAAAAATGAAGGGGAGGTAGAGAAGAGGAGAGCCAGCCAAGCTTGAAATGATTTAATTTAAGTGATGAAGGTTTGACTTTGACAAGTTTGCATTTTAATAATGGCCTTTGATCACTCCAGGGGTCCAGTGGTGAGGAAAATAGCACTACAGCACGTGAGTATCAGGAGTCGACAAGCTGATAGACAGTAACCTCTGCAATACGTGAGTCACAGCTTGTAGTAAGATGTGCCTGCCTACTCATCTCATGTTCTGTTTGACACTACCTGCTTGACTGATTGTCCAAAGATTGCATGTATTGAGCAAGTTATGTTCAGCATCATCAGTGCAACACAATGAGTAAATAAGGTACGAACAAATCACAGGAGGCATGTAAGTTGGACATATGGCATATTAATTAGCTGGGGAATAATATAACATTTCTTAATGTCATGTATATTTAGCCTTAATACAATTTTATGAACTTCAGAAACATCAACAGAGACTGTGCCAAGCTAATTTCTTGTTTTTTTCTTTTCTTGTGATCAATGCTCAATATATAGGTGACCACATCTTTATATGCATTTTTTTTTTTTAAATTATCAGCACTGGACTGATTAGTCAGATATTACTAGCAGATAATATAAGGGCTTTCATTGCCAGGTAGTTTTTTGAAATAGTATACATCACTACGTTTGGAACGCTGCACAGCCAATCAAATTTAAAGACTAGAATGGTTGTATAAAATGTTTTGATGCAAGATTCACTTCAAGAATATAAAATTGCATTTTTGCAATGAATGCAAAGTTTGGCTTTTTGCTAAAAGACGACAATATGCCTGGAAAAATAATCAGCTTACTGCTGCCTACACATTGAGCATACATTGCCAGTGGAAAAACAGGTTATGTCCTTACATTGACAAGATGCTTAAAAACATTCATTTGCCTGATCTATCTTCCCTGCGATATTTCCTAACAGTCTTTTGATACATTTGTATATGGGCATTAGGGCTGGGCGGTATATCGAGTTTGTACGATATACCGATATATTTTTAATATATGATACGGAATGAAGCGATACCATTTATATCGATATACAGTAGTTTTATACGAGCGCATCTAAAAAACAGTGGTGGACGTCGCAGAGTGCTGCTGTGGGGGAAATGCATAATACAATTTAGCTTAAACATGAGACATGCTTAATATTAAGGGCTTTAAAAATAACTCGTAAGATTAAGATATAGTTAACACGTAGGCCTATCGTTTAAAGCGGCTTGCCCCATCAGATGCTTGGACAGATTCATGTGCTGACAGATGCGCTGTATGCTTTTGTGATGTGGTGTTTTCCTAAGCGCATAACTTACATTTCACAGGTATATTCTCCATCTGTAAATGTGTCACGAATGTGGCTCCTTCGGCCCTTCCTCCGGACCACCGGAGGGAGCCATCACCGGAATACTGATCAGTTCTCATTCGGACTACGTTTCCCATGGGCCCTCATTCCTGGGACTGATTGCACACACACCTGCACCGCATCACACTCACACTATATAAGACACACTCACACACACACACCGTGAAGTCTTGATTTGCTGTGGTGATCATTTCTGAGCGTTTTTCTGTGGACTGTTTACCTGTTACCGATTGGACTGTTTATTCCCTGCGACCCTTTGCTGCCTACCCTGATCTTTGCCTGTTTCCTGGACTGTGATTGTTTGCTGCCTGCCCTGATCCTTGCCTGTACCCTGTTTCTGTTCGTCTGCCGCCTGCCTCGACCATTGTCTGTTACTGTTTATGCCTCTGCCTTTGCCCTGTCTACTCTGTAAGTCCTTTTAATAAACTAGCTGCAAATGGATCCACATTCTGTCGACCCATCATTACAAAATGTTAGAAAGTCATACAAATATTTCCATTTTGCTGTCAGGAGTGGACAAGCCTTCTGCTAGCGAATCTCATTCTCTAAACTTCATAGACTTCCGTGAACGAGCGCCGCCGCGCGCATTTGTGCCAAACAGACGGAGCTCAATAGAATGGGATCGCCATAATTCGGACTAAAATAAAATAAATAAAGTAAATAAAGAATTTGTTTTTCTAAATCCAAATAGAAAAATGTAGAAAATACAGAGATATATACCGTATATCGCCATTTAGCCAAAAAATACCGAGATATGACTTTTTGGCAATATCGCCCAGCCCTAATGGGCATTGTGATTGTAAAGGGAAATATAACTTGCTTATTTAGATACACATTTCTGTGAATCCTGTGCACAACAAATACTGCATGAAAAGTAACAAAATGTGACCCTGGACCACAAAACCAGTCATAAGTCACACGGGTATATTTGTAGCAATAGCCAACAATACATTGTATGGATCAAAATTATCGATTTTTCTTTTATGCCAAAAATCATTAAGATATTGAGTAAAGATCATGTTCCATGAAGATATTTTGTAAATTTCCTACCATGAATATATCAAAAATTTATTTTTGTGAGTGGATATGCATTGCTAAGGACTTCATTTGGACAACTTTAAAGGCGATTTTCTCAATATTTTGATTTTTTTGCACCCTCAGATTCCAGATTTTCAAATAGTTGTATCTCGACCAAATATTGTCCTATCCTAACAAACCATACATCAATGGAAAGCTTATTTATTCAGATGATGTATAAATCTAAATTTAAAAAAATTTACCCTTATGACTGGTTTTGTGGTCCATGGTCACAAATAACAGCAGATGTGACCTCTTAGAAGTTCACCTAGCAAACAAGACCACACATTTTAAACGCTATGGCTACAATACAAGACAATCTATACATGACATTTTCAAATTTGTTAAAACAAATTTGCTGAAAAAGAGCTCCTGTTAAAACTTTATTCAGTATTTTATTCAATGTATATTGGTTTTAGTCAGTCGATTTTCAAGCCATGGCAAAAGTGCACAAGTGGATTTTTACTCATTAAATATGACTGTTAATATTTAATGGAATCAGTATTACTTCTCTAAATGTATGCAGTCCTGTGCCAACACTTTATGGATTATTCATCCTGGTAATATTACTCCAGCATAACCCCAGGTTGTGCCTCGTTCTCATTTTCCTTAATCTCACCAGCTTTTCAGTGATTCAGTGAGATTGTACAGCGCCTCTGTACATAGTTAAAGCTTGTGGACTTCACGAGAGAAGGGCAAGATGAGAGTGAAGCATAAATTTTGAACTAAAACTGTCTTCTATCGTAAATTAAAAAAAGTGGATGGCAGCACATACTCTTGCAAACATCTTTATGTGCACACACAGTTGATACTTTTACATGAATGGTGCTAAATACATTATATACTGATGATTCAGACTTCATTTGGATTTTCTCAGCACGACTGTCAAAGACATGAAATATTCTTAAAGCTTTCTTACTCTAGGTTTTTGCACACTTAGTCCGAAATTTTCGTCTGAAATTTTCGCTAGTTAAAAAATGTACATTTATTCATTTTGCAGAAAAAAACTATGCTTTCACTTCCTTTAATCCCTCCCTATTCTAGCTTATGCTGCTCTAAGCAATGTCTGAATCTTGTATTGTGAGCACGTCGCTTTGGATAAAAAGTGTCTGCAAAATGAATAAATGTAAATGTAAACATTAAAAAGTAAACATGACCTCACATTGTGTTAATCACATTTACACACTGAAACTTACGTCCGTTATAAAAAAAATTCAGATCAGGTTCAATTTTCTGCATTTTTCGCATCCGTAGCAAGCATTTTGAGAGGTGTTTTGACAATTCAGAGCCACCGTACAAGCAAACGGCAAAATCCAGAATGCTGTCTAACAAGTTGATCCACTTACATATATATTGGTGGTCTTCTTTTTAATATGTGGCTCCAGTATCGCTAGCAAAGCATCAAATTGAGTAAACGTTGATTCGCTCTCCTTCCTCTCTACGTGATCTCGGGATTGGATGGACCCAATATTTCCTCTTTCTTTTTCTCTTTTTAAGTAGAGAGAGGACAACAAAATCATCCTCACTGCTTGAAGACTCATTTTGTATTGTTTTGCAAATTTTTTCGCAAGACCTTAACATCAGAAAACCACTTCCTACGACAAGTCGCCAACATAAGTCCTCCATATCAAGACCTCATACTGCATTTCAACATCTCCCTGGTGTTTCACAGCTGTGCCTTTCATCTGCTGCTGACTGAATGTTGGACTCACTTCCGGCTAAATAAAAATGTGTCTCTCCTACCTCTTAGATGATGTGCTGGAATGTAACAGTGGCTACATTTAAAAGGAATTATAGCTGAACCCTGGAGGCCTGGCAACCATATCAGCATTTCTACAGCTCTGCAGCTGTCTCTGAGCCAGAGCTCAGCTCCAGGGGTTACAGTCCCTTCAGAGACTCCACCCACCCAGAGAGAAAGAGAGAGTCAAATGCTCTTCTAAAAAACAAAATAAGCATTGAAATTAGATTCTTTGGAATTTAACAACTCTATTTGTGACCACCACTTCAGCTGATTTAAATCAACTGAACTGGAACTAAACAGAACTGAGAGTTCTGACTGGCTTCTAAATTATGCCCTGACACACACAACCTTTGAACAATGGCATATCCTTGTGCTTTCAGAGCAAAATCAAAAGAAAGTCTTGGTGTACTAGACCTCACTGATGAAAGGTGTTTTCACACGTTTGATTCTGAACCTGGTGCGTTTTATCCCTTAGTTTGGTTTGTTTAGGCGTATGTGAACACAGCAAATCGCACTCGGACCCGCACCTAAACAACCGCTCTGAGACCGCCTGAACGAGGTTGTCTCGGCCCGATTGCAAACGAATTCTGGGACGGTTCGCTTGAGATGTGAAAGCAATCAGACCCAACAAATCAACGGGCCAACAAACCAAACAATATCATACTTCATAACGGGAAATGTGTTATATAAAATGCAGCAGTGTTTGATTCTGTGAGCGAGCATTAGTTACTGAAGTTGAAAACTAAAGAGCTTCTCTGTGCGAGAATGCTGTCCCAACGAAGCCTTGATTCCTGCTCTAGCTGCTTTATAACATTTATATAGTGTTTGCATGTGTCTCGACACAGTTAGCCTAGACAGTGCTGGGAGATCCAGAGAGAGCACGTTTAAATTTACCACAGCATTAGTACTATAATTTAACATCTGGAATGACGGCTACATAGTGTTTGCGTGTGTCTTGACAGTCAAATAAAGCCACAATAAGCTCATGGAACGAACTTGTCAATCATCTTGAATTGATTAATGATGCAGGGGAATTTCTGACCAATAACAGGACAGTTTTACTCGCATGTGATTTGCATAAACAGATTTTAGTACACTTTGAGATGTTGTCTTGTGAAAGCGAACAGAACCAAGAAGAAACTGCAACATTGTAACAAATTAAGTCCCGGCTTCGGAACAAAACAAATGATCTATAGTTGTGAAAACACCCGAAGATCACTAAAATCATTGTCCTTCTGTTCATTTTATCAGCTCAGCAGTAGCCTGAGTGTGGGGCGACTACTTAATAATGGATTGAACCAAGCTACCAGGCCTTACATTGATGTTACATAAAAACAAAGTCTTTCTATATGAGGAACTTGCAGTGCAATAGCAGTTAAATCCATTAGAATTTTGGAATGCTTCTTTCTTTATAATTGCTATGACATTGCACAAGCTGACTGGGTTACGATAATGAACGAAAGGGTAACCACAGTCTTAATTTCATTTCATTTCACCCAGTCAAATCAATACCAGAGGAACGATCATTCTTTGAAACAAGCAACTCAAACTCAATTCCTTCTCAAAGCAAGCATGGACAAACATGGACAAACTTCCCAGAACAGTGTTTTTAAAAAAAAAAAAAAAAAAAAAAAGGCATGAAAATAAGCTTGAATGATAGCAGGTTGATTTGAAAAGCAATTTGAGGATTAAAGATGACAAGCTTGTTTTCATGTTTTCCAGAAAATAAGTCGCACCATGCAGGTCAAAACTGAATTCCTGAGAAAACAGATAAGTTGCACTGTTGTATACATCTTATTGTTATATAAAATGTAATTTATACATTTTTTATCCTTACATTCAGAAATAAATGTAAAATAGCACTATAAAACACAACATTTATACACTATAAACATGTATTTTAGTTCAGCTCACTCCACAAAAAATACTTTAAATTGAACAAGTAAGTATAAAACAAACAAATTAGTTGCATTCATTATAAACAACAATTATTATAAACATCAATTTATTTAAAGCAAAAAAACTGAAACTACCGGTGCGTGGGAAATGCACTATACAAATAAACGTGGGCTCGCAAATAAACCTCTCTAATTCAGCATGAATCCAAATGTGTGTGCTTTTAATTGCATTATATAAGTCACAGCACATTTCAGATGATAAAAAAAACGCAACTTATATCCAGAAAATACAGTATAAAGTATAGTAATTTCTCGTTTTGCATTTGGGTGCAGTTCAATTCCCCGGTTACCCTAATCTCTTTATTCTTCTCCTTGTTAAACTAGCATCTGCTAGGGTAAAGGGTTCTCCCCCTTACCCTTTCTCCCATGGGCCATCTGCTTCCTAACCCACGCAAACACACTTATACTCAGTCCAACTAAAACCCTCTGCATTTTTAATGAGGTTTGCCACTGAGAAGAACAGCTTGCGGGGCTGCAGTGGCCGGGGGCAGGACCCTCTGGCTGCACAAGAGTGAACTCATCTCTCTAGCCTTGCCAGAAAACACTAGGTCTACAGAGGAGGATCAGCAACACCCTTTGTAATTGCCCTGCACTGTGGGCCTCTTTAAAGCTCATTGACACCACGAGAAAAGAGGAGGAATAAGAAAACGAAATATGGTCGATTAAGTAGGGGGGAAAAAAATGTGTAAAGTGAGCTAAGTGTACGCATAGGTGACCAGCATTTTTCAGCTGACATAACCAATAATGATGTTTCTCCAGTCATGCAGCTGATACTACAAGCTAATGGACCTTATGCTCTGTGATTTATTACTGCAAATCGAAAGAAATTATTTTATATCTCAGGCATTTTAACATCTTAAAACGTCTGTGTGTCTTGTCTGAGCCTGGGGTAAACACTGTGAAGATGAACCTGAAAGCTGAATTTGCAGATGGCACCGGTTAAATCAGCGACATTGGTTTGGTTGTAAATGTTGCTGTCGTTACCAGCCTTGTACACATCAACATCAACGTCAGGTGCGCCCTGAAGGGTGAGTAGCTTTATGAATATGTAAATATTCACAGTGAAATAAACAGATAGAGAAGAGGAGACTAATATTGAGAGAGAGAGAGAGAGAGAGAGGAGAGGAGAGGAGAGGAGAGAGGCTAATGAAAAAAAATCTTAATCTTAACATTGTCGCATTTCTGGGAGTACAAAATCTTTTGACTAATTATTATTCATTTATTTTTGCTTTTGCATACCATTTTAAAGATACACCTTTTTGGGGATTGTTTAACCAAAAATGAAAATAGACTGGACTTTCACTATATCTCTAATCTTTTTCACAAGACATTTTTCAAAATATCTTCTTTTATGATTCAGGTCATACAGGTTTGGAACAACATGAGTGAGTAAATGATGACAGAATTTGTATTTTGGGGTGAACTTTAAAAATGTTTTGTCAGGTAACCAAAAAATTCTAAATAACTAGTATTATTATACAAGTCTATAATAATATTTGATTAATATGACTCAGTCAACCTGACTACATTAGATTACACCATCAAAGTCACTTCTAACTATTGACTATTTCTGTTTCAGGTCCAGTACAAAAAGCTTCTTAAAGTAACAATGCCATATTTTCCATTTTTATACACTGCCCGGCCAAAAAAAAAAAGTCGCTCTTTGGATTTTAATAAGCAAATACTTAAGAGTCTATGGATGGATCATTATTACACTGATTATTATTTTTCTAGCATGTTATATGTTTGGCAACGGTTCTTTTAACCCTAAAAATGTGTGTAGCTTTTCATTTCATAAACAATAGTGTAGTAAGACACATCATGGCCATATTCCAGGATGACAATGTCAAGATTCATCAGGCTCAAATTGTGAAAGAATTGTTGGGATGGAGTATGGAGAATCATTTTCACACATGAATTGGCACTGATCTTAACCTCAGTGTAAGTTTTTGGGATGTGCTGTAGGAAACTTTACAGAGTGCTCACCTCTTGCATTGTCAATACAAGATCTTGACCAAAACATGATGCACCTCTCGATGGAAATAAATGTTGTGATGTTATTTCCATCAAGAGGTGCATCAATTTTTGGTCAAGATCTTGTATTGACAATGCAAGAGGTGAGCACTGTGTAAAGTCTACTCCAGCACATCCCAAAGACTTTCAATGAAATTAAGGTCTGGACTCAGAGGTGCCAATTCATGTGTGAAAATGATTCTTCATGCTCTCTGAACCACTCTTTCACAGTTTTAACCCTGGTGAATCTTGACATTGTCATCCTGGAATATGGCCATGATGTGTCTTCCTACATGGTTGTTTAAGAAAAGAAAAGCTACACACTCCATCTTTAAGGGTTAAAAGAACCGTTTCCAAACATATAACATGCTAGAAACATAATAATCACTGTAATAATGATCCATTCATAATTTAAGTATTTGCCTATTAAAATCCAAACCAGCGACTTTTTTTTTGGTCGGGCAGTGTAGAATACAGACAACCAGAAGGCAGTAGTTTTGTGGAATATTTTGACTATTGATCGAATCAAATCTTTGTCCTACTGCAGTATTAAATGTAAGAATATATAAAACTGTGTGAGTAGCAAAATCGCAATACGCCACATTTCGATACACGCTTTCATCAGGTGCCCTGATAAGGAAAAAGTGGACTAAGCACTGTGAAACTCCAGGTTCCTGAGACTGCAAGATGGGATAAACAGTACATGACACATGCACATAAGGAACAAGAGTGAATCATAAATCAGTTACGCACTCCTTACTGGCATAATGAGAGAAGAGTAAGTCTTGATCCTGATTAACAGGAAAGGAAGAAACGGGAAGCAAAACCTTGTTTTTTTTTATTGATATTTTGCTTGTTCTCTCTATTCGACATGCTGCCATGCCTCCTAATTCATGGGTGAAGAAGGCGCTGAGATCATCTTCATGTTCTAACCTAAGGGCATGATGAAGGGCTCTACTCTGACTTGATTCATTAGGACTCTGTGTAGCCTCTCGCTCTGCTGTGCACTTGTGTGTGCACAAGTGAAACTGACTGGCCTCCAGTGAAGGACAGCCAATGATGAAGGGAGAGAATAGGCAGAATTCAGGCTCTCTGTTTGTGTGACACGAAAATGGGACAAAAGTTGCATGAACGCAAGTGAGGGCAACCAAATGAGAGGAGACTTTACCGAGATCCCAATCCAAAACTGATTGTAAGACAATAAAACTGCTACCAAATGAGTACTACATCTAGAAGGAATAAATCTGATACTTCAAATGTCAAGTATTTTTCAAGCTAATAGAATGGCCTTGAGGCTGTTCTGTAACAAAGTGATTGCTAAACATTATTTTAATTCTCAAGATAAAGACTGAGAAAGGACAAAAGAAGCCTCAGGCTAAACAACTCACTTTGTCACGGCTCTCCGTGCGGTGATGCTGGCGACGATGATGCTCTCGGGTCTCGGCATTGCCACGGCTTTGAACGTGCCCTTCCAGAACTTCTCAAAAAGCTGCTTCTCTCCCTGAAGTACACCGGACATGGCGTCTCGATGTTCTGGGGGTGAATACCAAGAAGAACTGGGTCGGTTTTGTGCTGTAGTTTCGATGAATCCTCACACGGTCGGTTGGTGTGTAGGCGGCTGCACGAGGGAGCTGTCCAAGTTCTGAAACCAACGGATTGTTTGAGGGAATGCAGCTTCTTTTCTTAATGTTTCTGTTTCTCTTAAACGTTTTAACTTCTTTTGAGAGTCCGTTTTTACGTTTCCCCCATCACTTCCATGACGACGTTACGGCGACCGTTACAGCGGGCAGCTTCTATTTATTGGCTCGGCGTCCCCTCTCGTGCTTCATTCCTCTCAGCGCTCGCGCTTCCCGCCTTCAAATCAATTTGAGAGTCTGAGCTCGCGACCTAAATCCTTTTCTGCGCTATTCACAATATCCATTAAACTCCTGGCAGTTAGTGAGAAAAGTCCAGTGCCAGCGTATTTCTGTGTGTGTATGTGGACGGAAGAGTTGTGACAATCTCAGCTGATGGTGGCTCGTGCGCGTCGCGATGTGAAGAACTCAGCTGATGGTGGCTCGTTTTTGTTGCGCGCACCTTGTGACGTTAAAGAAGAGGAGACTGGGGGGCTTTAGGTCACGGGGAGCGTGACCATCCCTCCCTGCTTGTTCTCTTTCTCTCTCGCGTTCTCTGACTTGAACAAAAGACTGTGCCTGTTGCCTTAATCAGCATAACAAAAGAGGCAGGGGTCGGCGCAGAGGCAGCAGACGGAGCATGTGTCAGGCACAATACTTCCGAGGCAAAGCATTTCCCCCCATCAGCCCTCGGGGCCTCACAGTAAACCATCCCCCCTCCCTCTTACAACAACCACCTGTCACTGAAACCCCACCTGCACCTACAGAGTGCACAGGTGATAGCAGTACAAACAAAAGCAACAACCCTCCTCATAAAGTGCCTTTGTATCTGTACACTCCTCATATGCATGTCATTCTTTCAGTCTGAAAGACACTGAGTCAAATGTTTGGACAGACCAATTACTTTTTTGGAATAATTGTCAAGTTATCAAAGCTATAACAAACATAAACATTGGAATTATGTATTAAAAAAAAACAAAAAAACCATTATATATCTTACATTTTAGCCCATTAAAAGCATCTGATCTTAAGCATTTACATCAAAAGTTTTTAAGATCATGAGAAAAGAAAAAACAATGAAAATATGAGTAACACTTTATTATATCCTATAACAAAACCATAACTTAACCTTTTTTTGTGTCCTTGGGGGAATACAGACTTATACTGTAAAAGTGACTTATAAAACTCTGGCTTAAACTCAGGCTTAAACTCACAATCTTTATCCAAAAGTAACATGGCAGCATGCTGCGAGAAGACTGATGAAATATTATTTTAATAGGACATACAAACTGTAAAGTTTAAAGGGTTAGTTCACCCCAAAATGAACCTTCTGTCATTAAATACTCACCCTCATGACGTTCCACACCAGTAAAGGTGATGATACACGGGGCAACTTTTTGAGCAATGTGGCTGAGCATGCAATGTTGCCGTCAACTGGTGAGAGACAGGGCAACTAGGGCAACAGCAGTTGGCAGCAACCAATCAGAGAGGAGCAAATCTATTGCCAACCAAATAAATACTTATTAGGCACTCTATTTCAACTTTTCAAATATTTTCTACGTTTTAGAACCGAGTCGATCGCGTCAAAAGCTACTTTCAGGTGCCATACACCCTACAGGCGTGCCATACGCCTCTTTTTGGTATTTAACTGAAAATATTCGATGGCTAAATTACAGCCTACGCACATTAAATTGAACACTTGTTGGTATTTTAAGCATTAAATGAGGTAAATTCCCTGTTTTGGGAATTTTGACACATGACAACTTACCAACGTAAAAAGATATAAGTTCACTCTCCTTTTCTTCACTCCACTGCCGCTTAGAGGCCGCCATCTTGTTTGAATTTTTTCTGAAATCTCCAAGCCAGTCACGTGATCGGCTGCTAGCATTCTGACTGAAGTATCTCAAAAAATTGCCCAAGACCGATCTAAAGTATCCAGATAGAAATGTGTTGCTCATTCTCAATGGGAAAGTGCCCAAGCAACATTGCTCAAAAAGTTGCCCCGTGTATCATCACCTTAAGACTTTCGTTCTTCTTCGGAAGACAAAATTAAGATATATTTGATGACAGAATGCTGTCAGATTTCCTTCCATTGACTGTCTTTGCAACTTCCACTTTGATGCTCCAAAAACTTCATAAAGAGATTGGAAAACTAATCCATGAGTCGAGTGGTTTAGTCCAAATTTTCTGAAGAGAATCGATCGCTTGTTATGATGAAAAGGTTTAATTTAGGCTTTTACTCGCATGTTGATCAGCGAACATAAGCAGAAGCTCAACCTAACCTTCCGAAGAAGAACGAAAGTCTTACGGGTGTGGAACGTCATGAGGGTAATTAATGTGTAATCAATGAGTAATTAATGACAGAAATTTTCATTTTGGGGTTTTATATTCAAAGCATGACATGGGTGTAAAAATAACAAATGTTAAAAATGACATGAAACCTTGCTTTATATTTTTGAATATACTGTAAAGTCATATTTGAATTTATCTGTTGAATATTTATCTATTATACATCTGCATGTGTATATTTTATAGGCCTATTTATACTCTTTAATGATTTAATGATAAATATAAGTTAAAATCATGAGAAACAAAGTGTCCAAACTTTTGACAGGTAGTGCTCAGCCACGTTACTGCTAAAGGTTCCTGTTTAATAATAATTCAAAAACACAATGAAAAAATGAGTAACACTATGACATTCTTTATTAATAACAAAACCACCATGAATAGTTAAAGGGATAGTTCACCCAAAAATTTTCATTTTTGGGTGAACTATCCCTTTGTGTTCAGCAGAACAAAGAAATTCATACAGGTTTGGAACAACTTGAGGGTGAGTAAATGATGACAGAATTTTCATTTTTGGGTGAACTATCCCTTTAACATTTTATTTTGTTTTGTTTTATTTATTTTGTATCCTGGGGTATACAGACTTTCGGTCAAATTTATTTTGAAAAGCAACTACTAAGATCAAGTACACTAAGATCAAGTATGTATTTATCTGTAATACATCTAGCTGTATATTTTATGCCTATATACATTAATGACTTAATGATAGCTTTCATAAAGTGTATATAAAATAGCAGTATATAAAATGAAATTCACACATTTGACAAATTTATCAAAGTGTGATAATAAGTGACATGAATTAAGAGACGTAGCAGAGTGAAAAATATGACTGAGTATGCTGTAAGGAAAAACGATGGCTTTCAAATATTTGCCACACAAGTAAAGCATCCGATCACTCATCATAAGCATATATAATAAGTGTGAAGACACAGGCTGATAAGCTAACTGCCATTCATTAGTTCTGCTTATTTTAACTGCTAACATGAAACTCCATGTGCCTCGCCACCATCCACTCGATTATAAAAGAGAATCACATTGCTGTGATATGAATGAGGATTAAGCTTGGCACGCTTCAGTTGAACCAAATTCAAAGATTAGTTCATCTTAACAACCCATATGTTGTGTTTACTGCTTTTTTTTAACAAGCCTATATGTGCAGATATCAAGTTTGCCATTCGGAGTGTATTGTTTTTTCCCATTTATTCAATTACAGTTGTTCTTAAGTTCTTACATTAGCTTATTTCTGTATAAAATGAGAAATTATATATATATTAGCAGAAAGTTATATACAGTGAATAACTGTAATAGCTCTAACCGTACATTTAATGTAATTTTACAGTAAAATACTGTTAAATTTACAGTTTTTGAAAGTGAAAAGGAACAAGTCATTGTATAATTTACAGTGGAAAACCATAAATTGACATTCCCAGAATTCCCTGCGTGACACTTCACATTTGATATAATTTCGTTAAAATAGCTATGATTTGTTTGAGCTTTTCTTAGTTTTTTCTAATCAGTTATGTTCATTAGGATTTTATGTTACATCTAATGTTGTTAAATTAATGTTTATTGCATTTTTAATGTCGTGTTACCATGATGGTGTTTAGTGTTTGTGTGAATGACACTGTGTGCACCTTCTATATTATATTTACTTTCTCAGCTTGTGGAAAAGTTGCTTGTGATGAGCTTTGATTCATCATGTGACTTTCTCACCTGTTTTTGGTGGTTGTCAGTGTATTATTAAGGTACAAAACAGATATTAATACTTCAATAGTTTGGCACATTAGCATTATATCAGTTAATGAAATACGTTTTTTTTTTTTACAGTAAATCTTAAGTTAAAGGATTAGTTCACCCAAAAATGCAAATTCTGTCATTATTTACTCACCCTCATGTCGTTCCACACCCGTAAGACCTTCATTCATCTTCGGAACACAAATTACGAGCGTGTATCAAACTGCCAAAGTCACGCCCCCCAGTGGTGAACTACTGAAATTTCGAATCACTTATGACGTAACAAAGCCTCTTTTACTGAAATCACGTGACTTTGACAGTTTGATACACGCTCCAAACCACTGATTCAAAACAAAAGATTCGTAAAGCTTCGAAGCTTCATGAAGCAGTGTTTTGAAATCGCCCATCACTAGATATTGTTGAATAAAGTTTTTTTTATAACATTAAGGTCGAACCACTGTAGTCACATGAACTGTTTTAAATACGTCTTTAGTACCTTTCTGGGCATCTGAAAGCGTTAATTATCTTGCTGGCAATGGAGGCCTCACTGAGCCATCGGATTTCATCAAAAATATCTTAATTTGTGTTCTGAAGATGAACGAAGGTCTTACGGGTGTGGAACGACATGAGGGTGAGTAATTAATAACAGAATTTTTATTTTTGGGTGAACTAACACTTTAAATCTGTAAAACCTAAAATGTTGCTACTGCATTTTTTTATGGTACATTTATGATATAAACACAAAATGCTAGCATATGGTGTCTTAAAAGCTTTAAGATACAGTCCAATTGTCAAAAGCAGTTCAATACAAAGCTAATCTGTCCCTTACTAATAAAATGTTTCTTATTGGTTGTTTGATTTTGGAAACTGCAGGAAAATGAATCGAAATTTAATGTGCACTGAATTTAAAACACGTAGCCTATGTTCTCCGTCTTCAAATCATCCTGCATGTACTGTAACCATTTGTTTAACCATATATTTTTTATGTACCAAAATATTATCAAATGGCAAAAGCCAAGGTAACATAATGTTAGAGAGATGACGCTCTTTGCATTTCAAAAACAGTAACTGAGGTCCAGTCATTGTCCATTGTGAGTTGTTTTGAAAAAAATGCTGTTTGTTTGTTTGTTTGTTTTTTCATAAAACTACTTGTGACATCTCATCATATTTTCCTTTCTCATATTAAGGGGCATAGAGTTTTGGCTGTCATAGCATCTCTATTTCCTCCCTGCTATCATGTCCATTACTACAGAAGCCTGGCTCTATTCCTGTCAGCACATGAAACAGAATTGTGGGTAACTGCTCAATCCCGTCAGCTTTTGTTTAATTCCAGTAGTCAACATGTCAAGAGATGGGACGCTTCATACACAGCATAAGGAGGGGGGAAAAGGCTACATAAATCACTGACAGAAACAAACTAGCTTGAAACATCATTCTGGATACAAACTGCCAGGGCAAAATGTTGATTCATATTTAATTTCCTTTGAGTGCATTCCTGCATGAAATATCATCCAAATGCAAATTCATTTTGATAACTTTATACCGATGACTTAGAGAATGGACTGTCATCTCTAGGGGGGAAATAACCCTTTTGTTACTCATTACTAATTACGTGTTGTAAATCTAAATGTAGTCATATTAATTTGATTCATGAGTAATGGAAGTTGTATTGTCAACTTTAAAATAGGTTTAGGATAAAAAGAAAATATAATCTCTCACTAATTCTTGCCTTCACACACACTGTCACATTCCAATATGCAAATGTAAAATATCATATACTCAAAAATAGCACAAGTTTACTGTAAATTAGATTCGATAGTGCTAATTACATACTGTACATAATTAAATCAAAGTGCGCAAAAATACCCAAACCAGCTGCAGTGTCTTTAGCATGTTCTTCAATTACCACATTTCACAGTGATTCACATTCACACACATTTGCACCTCCAGCCTGCTCTATATAAGGACAAATCATCTGGAATCAATAGCCCTTATCCCCTGTCTACCAGTGATCTCTATCATAGTGAACAAATTAAATTGTAGCTAAAGGCAATCAGTTAATGAACCAGCAGTATTGAAGCTCATTCTGTGTCTTTGTGTGTGTGAATGCCACTGGATGACTTTGCATTGAAACTCTGATTAGATTATTCTGGAAGAGCATTATTCTGGAAATATACACAATAAGGTCCATAAGCCTGAGGTCACATTTTTTGAAAATAATTTTAGGAAATCAAATAAATGTAAAATTAATGACATATTTAATATTCTGAAATAAATACTTTCTAGGTCAGTAGTCAAACTAGCAAATTTTTGACATTGACTCCATTGTACCAAAGGTCAAATGTTCTTGCTTTCATTGCAGCAAAAGGAAAGGTAAGGAAATTATCTACACTACAGTTCAAAAGTTTGGGGTTGGTAAGATTTTTTAAATGTTTTTGAAAGAAGTCTCTTCTGCTCACCAATTTGATCAAAAATAATGTAAGTAAAACCAATAATACTGTAAAATATTATTGCAAGTTAAAATTACTGTTGTCTATTTCAATAGATTTTAAAATGTAATTGATTCCTGTGATGACAAAGCTGAATTTTTGGCATCTTTACTCCAGTCTTCAGTCACATGATCCTTCAGAAATCATTCTAATATGCTGATTTGCCACATGGAGTACGTTTATGATGGATGGATGTGGATGGATGCACTTTCATATACGTTGGTCCCACTCACTACCATTATAAAGCTCGGATGCATATTTATTCATATTTCTCCGATTGTGTTCATCAGAAAGAAGAAAGTCATATACACCTATGATGGCTTGAGGGTGAGTAAAGCTTGGGCTAATTTTCATTTGAAAGTGAACTAATCTTTTAAGATTCTTTGAGAAACACTGATCAGGATTCTGTTATGAATAGAAAGTTCAAAAGAACAGTGTTGATTTGAAATCTCAAACAATTTAATGCATCTTTGCTGAATAAAACTCTTCATTTAAAATGAATATATATTACTGACCCCAAACTTTTGAACAGTAGTGCTAAATATTACATAAATAGTTTCAAATCAGCTTTGTACTCAGGCAGCTATGTTAATATTTTCACTAAATGTTCCTATATTCTCCAGTAGTCTCAGACTTTTGGACCCCACAATATATGCACTAAATATACCCCACTTTATTTACATATAACGATTAAGGATAAGTGAAGTTATGTGAAGGCCAAGTATGGTAACTCGGAATTTGTCCTCTGAATTTAACCCAAGTTAGTACACACACATCAGAGAGTAGTGAACACACACCTCAATTGTTCTTAGGCAAATGCAATGCTCAATACAACATTAATGCTCGTTTAAATTTTCATTTGAACATCAAATCTCTTCTCCATACATACAAGAATCAACTGTTACTTCTTAAAGGATTAGTTCACTTTAAAATGAAAATTAGCCCAGGCTTTACTCACCCTCAAGCCATCCTAGGTCTATATGACTTTCTTCTTTCTGATGAATACAGTCGGAGTTATATTAATAAATATCCTGATGCATCCAAGCTTTATAATGGCAGTGAACGGGACCAATGAGTATAAAGCTCAAGAAAGTGCATCCATCCATCATAAACATACTCCACACGGCTCCAGGGGGGTTAATAAAGGCCTTCTGAAGCGAAGCGATGCGTTTGTGTAAGAAAATATCCATATTTAACAAGTCATAAAGTAAAATATCTAGCTTCCGCCAGACCACTTTCCGTATTCAACTGGCGTCGCATCAGTTACGCTTTATTCGTCATTTGAACATGGAAGGTGTAGGACGTAGCGTAAGCATTTTTTTTTTTTCGTAAGTTGAATACGGAAGTGCGGTCTGGATGTACTTTCTTCAGCTCATACTCCTAGGTCCCGTTCACTGCCATTATAAAGCTTGGATGCCTCAGGATATTTATTAATATAACTCAGATTGTGTTCATCAGAAAGAAGAAGGTTGGCTTGAGGGTGAGTAAAGCTTGGGGTAATTTTCATTTTAAAGTGAACTAATCCTTTAAACTGCAGCCTTGCGTAAATGCTTGTTGCAGCAGTTCTTTTACCCAACTGACCAGTTCCATAGAGGGTCACATTTCTCTCACTATGTGCAAAGCCAGCATTATAGTGCAAAAATTGTTATTAAATCATAAGTGGAGGCACTGATGCAAAACTTGCCCAATTCATTTCAGCACAAGCAGGCAATGTCAGCCTCTGGTCACATTTGCAGACATCTAAGTTTTGTCATTAGAAACAGGGCGTTTTTGTGTTTATCCAATTACAAACAGTTGGCATTCGTGTAGCCTATGTCTGTAGAAAAGTGAAAGATTCAATTAGCTAAGTGCTGAATGTGATGTTAGATAGTAGTGTTCCTAATGGATTCTGCGGTATAGAGCATATTGCGGATGATAACTATACAGTTTTGGGGTGGCAAAAAAAATGCTCTGATAAGGATCATTAGGTTTCTGTTGAGAAATATAAATGCCAGTCATTTTTTGTTGATGATCAAGACATGTCTTTCCACTCAGGCTGCGGCTGATTCCCGTATATCACAAACCAGCGTTTAATGAACCCTACAGTTCAGAGCTAGAGATGTTTTCAAAGGTTAACTTCAAGTTAAATAATGCTCTACAGTTTTCGCTTTGCATTTTAATAACAGCTGATTCATTTTAAGTTGCCACAATACATTATTCGCCCTTTAGCAGATGCATTCAAAACCAAAGCCTCTTACACTATAGGGACGATCCTCTAGGAAAAGCATGGAGGTTAAGTGCCTTGTTCAAGGGTACAATGGTGTTAGCGCATGGATGACGCCATCTGGGACCTGAAATTACAACTTGTAACTTAGCAGTCAAGATCTTCAACCACTCAGCTGCTCCATATTTTATGTCATGAGCACAGCAAAACCTGTCACGGCGCTGGTTATTTCCTTTAAAATTTAACTAGACTGCCACCATTCCTCTGTATTGTTGACGTTCTGCATAGTTTTATACATTTTGAGAGGTTTTTGATGACTCAATGAAGTAGTTCCACTATCATTAACTCTGCAATGGCATCTAAGAGAGCAGTCATACAGGGCAAGGGTACAAGGGACACATCCATCCCCTCACATTAACTCAATGCCATTCTTCTCTCACTTCAGGCTAGAAAGAGGAGACCTTTCGAAACAGAGCTGATGAGACATAGCCTAAGGCCGGGGCATAATGTTGATCAATAATGATAGTCGCCATTCCTAGTTAGGTTAATGGAAGCGGTAAATGGTAACTAAAGAGACAGCCTCTCCTCCATGACAGGGTTAGGGTGCTATTTTAAGGCTGTTGTTCTGTCTCTTAGTCACTCCCTTGTCGACAAGAGCACTTAAAGTCATCATTGTGGCTGCCGCTGTGGTTGTAGTAATGTGTGACATTGTTTACTGTTATTCTGGTTTGTTTCTTCCAGTAAATTAGGTTGAATTTAGCAAAATTCTGTTACTGAACACTGTTGCTTCCATCTGTTTATTTATTCATTAACCAGTTTGCTGTTTATTGGACAGTGTGACACCTCTTTCCGTCACAGTTTTCTCTATCTACAGGCTGCAAGCTGCATTTATGTATTATGCATAGATCACAGAATTACTGCAGTGGCTAAGCTGTTTTGCGCAGTTGCTTCACCAAGTGACAGAAAAACATAAAACTATCATACTGCTGCAAGAACTTAAGACAATTCACATAATTATGTGCTTTTAAATGCTTTTATATAAAACTCAATATGCAGTTGAACAGAGGAAATCTTCTAAATCTTCAAAAACGGCAACAGATCAGCAACAGGTTATTATGAATTACAGCTTTTGCTAGCCAACAACAAGGACACTCCATCTAAGTGCACTTCAGCAATATGGAATGTGCTTTAGTGTCACTTATTCATTTTAAAGTTCTATCATTATTATATTCAGTTTTGTATATTGCCAACTATTCTTTTTAATGAACACTAACCCCAAATAATTAAAATACTACACACATTACTGATATTACAGTAATTCTTCCTGCATAGCTGCTTTGAAATGATGCACATTGTGAACAATACAACTAATTTACTTCACCTTACATCCAAACAATGGAGAAGTGCTTGTTTGTGCAGTAGTTACAGAATATCTGTCTTGGCACAAACAATATCTATTGAAGAGGCCATATTATGCCCTTTTTCAAAATCGAATATTTTTGGGGTCTATTCATGCTTGAATTTTGAAATAACACCTTATTTTTCAAATATTTTACATTATTGCAGCACCTTTCTTCCCAGTCTGTCAGTAACACCAAAGTCCCTTTAAGACAAGTCATTTCACTCGGCGGCCATCTTTGAAACACTTCTCGTGCATTCAAGTGCAGCTCCTGTCTCTTTGAATGGGGAAACATCAAATTCTCCAAAGCTGTTTGCCAAGCTTTCGATTAAATTTCATATTTGTAATCACCAATGAAATCTGACAACAACTGTCTCATAAATTTTTTTCTAAACGCTCGAATCATGACAAAAAAAAAAGTATTTTTTAGGCTGGATCAAGCTAATGCACATGCGCATCTCTTGTGCCTCATCTCGGAGGCGTGCGTCTGACTGTTTCTATAGAAACCGGAGCTTCTAACGGCCGCTGCAGTGACGCGATGACTTTACCAGTCAGCGATTGGCTCTCATTTAGAAGGCGGGACTTATTCCGCCATATTGCGCGTTGCACTTTCTCCCATTCAAAACAACACGAGTGACACGTCTTGTGTTAAGTCTTTGGTAACTTCTGGTTTAGTTCTGGTCTCTATGAAGCCCCTTCTTCTGAAAAGCACAATGTGCTCTGATTGGTCGGCTGGACCAGTGTGTTGTGATTGGTCAACCATTTTAAGGGTGTTTCAGAAATGTCACGCCCTTACCATAACTGTTTCAAACCAAGTTTCAACACACTACTAATGCAACCAGGCCTCTATCCCTTTTTTTTATATGCCTTGGGCAGGAATTAAATGAGGAATATTGTAATTTGAGAGTTTTGCGTTTCAGGGAATTCAGAAATAGTGTTTGCTGATATAGAGAATAACTCCCTTTGGAGTGACTTTGTGTTTTGAAACTTTGCAGACTTTTTTCATGCTCAAATAGCAACATTACACACTAACAAAAAAAAAAAAAAAAAAAAAAAAAACATAATAGGTCCTCTTTAAATAACAATGCATGTATTTGTGAGAAAAAGAGATACTGATAAACACTGATTCTGTCTTAGGCCATTATCGGCGTTTGTCGGTTTTGGAATGTCTGAGGAGTGACGTTCTGTATGTTGGCGTTGGTCTGCGTCTGTTGTTGCAGTGTGAATTGGCCTTAAAACTGAAGAAATAAATCATAAGCTGAGTCATAACTGAATTCTAAAAGTCAGTTTTTGATATGTGCTATATGAACAGAACCACAATGGACATAAATGTAACAATGCAACATAAGTGCAGGTTATACTGCTGCTGTCAATCACTAATGTTACTCCTGACAGCCTCTCTCAGCTACAAGAAATAACACAAAATGGGGCTATTGTGCAGCCATAAAGCGAGCAAAAAATGTTTGGCCAAACAGTTTGGAATAAATAATAAATCCTTAAAAAAAATACAAATTCTTATATAAACAATAACATTGTTACTATGGATACAGACATTACTCAAGAGCAAGCAAACGGAATTGTTGTTGGTTACCTGTCCATTCAAGTGGTCATAGCTGGTTAACATGGTCCTGTAAACCCCTGCTGGCAGATGTCGTAACTACACCATTTGGCTTCAAAATGATCTTTCCCTATTGACAGTCATTTAAAAAAATCTGTGCATTCTGAAGAAATTAAAATAAATTCTATGTATTTTTTTAATTTGTCTCTTCCCCATATTGGCTGTCTTTCTCTGGTTTTCTCTGTTGGACGTCTCCAATAGATCCAATTTTTCACCTAAAATCGGTCAGGAAGAGCTCTAGGACTGACCCTCCAGTCCACACTCAGTTAATTTGGTCCTCGACCTCGGGTTCACTCAAACCCACTACTCTCACCACGTGGTTTTAATTTTGTTTTTGTAAAAAGAAACCTCTTAACCACACTGGCTTACCACAGAGCTGTCTCAGCCACTATGGTTTATCCATTTTTTCCAAATCATTAGTATAATTTTCTATGTAATTTTTAATTTGTCTCTTACTCTCGGACTTCCCCATGAGGACATTTAAAAGCATCTGTCCATTGTCATCTATGTCACAGCACAGGATGGTAGCTGGGACTGTTTACGTTTTTGTGGCATCATCATCATCATTATTATTATACAATCAGTGTTGTCATGAAATTTGCCTGCAGCTGTTAAAACAGGGCGATTAGTCACATGGCATTTACAGAGGAGGCGAATTTTTGTTTATCAGTGTTGTTATTGTTAACTAAAAATTGAGTGATAGAAATAAAGCTGACATTAAAAATAAATCTTAGATATATATATATATATATATAAAAAATGATATTAGAACTTAACTTAAAAAAAAATTGAAATGTTTAAAAGCATGAAACGGAAGTTGCAATCGTCTTTTCTTTCCTATTTTGATGTATATCCAAGTGAAATGGTTTCTCGAATGAGAAAAAAACAGAAATGTAGGATACTAGGGAAGGACTTGATTATGTGCATCGGGAATTGATTGGATGGTTGTAGTTTGCTATTGGTCGATCTCATGTGAGTAACAGGTTGTCCCACCCTCACGCCAGTATACACATCAGAGGGAGGGGAAGTTATTTTGAATAAAGATCACAAGAGCGCATGAATTTGAAAAAAAATAAAATAATGATGTGCACAGGTAAAATGATTTATAATAAAATATTCCATTAAAAAAAGATGATTAGGATGTCTTTGACACAGAAGGAGAAACTCACACAGACTCTAAGTCCACATGTTAAAAGGAGAATTCCAATTAACGGTGGAACAAAATCACACACACACACACACACACACACACACACACACACACACACACACACACACACAGACTCTCAAAAAACACTCTGGTCTGTTGAACATTGTTCCGGAACTGGTGTTAATAAGTGAGAAAAATCAATACTGTACCTAATACTGAAACAAAGCTGCCCATGGCCTCACATTGGTCTCACCAAACCTTTAACACTCATTCAGAAAGACATCCAAATACATGCACACAAACGTTTGTAGGCACAACAAAATAACACAATATAACAATTTTATGAAAGATCAATGAATCACGTAAAAAGATAAACAAAAATGTAATTTATCATGTTATGAGCTTTATACTGAATACTTAAAAAAGCTTTCAAATGTTCCAGACTCTGGTGCAGGGGTCAGCTGACCTAGTAGCTAAAATATATCTCCATTTAACCCTTTCTATATAATTCTATCATTGGTGCCAGCTCATTTGGGTGTTTGCAAACAGCGATCATGTTTTGTGGGCGGAGCCTAGCTGGTGGCAGAAAATGACAGTTCTGCAGTAGCAGTCTAAGCCACAGAATAAAGAACAAAAAGGTAATTTTGAGTTTATATCTCACAATTGCAAGTTTATATCTCACAATACTGAGAAGAAAAATCATAATACCGAGATAATAATAACTCTATATTCTGCCTATTTTCCAGATTTTTTTTTCTCAGAATTGTGAAATAAACTCACAATTGTGAGGTAGGCCTATAAAGTCCAAATTGGGAGATATAAACTTGTGAGAAAAAAGTCTGAATTGTGAAATAAAAATGTTTTAGGTTTAAATGTTATCCATGTAAAATGTTATAGGTTTAAAGGGTTAGTTCACCAAAAAAAATTAAAATTTTGTCATTAATTACTCACCCTCATGTCGATCCAAACCCACAAGACCTTCGTTCATCTTCAGAACACAAATTAAGATATTTTTTGATGAATTAAGTTTTTTTTTCTCTCCCATAGAAAGCAATAAAATAACCAAATTCAAGGAACATAGAAGTAGTAAAGACATCATTAAAATAGTCAACGTGACTACAGTGGTGCGCAAAAACAAAACAAAAATAATGGCTTTATTCAACAATTTCTTCTCTACCCTGTCAGTCTCCTATGCAGTTGATGCAGTTCAGCACTTTGGTGTGTACATCCGAGTGCCGGTTCAGTGTTGGCCGACACTGTTCATGTGAGCACCACGATGCATGCGTGTGATGCTGACACAGGAGCCAGCGTTCTGACGTAGAACACGGAAGCTCTGCACTGCATCAACTGCGTAGGAGACTGACAGGGTAGAGAAGAAATTGTTGAATAAAGCCATTATTTTTGTTTTGTTTTTGCGCACAAAAGGATTCTTGTCGCTTTATAACATTAAGGTTGAACCACTGTAGTCACGTTGATTATTTTAAAAATGTCTTTACTACTTTTCTGGACCTTGAATGTGGTAATTTCATTGCTTTCTATGGGAGATTAAAAAAAAAAACCTCTCGGATTTCATCAAAAATATCTTAATTTGTGTTCTGAATATGAACGAAGGTCTTAGGTGAGTAATTAATGGCAGAAATTTCATTTTGGGGTGAACTAACACTTTAAATACTGTATCATGCTGTAACTGTAGGACTAATACATTATGCCCCCTATGAACTGCATATGTGAATATTATATAGACCCGTTGTTTACATCAAATTCATGCTTTAACAGTAGGGTAATCATCGCAGGTTCCATCAGTCCAGTCTGTCCCTTTAATGGCTTGCAATCAAAAATGTCTGTGTTTAGCTTCAAATGGCATCTTCAACCACGGTATTCTGTAAAAATGAAGACCATCTTTTTTGCATTTGAAAATGGTCTATGGCCCATCTCTGTGCCCCTCCATCCAACAATGTTTTAGTTGTTTTCTATCTGTATCCAAAAGGCTTTGATTGAAACAATGGTGTTCGGACAGCAGCAAAGAATGTAAGTACTTTTTTAACTGTATTGTGACACGGGACAAAATTGACAAATATAACAGAACGTCTCTTGGTTCAAGGAACTGTTTGGAAAGTATTACAGTACAGCAGTGGAAGAAATTGCTACAATTTTTACATTTTTGTGCAAAAGAAATAGCAGGACTGCTTGAAAGAGGTCAGAATAACAGTACAACTACCATGTTCGCTGTTCGGAGTGTAATTGTGTTGCTTTTTTGTGTGTGTGTGTGTGTGTGTGTGTGTGTGTGTGTGTGTGTGTGTGTGTGTGTGTGTAGAAGAGTGGTGTAACCTAGTGGTTAAAGATGGCTGGTAACTGAAAGGTTGTAGTATTAAACTTTGTGATCAATTGCCACTTTTCCTTTAACTTAGAAATAGCAATGCTTTTTATATGCTTTTTATTATTTTGTCTACCATTCCTGTTTGGAATCAGAAAGTTATTTGTTTTTTATTTATTTTTTTTTATTCAGCAAGGATGCATTAAAATAATCAAAATGGGCAGTAAGGACTTTTACATTGTAAAAAAAAAAAAAAAAAACTATATTTCAAATATATGCTGTTTATTTATATTCAAAGAATCCTGATACTAAGCAGCACAACTGTTTTCAACATTGATATAATAAGAAATTTTCCTGAGCACCAAATCAGCATATTAGAATGATATCTGAAGGATCATGTGACACTGAAGACTGAAGTAACGATGCTGAAAATGCAGCTTTGCCATCATAAATTATATTCTAAAATATATTAAAATAGAAAACATTGTAATAATCTTTGTGTTCCTGCTATTATAGTAAAATGCAGAGTATTTCTTTAGTAACAGTTTTTTTGGCCTCAGTTATACCTGGAGCATTTCATTTATTTTGGTAACATTTTAGAATACTGTTCCTTCATTAATTAATAACTACACAGGAACACATGAGTAACACAATGTTAACATTCTAGTAACTATTAACTAATGAGAAAATCTGATTAAAGGGGGACTCAGTGATATTTCAAATACACTGTTTGGAAGTTAGTCGGCCGATACCAACAACAAACGTCTAACCAATTAGCATTAGGGGGTGTATGATGGTCGAGGAGAGAGAACAAGCAAGAGGGAGATTTGAAAATAAGAAAGAAAATAAAAACTGCAGAACGAGAGATGGGACAATACAAAAGAGTTCAAAAGAATATCACTGGAATGAAGGTTTATGCCTGGGCAAGCGCTTTAGGACCCGTGTTTATATTAGAAAAGCTTTCCAGTGTTGGAGAGAGCTAAGTGGGAAGGCCTGAAAACAGTTGCGGAGGCTGTTTTGATCCCGCTACTCATGTGAGTAACACTGGGCTTGATTGTCTGGAGCTGCTGTGCTGTTTGCGACTAACAACAAACACTTTGTATTTACTCTCATTCGTTAATCAACTGCGCTTTATTTTTCGTGAAGCATTTTGTGATAAACAGACATTCACTCACATTGCGTGTGTAACAATGGCCAGATAGTGAGAGTTGTGCAGGTAAACTACTGCACACTGATGACCACTAGAGAATGCGGTGTTTAGCGTCATTGTTAGTGCACTCGCCTCGCATACCAGTGGCGATCGGGCTGAGGTTTGAGACCGACTCGGAGCAGGGTGGTTAGGATTGGAGAGTGAGTTTTGGAGGCGGAGCAATGAAGAGAGGGGTAGATTTTTTTTGTGTTGATTTCAAATATCAACAATGTCCAACAGCATTGTTCAAATTCTACTTACAGCAATGAATTAGTAAGTAATAGTGCTCAGTTAAATGAGGTAGTTCAGAGCAAATCAATAAGTACTATTTTTTTCATACCTCCCAGAGAACTACTAAGAGCTACTATAAACAGGCTCATAATTAATGTGAATAATGCATAACGCATAATTAATTCTTCAGTGAAGATCATGGTAACCCACTAGTAATGACTTAAGTATTGCCAAATCCAAGGAATTACTAATTATTTGGATCAGTATTCTAAAGTGAAGCATGAGAAATCCCTAGTTATGACTGAAGTCATTGTAAGCTTTTTATTTTTTTGTAAGGTTTTGGATAGTAATAACTCAAGTGTTACTATATCCTTCTAAAGGAATTACTAATTATTTGGATCAATATTCTAAAGTGAAAAGCATGATAATAACTGAAGCATGATAATAACTATTAATTACCTAATAATAAAGTCATTGCAAGCCAGATTTTGTAAGGATTTGGATAGTAATGACTCAAATGTTACGTCCTTCTAAAGAAATTACTAATTATTTGGAACAATATAAAGTGAAATTCATGGTAAACCACTAGTAATGACCCAAGTATTAACAAATCCTATTACTAGTCATTACTAGGGAGTTATCATGCTTTTCACTTTAAAGTACCGTTCCAAATAATTAGTAATTCCTTCTGAAGGATTTTGAAGGATTATGCATTATTAACATTAATTATGAACCTGTATAGTTCTTAGTTGTCCTCTGTGAGGTATGAAAAAAAAATAGTTACTGATTAGCTAATAGTGAACTACCACATTCAACTGATCGCTATTACTTACCAATTCATTCATCAGAGTTTCTCGTTAATAGTAGTTACTAGAACGTTATTATGCTACTCATTTGTTCCTGTGTAATTATTCATTAATGATGGAATGGAACAGTATTCTCAAGTATGCGATTTTTGTTTCACAACTGAAGGTGTTCCTAACTTTCCATGGCAGTAGTTTTCTTTCTGAGCATACAGTTACTGTTCACAACCCTCTAACTTGCTGGCAATTTTTTTATGCTCTGAACACGAGGAAAGAAGATTTTACCATCTCAAAGTGAAAGCCGTGTGAACATATCCTTACATCAAATGGAATGTTTCATCTGTGGTAGAGCAGATTGGAATCAGCAGTATCTTTCGATACAAGATGTGTGTCCAAGTTCTTAAGTATTATGATGTCATTGGTTGCTATGCGATTAATGACATAGCGACTGCATGAATTATGATTCCCTCATGCTGTTCATTTTAATTGCCTCTTGAATACTGAGATTTAGCTGACAGTTAACTACTGACTAGATGGATAGATAGATAGATAGACAGACAGACAGTAAATAATAAAACAAAATAGACAATAAAATATCAAGCTTGCTCTAGTTTAGCAAACAATATCACTCAAAGCAGTACAACATGACATTTATCTCTCCTGTTCTACAAAACCCTTCACAAACAAACAGCAAAAAGTCCCCAGCCTGCTGTTAGACGGTAGTTGTTGATTCACACCAACTTCATTGAATTAAAGTGCAATTGAATTCAAGGGCTGGGACGGGAGACTTGTTATTTTTCCATACACAAAGGCAATACGATTCTGACAGAGTCTTGGGCTGCTATACATTAAAGTGAATAGCGATCAAATGGAAGAGATGTGTCTTACTCAGGTAAGTGACCATCCTTGCCCAATTAAAGCAGTAGATTTGACACAGGGTTCCTAGGGTGCAAGCACAGTTCACTCAATAAATATTGACCGTTATGTTCTGGGTCTCTCTCTCATTTCTACCCAGTCCAACTTTCTCTTTCTTTCACTCTTTTCCAATCAGTCTTACAGCTGCCTCAGTGACAAGTACACAACTTTGGCCATCTCTAGGGGATAAACCTCACCCCACTTGTGCTTGTTACACAAAGGAAACTGCATTTCTGTTTGTCTTGGAGAAAACGTGACTCAAAGCAACAGAAATAAAGCGGGCAATCTCTTTTTTTTCATAGTGCCAATTTTGTCCTATTGAAAAGCAAACTGAAACAGAGAACTCATTGTGTTTTCTATCCCTCTCTTCATTATTTCAAAAAGAGGCGGAAATGGCTTTTTATTTTCCTTCACTACAAACAGCAAGACAAAAGCAGAATCTTAAATCAGACTAAAGGAGCATGACAAAAGCCTTTGTTTTGCCATCTAAATATGATGCGGATTAAAAAGCAACTTAACAATTGAAAAGGAGTTTGATAAAGGAACAGCTGACCTAAAAATGTAAAATTTTCTTAACATTTACTCACCCTCATGTTGTTTTTCATGTAATGACAGATCTCTTTATTCAAAAAACACACAAAAAACACCATAAATGAATAGTTCAGCCATGAAACTCGATTTACATTCTGATTGGTTTGTTCAATGTAACATTCTAAGGGACCATTCACAGAGAACGCGTTTTTCTATTCCAATGCGCTACTTTTCTATTGTTTTTCTATGTAAACACACGCTAGAAAGACATGTATGACCGTTACGCATCTCGCGTCTCTTGCAGCGTCGTGTTTTTAAGACGCCGTGTCAAGTTAAAAGAATTTCAACTTTTACATGCAGTGCCGCTCATCAATGTCAGTTCCAAAACAATGGACCAATCAAAATAACTCGGAGGCGGGGCAAGCGTTGTGAGCTTCTGTTTACAGTAGCAAGTTGGCGTGGCATCTGTTTTATCCAACATGTCCTCCAACCAATACGCCCATATAGGTCGTTTGTCACTTCCCTGAAATACGACCCATTGAAGCGTTTACTAAAGTTGCGCCCCTATCGACAACAGGACACTTTCATTTTAATGCATGAAATACGACCCATAGGAGTGATTACTAAAGTTGCGCCCCTATCGACAACAGGACACTTTCATTTTAATGCACTGTACCCTTTTATCTGCGTCATATTTCGGGTTTCGCGTAGCTCAATATACAACAATATGCAATCATGTGATCATGCAATCGTGGGTTCGATCCCAGGGAACGCATGTGCTCATAAAGTGTATCTGCACTATAAATCACTAAGGGTAAGTTTAGGGTTGGGGTAGGTGTAGTCGTTAATAAAAATAAAAAAAATAGTTTTGCTAAATGGAAATAGGACAAATGGTGGGTAAGGGACCGTGTAAAAAGTCCACACACTGCATTTAAATGAACATGCATTTTGATTGGTAACGACGGTCATACATCATTTCATGACGACAGACGTAACACGACACTGTCAATATTTTTACACCAGCTAGAGGGCGCGTGACCTTAAATCGTAAATATAGATCGTAATAAGGTGCTTGAAAAAGCAATTTATAGGGTTGTTTTTTGGAGGAGGACAGTCTTGTTTTATTTGTTTGTTATTGCCGTTATTGCATCACGTCTTAAGTGCGTCTCGAGACCCTCGCGTTCTGCGCTGTGCTTTTTTTAAAACCATTCCTAAGCGCCGCGTCTCACGTTTTTAGATGCAAAGATGCGTTCTGTGTGAACAAGCCCTAAGCCAATCGATTCCACGTATTCATTACCATTTCCCTTTATAACCACAATGCATCTATCTCTGTGCGCTATGCAAATTCTTATTCTAGTCCTCCACCTCCCCAGCTCCACCTGCCTAGATCTGCTACGTTTCCTTTTATTTTATGTTCTGAGAATTTAGCAAAAGCAAGTCGTACTAGCTCTGCAGCAGCAACGTAGCAGACCTAGGCCGCCAAAACCAAATATGTAGGGGCCTACATTTAATTTACATTAATAAAATGTTTTACAAACTATCCAGAGAGTTGTCATGACTGAAAAGTAGTTTATCCGTCAAGTACATGTATATGCCCGGTAACTTTGTATGAGAAACAAACCAAAATTTAAGCAATTATTCACTCATAATCTTCCTTCCAGCAAGCTGTTAACTTGAGAAATGTGGCATGTGGATTAAATCAGTGAGCTGACCTTAAGAACTGAATCAGTGAAGAAATTATTCTTTTGAGTTGGTTCTTTTTGATTGACTTGGTTCACTGAGTGATTACATCATGAATCATCATCACATTAATTCACCGACTTAATGATCCAATCACGATGGTTCTTGTCATTGTTTGTAAAGCGACATAAGGTAAATAGTGAATTTTTATTTTTGGGTAAACTATTCATTTAATTAATCTGACTAACAGATTACCAGATAAGTGAAAAGGTCCTGGTATAAACTGGAGTCAGAGCAAAAACACACATCCACTAGGCATTTGCTTTTATTATTAATCATGCAATAAAACCGTTGGCCCTTCAAAGCAGGAATAAATAAGCAGTAAGCATGTGCAAAGACCTGTGGAAAACAAATTACAACCTAAACTCATGGTGCTGGAACTTCACAGCGAGGGCAACACGCTTATCTGTGCATCTTAATTAACAGTTCTGTCATTGTGAGCATCTTTGCACAGTGGAAAGTGGTTTGATCGTATGAAACAAAATATTCTTGGTGGTATCTGTACAGAAAGTTAATTAAATTTTTCTTTATTTATATATTACATTTATTTATGTATTATAGGTGTGGTATTAAACAAATGGGGTCCGCCCAAATATCTGCTTTTAAATGCACATTCTTAACACAATTATGCTTAAGTGGTCATTTTAAATGCGTTAACCATGCCATGACATGGATTTTTTTAATATGTTTAGTCTCTTTGCAAACTCTCCATTACACTGTTATAATGAGGAGGACGTCTTAAGCTGTGAAACTTGCAAGATGTTTTAATGGTACAAAGACCTCTTAAATGTCAAAAGATCAAGGCAAATTTGATTTCTCATGTCACGACCCATTTATAAGCAAATCCAGAGAAAGCATTTTGTGGTTGGGGAGGAAGATATATAGCATAAACTCTGATTCTTTCTTGACCCAAGAAATTATAAAAATGTGCAGCCGAAGCAGAAGTGGTACAGTGAAAATACTGCTTATTTAACATCACATCTCACATAACAAATGGAATACTCAGAGTCAGATACACAAATGATTAGGTTTTGACATGACTACCAGGGAATAACCTGATTTTTGTATTTTTATAAAGTCTTGTAAATGTGTCAGGTTATTGGTTTGCATGTAAACCGGGACAATGGGTTAATTCAATAAGCTGATTTGTGGGAGTTATCAGGATATCAGTGTGTATGTAAACATGCTCAATGGAGACATCAGCGATGTTATTCTAGATCTCATAAAATATTAGCTGTCTATGAAAAATGCTTTATCTTTACAGACAGTGCCTATAATTTGATTTACAGGACGATTTATGATGAATGACATCTTATAGTTTCCAGCAGGAATAAGACCACAACAGACTCCTCTTTTCTCCAGAGGTCATTTTAGAGAAGGACACTGACAACAGAGCTGGCAAAGATAAAAATCAATCAATACTGCAGTATGAAATTATATTCCCCTCCCAGTATAATCCTCCAGGAGACAACAACTCAACCAGGACTGCCGCTAGCCAGAGAGATGATAAAATGCACCATTCTGTCAATTAATATTCAACCTAAAATCTCAGAGTGGTTTCACTTTCAGGGTTTAGGGATGATTCTGTGTGAATGATGTGACAAAACTTGAAATATATAAATATAATTGTCATATTCTTATCTACAAATGAGATTGTGTGCTCTAATAGAATAATTAAATATCTTTACAAATAAATAAATTAAATATCTTTATTAAATAAACAGAGAATATTAAAATTAAAATAAGTAGCTGTACAGATGTAAGCTTCTGAAATTCAGTTCACATGCTCAATGACAAATTTGTTTATATTTGATTATAGACCAAAAAAATTGTCCAGAATAGTAATTTTTTCATCATATTATAAATATATAAATAAGATTTTAAAATAATTAATTAATTGACTTAAAGACTTTATCTCCATAAAGGTTATTTATTGGCATTGATGGTTCCATGAAGAACCTTTAACATCCACGGAACCTTTTAGTGTTGTCAAAAGTACTGACTTTGAGCACTGTTGAACGAATTCGTAAACACCTCTGATTGCACAGTTAAATCAACTCTGCTCAGAGTACATATGGTCCCTCTCTATATAGTGTTAAAGTAACACTGAAGCAGAGTGAAAGGTAATGAGATAATTAAGTGATTAATTAAGTGATGATTGAGCATTAGTGATGAACACCTTCTGTTAACAAGCAGAATCACTGAAGGGAAATACAAAAACTACAACTGACTTCCAGCCAAAGCCTAAGATGAACTCAACTGAAGATAAAAGACATAAAATTTCTCAAGATCTGATTAAACACCTCCACAAACAGCATATTATCTCATTAACTTTAACTCTGCTTCAGTGTTATTTTAACTCTATGTAGAGAGGGACCATATGTTCTCTGATCAGAGTTGATTTAGCTCTGGGGATTTTGCTGTGTGGCCATTGTTTTGACGCGTTCATCAGATATGTCTGTGATTGGCTACAATAATCAACGCTTTAAAAACATGTTGTAAATGGACATCAATGACGCTCTTTTCCGAGCGCTTACACAGATTGTCCGCTGATAGGCGCCTGCTTTCAAATGCTCCCGCTCCCGCTTTCAAAACACATTCAAATTCAAACACTTCCATGTGCTTTCAAACACTCCCCTGTGTTGATCATTGTAGCCAAATCACAGACATATATGTTGAGTGTGTGAGTGCAATGGCCAATCAGAGGTGTTTACGAATCCGCTCAATTTTTAAAATTTCAGTACTGACTTGGTATCGAAGTTGGTACTTTTGACAACACTACTTTCCATTGCACAAAAGGTTCCAAAAATTGATCTCCTATGGCATTGCTGCAAAAACTGTGTTTTGGGACCCTTATTTTTAAAAGTGTATAAAGAAAATCACAGCTTCTCAAAATTGTCTTAGACATTTGCACCCCACTGTTTCATTTATCAAACAAGAAAGAGAGTTAAGTATGAGCTGATTCAAGGGCTCTGATACATTTCAGTTAATTTTTGCCATTTGTGTGTGAATAAAATATCTGTTGTCCTAAAAGAATACAGCTACGAGCTACTCACTAACATCTGAAATGCATAAGACTGTACCTGAAAGAAACTATTCAATAGTGTATATCATTCAGTCACCTTTACGACTGAATGGAAAACCAAGTCATCAAACACTGCATAAACACACCAGCACCCTTCCTCTGCACTGTTTTCCTTAATACGCTTTTGTATCAGCGTGGCATGAACAAACAAAGCGATTTATTTTCCTTCACCATCATATTTCCTCTCAAGCAGACAGCAGCGCTCAGTCTTGTTAATGGTTTTGGTATTTGAGTTTATCTGAGTCTGTTCTGGAGTTATGGCAGAAATGTGTTTCTGGCTTGCTGATTCATATAGATCATGATTGTTGCAGTCATAACATCAGAGGCCAAAGAGCCGCCTTTCGATTCCATCGGCTGGTCACGCTTTATAACCCCTGATTACTCCGTAGCGATCAAATGAATCTCTGTGCATTGAGAACTGTTGCAGGAAACAATGAATCCACTTTACAGCAAACGCTGGTGATGATGTGTTGATGGGAAATCTGTGAGAAATTGCTTACTGGGTGGTTGCTTTGGAAAGTATGAAATACAACTGCACATCCCCACAAATTCCCCTCTGTGTTTGTGCGTTTCCTGTTTCAGAAAGTCATGGTGATTCAATAACTTGAGTATGGTGTTACACTTTATCTGTATTTTAGCTGTGGATATTTAAAATGAATGAAAAACCTCCCAAGACTGTTCTGATGAACTCCATTTCTCACTTCAAAGATCAAATTCAGAACGTCAGACCTGATAATTAATCAAAAACCTTCATTCATAGTCAAACCTTATTGGCTAATGCCCTCAAAATATGTCAATCAAAGATATATTTTATGGAGAAAGGGTATAATAAGAAAAAAATAATAAGAATTTTCACTATTTATGTTATAAACAAACAAAAATGATGTCAAATTTATTATGAAATGTCTTTAAATTGTGGGACAGACCACTGTAGCTGCCTCAGTTACTTTTAGAACAGGAAACAACTTTAGAGGTCATAACTAAAATCATAGATATATTATATATTCAAATATTAAAAATATACACACTATAGTATAAATGCATTATATTTTTACTTAATCTGTTATTGTCATCATTATTTAATATAATAATATGATAAATATTTATATAATAAATCTGTCAAAAAATATTTAGATGCCACTTTCTCAAAAACAAGTTATGACAGTTACCATTTATATGATTATATCTTGAAAACAAATTGGATAATAATAATATTAATAATAATTATTATTTTTATATGAGGAGAAAGCAGAGACGTTCCTTTTTTAGTGCACAAAATTGCTCAAATAAAAATAAAAATGTGTTTTCTGGGTCGAAACAATGCAAAATGATGGAGCAAGTCACATATATCAAACAAGACTGGCAGAAAGTCAAACATTTAGAAGAACAATGACCCAGGCATGAGGCTGTCAGGGAAAATGGGCAGGGTGTGAAAACCAAAGACAAATTCTGCTCTCCACTTGATCGCATTTTAGCGAAACGCGCCTATCCCCCTCCCCCTCCCCCTCTCCAGTAGGTGTTGCATGTAACCTTCAGTCTGTTGGGACAGAGCTGCTTTGTACTAAAGTTCCTCCAGCGTTCCTCTCTGATGCTCATGTTTTTTTATTTTATTTTTATCTGTCTCAGACATATGTCCCTCGTCACTCTGTGTTCTTATCAGTCTTCTCTCAGAGTGAAGCCTTGACCACCCCGAGGGAGGAGATGATCTTTCCACCAAATTCACTCTCTCCACTATAGGCCCTTGTGATCCGGAGAGCTGTCACTCATCTTAACCCAGGTGACCCTTGAAGGGAAGAGGTTGGGATGCTACGGATTACGGTGGGGTCTGTGTGTGTGCGTGTGTGTGTGTGTGTGCGTGTGTTGTTAGCTGTAAAAGTATACCATCATTGTGGGCTGGTGTCTTGTTGTGACAGCTGTCTGTCAAAGATACCATTTTCTCATGCAGATTTACCAGTTATGACCTTGTACACGGATACTGCGATAAAAATTCAACCTGTTATTGCATCTGCCATCCAGACGAAACCTGTCAACTTATACGGAAATCTACTTTACGCTCTCAAAATTGCGAATACACTCGTTTTTTTTTTCATTAAAAGTTTTTACTCCTAAAGAAGCATTTAATATACTTGTATATTTAATATACTTTTAATACATTTAAAATGATGAGAGTAGGCTAATAAAAGCTCTTTTTTTGGACACCTAAAGTAGGTAAACATGTTGAGATCAAATGATCAGCCAAACACTTTAAGCTCTTTTTACTCACAGAATAAATTAATATGACTGAATAGTAACTGCTGGGATACCAGCCAGCACAACAAAAACAAAAATTGAGTGAACCTTTAAAAATATTCTAATTGGAAGCCAAATGTATTTTAATCACCTTACGTCATAGCAGAACCTTTTTAAAGTCAACATGAAACTGTGTTTGCAACCCATTTTACTTACATAATCTAAGTGAAACAGAAATGAATTCAAATGTACCTGATTTTATCCCGACAGGAATTGATTGTGAAACGAATTAAGAAAGTAAACAGGGTGAATTTTGATGTCAACTTTAACTCTTTCCCCGCCACTGACATAATTTTCCGTCATTTATGAGACAACCCTTCCCTGCCATAGACGGAATTTTTACCGGCAATCCATGTTTTCACTGTTATACGGTAGGGGCGCTATTACACACACAATTGCGATAAAAAAAACTCCGAATTGTGAGATAAAAAGTCGCAATTACCTTTTATTTTTATTTGGTGGCGGAAACAGGCTTCCATATGGGGGCCATGAAAGTTTTGTGAAAATGATCAAAAATGCTGGAGGTGGCTGGCAACTTTTTATAAAAAAAGGGAAAGAGTTAAGTTCCCCAAAGAACATCCATGTACTGGTGCTTTGAATCAACTGAAAAACCAATACACTGAGGAATGCGTAACACCAAGTACTTTTTTATTTCCAAAAAAACTATTTTGTCAAGAACTATATAGTAGTTCTATTTAAGAAGCATGATCATTACTGAACATAAGGTGATCAGTAAGCCATCATGTGCTACCAAAATAAAGTGCTATTTTGCCCTTTTATATAAGTGTTTGCACATACAGGTGTAAAGTAGAAGCAGGAGGTGAAACCCCATACTGGTTACCTTCTGCTGAAATTATAACTTAAACAGATTAATTAGTGAACCATGTACAAATACATTTGTGCCGTTCTCGGTTCATTTGCCCTGAAAAAAATAATCTGCAGATTCATTAATGGGGGAAATTACCCAGAGAGCTTCAGAACTACCCATTTAAAACAATGCTTCATCTACTTTCAATTACATATAAAGCGCAGAGGAATACTGAAAAGATCCAGCTGTTGTGCTATTAACGCTGATATGGTCTGAAATGGCCCATTTCTTGTACATACGCATCAAGGATACCTGCCGTACAAGTTTTAAGTTTCATGCATATTTTAATCCATTAAGAGGAAATATGAAACATATGCATATGAATGGAAACACTGATTCATAATAGGATGAATAGCTAGCTTACTAGCTAGCTAGCTAGATAAGGGCTGTCTATGGGCTGTCAACTATTTTAATTAGATCAATTACATGATATGCCAATAATAACTGATGTGGTTACATTGCATCTGGCAGTTTTTTTTAGCATTTCATGACCTGAACATTAGTGATGCCCCCAAAAAAATTCTTACCAAAAACAAAATGAATGATTTCATTCAGCCAAAACAAAATTGCAAATAAAGTTCTGATAATTAAATATGGGCAAATGGGTAACTGAACTCGACATGCTGTTCAGGATGTCACGTTCATGATAAACGTTCATGTTCAAGTTGTAGGCACGTGTTTGTCCTATTTTTTTTTTTTGAACATATTAAAAATAAAATGCATTAATTTGTCCATACCTTTGAAATTGAAGTTGAATATTCCAATCCATTTTTTGCCCGTTTCTTTTGTCAAAAATAAACAACAAAAATAAAGAGAGAAAAGAAGAATCTCTCTAATGCACTTAACAATACAATCCATTTAAGTCATTCATGGTCAAAAAAGTATGTTTGACCTTCTTCACTCACAATTCTGTGTTGAATCGACAACCTAAATACATTATGTGGTGTGAAAGACAATTACATAAATCCAAAAATGGCTCCTTCGGCCAAACATATTTTACATATTGCTACTCTAGCATTATTTTTGGTCAAGGTTATGTGCGTGTACACTGCTGACATGTTTACTTGTAAGCTTATCCATGTTGTGTGCATGAAATAGATGCTGAAAACACATCAATGTTTCAGTCAATGATTTCAGCCTTCCAAAACTATTTTGGTCGAAACCAAAATAATTCTTGATGAACACCTTGTTAAGATGCTGTTTCGAGTTAAAAACAACTGAAAAACATCTAGAGACTCACAGAATGATAGATACCTATACTGAATTTAGATAGATAGCTTGATAGATAGATTCACCATCAAATTCACTGAATAAGGTGTAACACCCTGGACCTCATTTTCTCACATTCTTCTTTGATTTTGAGGTCATTAGCTGTGAATCTAGATGTCTGTTACCTGTCTTGCTCAGCTCGTTGTATTCTTTACCAGTGACCGCATTTCTACACCTCCCCTCCATCCCCTCTCCGACGCTGTACACCACTGCAGAGGAGCGTCGTATTGATCCCTCTACATCTGTTTGCCCTAAATGAAAAGCAGAGAATGGAGAAGGTTGATGAATGTGAAAATGAATGCTGGATGACAGATCGAGTGTCCCCTCACTGTACAGTGCCAAGCAGTTTGCTCTGCTCTCCCAAATGATGGCATTTCATTTAGTCTGGCTCCTGCAAGTGTTGTCACACACAGAGAGTAGTCAATTTCTCTTTAGTTCTTACATCGTCTTGTTCTTTTTCTCTTTTCTCAGAAGACCAATTTACCCTTGTTCCCTTCCTTTCTTTCTGTCTCTTGTTTTTCTGGGATATGTGCGCACTTTATTCTTTCGTATTCCCTCTTTCTCACTTCTCTCATTTCTCACATTCTCTTGAGTCTATGTGCACTGCGGCTGCCTTCTTTAAATGTTAAAGTGGCTCATTCTCTGAATGACCCAGGAAGTTTTACTATGCACAATGGTCTTGAAATGAAAGTATAACATTCAACATCAAGAACATTGCAATAGTTCACCACCAAGATATTGCATCAAACAACGCAAAGAAACAATGCAATGCAATGATGTCAATAGCCGCAGTGGGCCAAATCTTTCTCATTGCTTAACCGTTCCATTCCAAGCCAATTCGGCCTGGCCGGTATAGATATGGTTTCATTTTCCACTGTGGGGCTGATAACAAAGCTCTTGGAATGTAATACAAATGCATCAGTCGTTGTCTTGGTAATGCAAATTCACAGGTTACAGACAATCTGAGATATAAATAAGAGACCGCGTTAAGCATGGAGGCTGATCAGATATTTCTTTTAATTTTATTATTAACTTGCATTAACTTCGCTCAAATAGCGCACTTGGCCAGCTACAGAGAAACTGGCAGCCAGGCAAAAGACAAGAGACCAATCCTGAGTGGCAACGTCACTACACACATTCTACCAGAATTCTGGTCCAAGAATGGTTTGTAATCGTGCCGTGTCAGATCAAATGGAAATATAACTGGAACTGTTCCTTACTGTTAGAACCATTCAGTCCAATGGTGGATAAGTGGGTAATGATGCAATGAAGGCTATACCTGATGTGGTTTCTTTTAAACACATTGTAGAAAAAGCGAATACAACAAACCAAATATATTATATATATATATATATATACGGTCCGATCCAACAGACAAGCTACTGTAGCTCAAATTGCTCAAGAAGTTAATGCTGGTTCTGATAGAAAGGTGTCAGAATAAACAGTGCATTGCAGTTTGTTGCGTATGGGGCTGCATAGCCGCAGACCAGTCAGGGTGCCCATGCTGACCCCTGTCCACCGCCGAAAGCGCCAACAGTGGGCATGTGAGCATCAGAACTGGACCACCTAGCAATGGAAGAAGGTGGCCTGGTCTGATGAATCTCATTTTCTTTTATATCACTCGGATGGCCGGGTGCGTGTGCGTTGCTTACCTGGGGAACACATGGCACCAGGATGTAATATGGAAAGAAGGCAAGCCGGCAGAGGCAGTGTGATGCTTTAGGCAATGTTCTGCTGGGAAACCTTGGGTCCTGCCATCCATGTGGATGTTAGTTTGACATGTACCACCTACCTAAGTATTGTTGCAGACCATGTACACCCTTTCATGGAAACGGTATTCCCTGGTGGCTGTGGCCTCTTTCAGCAGGATAATGCGCCCTGCCACAAAGCAAAAATGGTTCAGGAATGGTTCAAGGAGCACAACAACGAGCTGTTGACTTGGCCTCCAAATTCCCCAGATCTCAATTAAATCAAGCATCTGTGGGATGTGCTGAACAAACAAGTCCGATCAATGGAGGCTCCACCTCGCAACTTACAGGACTTACAGGATCTGCTGCTAACATCTTGGTGCCAGATACCACAGCACACCTTCAGGGGTCTAGTGGAGTCTATGTCTTGACGGGTCAGGGCTGTTTTGGCAGCAAAAGGGGGGGCAACACAAGCAAGAAGGTGGTCATAATGTTATGCCTGATCGGGGGGGGGGGGGGGGGGGGTAGGGGGCGCAGTTCAGCAGACTCAGAAACGGGAGAATGAGACAGGAGATGAGCATTAAGTGAGTCAAGTGCAACATGACTAACACCTGTTTCTGATTGCAGTAATTGGCATGGAGAGACAGCATAAAAGCACACTGACTTTCTGGCAAGGGGAGAGAGACTACGGTGAACTTGTGTCTCATATGGAGCTGGAAAGACGCCAGAGAATGCGTATTTGAGTAAAGCACGAGTGTTGTTTTATTTTGAGAAATGTCATAAAAAAGTTTTGTGAGTTCACCCAGCCGACCGTCTTCTCCTTCTTCCTTCATAACAAACCTTGTTCCAATCATAGCATGAGAATATTCATTGCATTTATTTTATATCTTGGGTCTCTGACACCCAAAACAGCAATGTAACATTTTACATCAAGTTCATGGAATATTTTATTCTGAATATCATTTTGAATATATGCAGTCACTAATATTAGTTATGGCCATATGAAGGTCTGTGAGATGGCAGGTGAGGTGATGGGTGTTATTTTAGTTTTTTTTTTTTTTTTTTTTTTTTCCTGGCATGTGAGACAAACTGATTTATGACAGCTCAGGATTCGAAATGCCAAATATCTCATCCTGATGCCACAGGCAGCCCTGGCTGCTGTCATCTGGGCTTGATATGTGTGAATCTGTAAAAAGAAGACACTGGTCTACAATTTAGACATCTCTACTTAAAAAAAATAGAAAAGGAATAAGATAGGGAGATTAAACCTTTTAAAAAAAACATACAATGTAAAATAAGTCACTAACAATTATAATATACAAGATTCAAGAAAGATCGGGGCTAGTTGTCACACATTTTACTGCAGTGAATATTTTGGGTAGAGTTATTTTTGAAAGTCAGTTTCTGTATAGAGACATATCAAGTCTTCACTTAGAGCTAATGAACATTTGCATGGTTGTGGCAAGGGTGGGGGGGACAATACAGTTTTATTTAACATACATTGACCTTTTGTAACAAGTACAATATATACTGACACTATAAACAGGTTTCAAACTGCTGTTTATTGATTTTTAGAAGGACACCTTTTTGTTTGTTGAAATATGAAATACTTTAAATTACTACATTATGTCTTTCACAACATATACAGTATCTCACAGAAGTTGTAGCTGTCTCACATTTTTGTAAATATTTTATTATATCTTTTCATGTGACAACACTGAAGAAATGACACTTTGCTACAATGTAAAGTAGTGAGTGTACAGCTTGTATAACAGTGTAAATTTGCTGTCCCCTCAAAATAACTCAACACACAGCCATTAATGTCTAAACCGCTGGCCACAAACGTGAGTACACCCCTAAGTGAAAATGTCCAAATTGGGCCCAATTAGCCATTTTCTCTCCCCAGTGTCATGTGACTCGTTAGTGTTACAAGGTCTCAGGTGTGAATGGGGAGCAGGTGTGTTAAATTTGGTGTTATTCCTCTCACCCTCTCATACTGGTCACTGGAAGATAAACATGGCACCTCATGGCAAAGAACTCTATGAGGATCTGAAAAAAAGAATTGTTGCTCTACATAAAGATGGCGTAGGCTATAAGAAGATTGCCAAGACCCTGAAACTGAGCTGCAGCACGGTGGCCAAGACCATACAGCGGTTTAACAGGACAGGTTCCACTCAGAACAGGCCTCGCCATGGGCGACCAAAGAAGTTGAGTGCACGTGCTCAGCGTCATATCCAGAGGTTGTCTTTGGGAAATAGACGTATGAGTGCTGCCAGCATTGCTGCAGAGGTTGAAGGGGTGGGGGGTCAACCTGTCAGTGCTCAGACCATATGCCGCACACTGCATCAAATTGGTCTGCATGGCTGTCATCCCAGAAGGAAGCCTCTTCTAAAGATGATGCACAAGAAAACCCGCAAACAGTTTGCTGAAGACAAGCAGACTAAGGAACCATGTCCTGTGGTCTGATGAGACCAAGATAAACTTATTTGGTTCAGATGGTGTCAAGCGTGTGTGGCAGCAACCAGGTGAGGAGTACAAAGACAAGTGTGTCTTGCCTACAGTCAAGCATGGTGGTGGGAGTGTCATGGTCTGGGGCTGCATGAGTGCTGCCGGCACTGGGGAGCTACAGTTCATTGAGGGAACCATGAATGCCAACATGTACTGTGACATTCTGAAGCAGAACATGATCCCCTCCCTTCAGAAACTGGGCCGAACGGCATGGTAATGACCCCAAACACACCGCCAAGATGACAACTGCCTTGCTAAAGAAGCTGAGGGTAAAGGTGATGGACTGGCCAAGCATGTCTCCAGATCTAAACCCTATTGAGCATCTGTGGGGCATCCTCAAATGGAAGGTGGAGGAGCGCAAGGTCTCTAACATCCACCAGCTCCATGATGTTGTCATGGAGGAGTGGAAGAGGACTCCAGTGGTAACCTGTGAAGCTCTGGTGAACTCCATGCCCAAGAGGGTTAAGGCAGTGCTGGAAAATAATGGTGGCCACACAAAATATTGACACTTTTGGCCCAATTTGGACATTTTCACTTAGGGGTGTACTCACGTTTGTGGCCAGCGGTTTAGACATTAATGGCTGTGTGTTGAGTTATTTTGAGGGGACAGCAAATTTACACAGTTACACAAGCTGTACACTCACTACTTTACATTATAGCAAAGTGTAATTTCTTCAGTGTTGTCACATGAAAATATAATAAAATATTTACAAAAATGTGAGGGGTGTACTCACTTCTGTGAGATACTGTATCTATTTAAAATGTATTATATCCTATTTAATGTATATTCAGAAAAATTAATATTAAAATTAATAATTAAAAAATATAATTATGAAATAATTCAGCAAAAATTAAAATGACAAATTAAAACAAAATTAATTAAAATAATACATTATAAAATTTATTTTAAATAATAAAAACAATTTTAATCAATATTAATAAAAAATATAAAATTAAATAAGAAACTGTTATTAATTAAATTGCATAACATTACAACATATAAAATAATAATGAATGACAGCTTGCCACAAGCTGACAACAGAAAAAAAAAAAATGACAGACCTAGTTCTCACCAAATGCATCATAAATGAAGTTTTGGATATATGATAATTTGGCTTATATGATCTGAAATCTATTTTAGATTCTAGGAAATCCTTAATTTCAAGAATTTTAGTTCAGATTCTCAGGTCCCTGTCCTTTTATAAGCTTTTCCACCCTTCATTTCTCTATCCCTTTCTCTCTTTGTTTGACTGTCTGTCTTTCAATCTCTCTCCTTGATTCTTGTTTTTCTTCTCCTTCAGCTGTGGTCATGAGCCACTGACACCGAGCCAGCGGTGCACAGTCTCTGAGCTTCACTTTGGTTGCCATGTATGACCTCCATCTGTCTGGCCTCCATGGTCCAGCTGTGAGCCAGTCTGAGCACTGTCACACACTGGAAGAGTAAACACGAGGATCTGGCAACCCACAGATTCCCTTTCTCTGACATGATCGACTGGCAGAGCTTTCCAGCACTGGGCACAGAAACCATTACAACATGAGCAAGATGCTTGAAAAGACATGGTGGATGAGCAGCGTCTATAAACTAGAACAGATGCAGGATCACTGGCCGTTCACATCCAAAATATGTTGTGTAATATGTTGGCACAAATAACGGGGGCATGTAATTGAAATTTCATTGCTTGATGTCTGTCTCTCAATCTGTACCGACACATGTTAATTGACAGATGTTTGAAAAAATGTGAGCTTAAGAGATGCACTGTTATATAAACATGACATAGAAATATGTGATTAAGGTTTAAATTGACCCCATTTATTGGGCACAATATTTTAGTTTTCCCATATTTCATTAGCATTCCACATTATTCCAAAGAATAAAAAAACATTTGTCGTCACAATCTTTCACTAGGTTAAGAAGGAAGCTAATTAAAAGTTATATAATTTGTATTTAAATATACATATGACATATTTAAATTAATATTACAATAAAATAAAAAAACAAAATTAATAATAATAATATAATATCTTCAATAATATCATTATTTAATTAGCATTTAATTAATTTTATAGTACACCTATAATGTATTATGTATAATTGTAATACCTAAATTAAAAAAACATAAATTAAATTATTATTATTCATTTATATATATTTAATACCTAAATTAAAATTATTACAATTATTATTTTTTTAAATAATTAAAATTATATATATATATATATATAGTATTAATATCACTACTTCTACAACTACTATAATAATGGATTATAGAAAAAGAATTAAATTAAATATTTCACTATATGACCATTAAATTGAGAGATTTATTTTTAAATATTGTGGGACAATTTATGATGAACTTCATGTGCATGAGACAGAATGACAAAGACACTGAGAAAAAGGAAAAAAATATGATCTTTCAAACGCAGGAGGGACCAGTGCTGGAAAGCAACCTGAATCTTCCCTCTCCACCCTCCCATCCTGAAAGCATGGCATTTTACCCCTACTGTGCCAGTCATGCCAAAGTAGCTCTCCTTTGTGACTAAAACATATTTGTGTTCGGGATGCTTATATTATGACTGAATAAAACAGAAATATTACAGGCAATAGACAAAAGCTAAATGCACTTCCTGTTTGTGCATGCAAGTATCTGTTGAGTTGTGTTCATTGTTGGGTTTCTGTCGGTTTGCCCTTTGTCCTTGACAAAACACACAATTCAACATTTCCATATTTGGACAAGAGACGTGTTTTGGTGTTCACAAGTGGCTTGGGTTGGAATGCCAAGGCTGGCAGTGGATTCACACATCTGTGCTGGAGCTGATAGTGACACGCTAACACTGCCACATCACTCAGCTGCATTGTGAGTTTGTGTGTGTGAGCATGTTTGTGTGTATAGAGTGTGCTTTTGTTTAATCTATTATGCCAGAGAAGTGCATGGGTTAAGCAGGTTAAAAAAGTATCAAGTTCACAATAATTGTCATTTTGAGCTTCTAAAAGTCAAATAAATGCTTTTGTTGGCATGGTAGGTAGTAACTGACCAATTAAGAATGGTGTTTATCTTTTATCCTATTTAGGGCCCGAGCACCGATGGTGTGAGGACCCTATTGTAATTGCTCAGTCAATTATTCTTCTTCTCTGAAATGAATCACATTTTTCAGGGCCTAAACATGCTTGAAAACTCATGCACATGCATCAGAAGTGGTGAAAATTATGTCTGATATGGGTTTCAGAATTAGGTGTGGCAAAATGGCTCGATAGCGGCACCTAAAAAAATTCAATTAAGCGCCCTTCGTGCTACGTTTTACGTACAAGTATGAAATTCGGTAGACACATGTAACAGCCCAATACCTACTAAAAAGTCCCTGGATGCCAAATCTGAAAACCAACAGGAAGTGAGATATTTTGAATTTTCTCTGCAAATTTTTTGCAGTTTTTGCCATTTCCAGACGTTGTACTTTAACGAACTCCTCCTAGAGCTTTATTTAGATCAACGTCATATTTGGTCAGTCTAATCTAAAGGCCTTTGTGACATTAAATTGCGAAGATCTAGAGTTTTCGCTGAAGCACGTGTTCGTGGCGGCCTGACAAAGTCTGATGTTTCGCCATGAAAGAGGAAGTTGTTGTAACTCAGGCATACAATGTCCGATCTGCCCCAAACTTCACATGTGTGATAAGTGTCCTGGCCTAAAGACATCTATATGCCAATATTCAGTTAGTCATAGCACCACCTGCAGGCAACAGGAAATGGATTGCTTAAACTGTAATTCACTCCCAGAAACACATTTGTATATGCCATGAAGTACCAAACATGCAAGAAACACGTTAAACCATGCAACACTTGGCTAAGTGCTAAAGTAATGCGATTAACGCCACAAAACAGGAAATTGTTGTAACTCAGGCATACAATGTCCAATCTGCTCCAAAATTCACGTTTGATAATAGTCCTGGCCTGAAGACATCTACATGGCAATATTCAGTTATAGTCAAAGCGCCACCTGCTGGCAGCAGGAACTGTGGTGCATCAAAAATGACTTTGCCATATTTCTCCTCTATTTATCCGATTAAATGAATATCGCCCATTGTTCAGTTTTTCTAAGGCCAGCGGGTGGTGGTGAGCCCGGGTGTGGGTTAACTTTAATTAACAATTAGAATTATATTTAGGTTAGATTCTTAAAGGGTTAGTTCACCCAAAAAAATTCTGTCATCATTCACTCACCCTAAAGTTGTTCCAAACCTGTTTGAATTTCTTTCTTCTGCTGAATACGAAGATATTTTAAAGAATATGGGTTACTGAACAGTTGATGGGCCCCATTGATGTCCATAGTATGGAAAAAAATACTATGGAAGTCGGTGGTGCACCACAACTGTTTGGTTACAAACATTCTTCAAAATATCTTCTTTTGTGTTACAGGATAACTTTGTAAGTGGCCGTTCACATGACGCGTCTTTTGCGCGCTCTAGTTATTTCAAAAGTAGACGCGTAGCAAGCGCGCTCATAATAGAAGCGACTTGGTTGCGACGTGCATGCGGTGCGACAAACTCGTTTTTTCCAGGTGCGGCAAGATGAAAAAATCTGCAAGCGCACCGCAGGTCACATGACAAGAACCAACCAATCAGCTTCGGCCTTTCCGTAACAAAATCAAAAGCTCAGCAGGGATGGATGAAAAGCTGATCATACCTGTACAGGGCGGGTTATTATTTCTCATCTCCATAAATATATCTAGTAGTAGAGCTAATGCAAGGACTAGTAATCCATTTATCCTTTGCTGAAACTTTATCTTCATCGAGAATGTGGCTAATGATTGCTTAGCAACGGCAGACAGTTTTGCACTTTTGAAAAGATGAGATAGTGGCACGTCCGGCGTTTTCCACACGTTTTTAGACCGACATCTGAACTCTGCAACTTTACATACCTCTCACTTTAAAATTTAGCGCAATTCGTAGTTTTCACAAGCAGCATATCACGCTCATGTAGTCCTGAACGTTCCACCATTGCATCAGTCCCCTGAAATGACCGGTGGCAGAACAGAAGAAATTAACTAGCAAGAAACCACAGTAATGATGCAGTTTTTCAACTTTTAGCTTAGACAGGTTGGGTATGGTAATGTAAGGTAAGGTATGGTAAGGTTAGTTTTTCCAATGAGCCTGGGTTGGATTACAGGAAAACAAAGCATAACATATGCCTTGTTTCCACCGAGAGGTACGGTACGCAATTTCTTCCGTTTCCATTGTCAGAAGTTGTGAAAGGTACCCTAATTCTGAACCGTACCGTACCAGTTTTTTGGGACCCTTCCGTTGGGGTACCTAGCACAGTAGTCCGGTACTAAAGGGTGGAGCTAGACTCACTGCAGAACGCTGATTGGTTGACAGAGAATCGTCACTTGCACGTGCTACAAGGGGAAAGACAACACAAGAGGCGTCATTTTGTAATACAATTGAAACACAATACTGTTTCTTTTGTGACAAGATCTGCTGTATGTCCTCCATCGATCGCTACTGTCCGGCATACACCATGCCTGTCAAGTAATGGTACTGTTGGCAGTGGAAACACAAGCCGGATCAGAGTTTACCATCCTGAATCGTACTGAACTGTATTGTACTGTCCTGTATCGCTCAGTGGAAACGAGGCATTAGAGAAATTTATAGGTATGTAAACCTACCATGCCAACAAATGTTTATTTGATTTCTACGCCCAGCTCAGACAAATTTAACCCTTTTCATAACAAACTTTTTAATTCATATGCTCTTTTAATCTTCAATCAAAAACGTTAACCTCGCCTCCCCCTCAAAACACATCTGTTCTCTTCATGAAGTGTCTTGGCGGAGGGTGGGATTTAACATCCTCCACAACTGACTGCAAACTGGAATTCAGATCTTCCTCCATTTAGTTAGCAACACCCAACTTCCTATGATCCAGTCAATTCATGAAGGACACAATCAAATCCCGCCCTATACTTTTCTCATTCCTGAAGCTGCTTCACAAGGAAAAAACCATTGCAACTTCCGTTTCATGCCGACTTTAACTTTGACCCTACTCACTAACGTGAAGCATAGCCAATGATTACAGGACAATTGGCATAACTGATTCTGTCCATAAATCAATACACTGAGTTGAGAAACACATGGCATTTAGAGAAAAAAGGATGGCAGAAAATCATATGTTAGCATTTACTTTCAATGTTTCTTGCAACCAACTTGCATACTGGCCTATTTTTCTTTGTGTTTACACATCATTTTTAATGTGCATCTCTTACTCTCTTCGAGGAAATATTATTCATACTGAGTTGTCGCGTTGCATTAACAGAAAGTCCAGATGGCAAGTGATGCAGGGAACAACATCCCCCCTACAAACTAATGTCATTGTGCTGCAGGAAACCAATGATCCCTGACACATTTTATGTCATGAAAATGAGCTGAACTTGGCTATACTTTAACTCCTGCAGAGAGAATTTAGCAACACACATTAATTATCGAATGCCAAATTATTGCAAATAAAAACTGCTAAAGTGTTCTAGAATGTTGTGAGCACAAGATTTTTGCTTCGTAGGCACACAATCACAATCATCAGACTTACCTATTTTTTACTTGTGTCTTGTTTTCTTTTGTTAATATACATTTTTATCCACATCACTTGTATTTGTTTATAAATAATAATATATGTTGTATATCAATATAATTTAAACATGTTTCATTCACATATATATATATATATATAAAAACGCAGTAGCACCTGGGTCATTCAACCAAATTTGGGAAACTTATCCAGCTCAAATTTTTGATTTTGTTCATATTTTTTCTGTAGAAAGACAAACATAAATAGTGATAAAGTAATATTGATGAAGTTTTTAAGTTTAGTCTTAAAAATCCTGAGACAACCTTTTTTTATTTAAAACCTAAAATAAACAAAGTTTTGGGATTTTGAAAAAATGTAAAATAAAAATAAAAAGTTACAGAAAAATATGCACTAATTATATTCAACTAATCAATTAAAACATTTTTGGAAAATATAATGATCAAGTTTGTCTGTCTGACCCAGTACTGGCATCAAAGAAAAAGACAAACTAAATGTTACATAGGAAATTATAAAATTCATATTAATATTTCAATTAAACTTCAAATTATTGTGCTGAAAATGTAACCTGTGAGGGGAAAAAGTATCAAGAAAGATACCTGAATCTTGTCACTAGTGGTCTGAGACATTTTAGACCTCGGTATGTCACTTAAAATTGATAAGTTTGGAGCTAGTGCTCTTCAAAGACTTTCTGTATGATTTTGAATTTCTAAGAAATAAGAATAAAGCATTAAAAAAGCACCGAAACGGATTGAGATTAATGAAAGTCTTGTTAGACTTCAAAGGCACCGCAACGTTATAAAAATAGAGGAGCAAAGACAGAAACGCAGCTTCAGGTTCCCTCAGCGGCTGATGTCGTTAGGACTCGTTTTGGACCCAAGCAGTCATATTCAAAAACAAAATGCTCATAATTAATGTGCTGCCTTTCATCACGAATGAACATCAAACAAGACACAACACTCTGCTGCTCCCAGGATTCTCTGGGTGTCTGAATGTCATTCTCCAGAGTATTCCTTTAGTTTATTCCCGCTCAAGATTCAAAAACTAAACGCTCCGTACATTAATCTTGATAAATGAAACACTGAGTTCGCTTTGGAGTCATCACCATTCATGGTAAGGGTACTACATAAATGCTGAAGGATTGCTATTGTTACTGATGCATTTGTTAGTTTTGTTTACTGTTAGAACGCTGAAGCCAACAGAAAGAAAGTAAGAGGAACAGGTCACACAAAAATGAGTAGACATCATTTACTTACCCTGGCTGTCTATACGTTCGCTTGGTGGTGGTGGGGTGAGGGGGATATATTCATAATAAAATATCCATTATAATAGAAGAACATAAATTCCAACGCGAGGACGTTTCTAGTTGCTTTCAAATTGGAGTAAAAATATTCTATAAACTAAAGGCCCGTTCACATCAAGGGCGCTATAACGATAAAGCATAAAGTTTTAAAAATCATTCTAAAATTAAAAGAATAGCACACTACAGTCTACACCACAACTATAACGATAACAGTAAGTTACAGAGGATATCGTTGGAATCATTTTTCAGCTGAACGATAAAAAAAAAAAAAACATTGACGGCCATCCAATGAGAGTCCAATGAGAGCTCGAGCATTTAAAGTGGTAGACTACATAAGTGCAGCGCGTGCTTATAATAAACAGTGCGTTCTCGTGCAGTGGTGTGGATGCTAATATAGTTATTTTTTATAGTTATAGTTCTTGGTGTGAATGGGCTTTAAACAGTACTACTATATTGCATTAAAAAGTCCAGGATGACTTTGTATCTCTGCAATGCGATTAACCAAAGCCACTGAAAGGCAAGCTTGCAACCTTTAGCCAAAAAAGCATAACGGCTAATGCTAATGCTCCGGCTGTGGCGGTACGCAGGGAAGGAGACCAGAGGCCATTACACAATAGGCTGAGAGGTGCCGCACGTGATTAAGTTAGCCGTTACGATTTCTCCAATGGTAAGAGATACAGACCCTCTCATCTCCCTATAATAATACAATCTCTGGATAAACCTCTCGCTTTCAAATTTAGCGTAATCCGTAGTTTGTGCGCGCAGCATAGCGCGCTTATGTAGGCATGAACGTTCCGCCGTTGCATGATTCCTCCGAAATCACCGGCAGCAGAACAGAAGAAATTAACTAGCAAGAAACCACAGTAATGAAGCAGTTTTTCAACTTTTACCATAAACAAGTTGGTAATATATTTACGTTACTATTAGCGTCGTTTCAAAAATGCCATCCAATAAAAAGTTTTTAAAGGGGTAGTTCACCTAAAATGAGAAATAGGTCATCTACTCACCCTGGTGTTGTTTTAATGCCATATGCCCTTCTTTCTTTACTGAGTATCACCTGATTGGAACTCTGTTTGTCTGATGACAGTTGACAGACAGCAACTTCTTGTTACTACGAACAAAACAGATATATTCACCTAAGGTACATGGGTAGTATTTCATGTTGTGTTTTGTTAATATTAATTTCTCACAACTTGTGTGCTTTTTCTGGGCTAAGACGGAGTGAACTGCAGTGCTAATAGAGTCTCGCGAATGCCCATGTTCAAGAATTTCGTTAAATAATACATTAAATTTTGGTTAAGCCCTATCCCCCAGAACACTTGGAATATACGGCACGTGTCGCATGGGATCATTCTGTGATATTTTTGCATCTTATTAAAAGCTTGATGCTGGTCGCTATTCATTGCCATTATATGGGGGACCATTTTTTTAAAATTCTCCTTTTGTTGGTCCATAAAAGAAAGAAGGGCATATGGCATGAGAACAACACCAGGGTGAGTAAATGATGACTTTTGATGATGAATTTTCATTTTAGGGTAAACTATCCCTTTAAAGTTTTCTGTAATGTTGTAGTATTGTTGGAATGAAATGGAATGGAATCAAATAAAACAAATTTTTAAATATTAAGAATATATATATGTTAATATATGATTATTGATCATTAATATTAATTATATTAACAATATTCAATATTAATAATAACGATAAATATTATTAAATATTAAGAATTGTTTTACAAACTCAAACTTTTTTAATCCAGTGAGACCTCTTTTAATGCTATTGTTGCTGTCCAGGAAAAATAGATACATGAAACATCCTCAAGTTCGTTAGTACTTTCATTATATATTTCACTCACAGCTGTCTCATTTGCCAACAGCAGTTTTTAACTTGCGCCTGATTAGTGGTTCTGAAAAACAGGAAATGACTGAATGTAATCAAGAATTAAAATGAAGTCGACAAAATGGAGCCAGATTGCAGACGAAACTCAAGGTGAGAAAGCGTTCGCTTTGTCCTATATAAATATTGGTTAATTTGTTACAGTTTTACTCCTGAAAGCGCACAAATGATGATTAAAGGAGGTGAATTTCCCCCTGGTCTTGAGAGTGGCACAGATTTATCTCAGAAGTGATGTGAGAGAGAGTCAGTACTTGTATTAATTTCTCACTCCAGAATGAGAATTATTGATTCAGTACTCCCTGTGTTCTCTCCCAGGATGCTTTGCAAATGATCACATAAATCATAAAATGTAATTAGATGTGCACCATCTGCTGAAATAATTTTTCGTGAGGGGAATACATGCTGGCTTTAATATCTGAAAATGAAGCAACAATTGCGTGGAATCTCGGATATGTAGGGTCTGAAAATTGAACCCTTTGACGTGAGGTTTAAGTTGTTGTTTTTTTACACATTTACTATTGCACTTACTTATATCATGCATTGTAATTTTTGACAACTTGATTCAATTTGTATCATTTGCAGGCCTTTAACACCATGCAGAATGAAAGAGCCATGATCAGTCCTGGCCAGTAACTGAAGTCTAAAATTCTTCCTCTCTCCAATAATATATTTGTATTATTTAATTATATATCATATTATACAAATGCTCTGACTAACATTCCCATAGGCATAGATGATTGCATCATCGACCCTGACCTCCAATTACAAGAACAATCAAGAGCAAATGTATTTCTGTTTCCCTCTCTCTCTCTTGCCCTGAGGTGGACACAATCATATTTCAATATAGGCTTTCATTCTAACCAGCTTTTGTCTTTTTTAGACTTTTGGTTGAATACCACCGAAAGAGATTACGGATGAATTTACCAACGGATGCATGAACAGATGCATTGCCCATTTATGTCTTTTTGTTTGTTTTTTTTGTTTTTTTTTTTGCTTTTATTGGAGACTTAATTGAGTTTTCACTTATGTTTCATGTTCATTATGTATCAACGTTGTCTCAGATGTTTCTCCTAAAATTCCTCAGGAGAAATAAAAATGGGCACAAATGAGACACTCATTGGCATACAGTAAGAATATAGAGCTATAAAATAAATGACTATATCATTCCTCAGATACTTTAGTCTCAGGAGAATTTGATAAAAAATGTTCATACTGAAATCTCTGACTTTTGATGACAGACTTTTTCAAAAGAATGAGAAGAAGTGGAATTAAATTAAAGGGTTAGTTCAAAAATAAAATTTCTGTCCTTAATTACTCACCCTCATGTCGTTCCAAACCTGTAAGACCTTCATTCATCTTCGGAACACAGATAAAGATATTTTTGATGAAATCCAAGGTTTTTTTTTTTTTATCCCCCATAGAAAGCAACATAATTACCATCATTCAAGGTCCAGAAAAGTAGTAAAGACATCGCTAAAATGGTCGGACTTTACTATACTAAAATAGACATGACTCCAGTGGTTCAACCCTAAAGTTATGAAGCGACGAGAATACTTTTTGTGTGCAAAAACAAAACAAAAATAATGACTTTATTCAACAATTTCTTCTCTAGTTCAGCGCTTCCGTGTTTACTTCCGAACGCCGGCTCATTATTGTCCGGCTCCTGCATCAGCATCACACGTATGCATTGTGTTGCTCACGTGAACAGGCATCGGCCAATACTGAGTCGGCGTTCAGACGTAGAACCTGGAAGCGCTGCAACGAAAATAGCATAGGAGAATGACAGGGGAGAGACGAATTTGCTGAATAAAGTCATTATTTTTGTTTTTGCGCACAAAAGTATTCTCGTCGCTTCATAACATTAAGGTTGAACCACTGTAGTCACATGGACTATTTGAATGATGTTTTACTACTTTTCCTGACCTTGAATGTGGTAATTTCGTTGCTTTCTATTGATTATAAAAATAAAAAAAAAATTATTCTATTTCATCAAAAATATCTTAATTTGCGTTCCAAAGATGAACAAAGGTTGTACAGGTGTAGAACGACATGAGGGTGAGTACTTAATGACAGAAATTTAATTTTTGGGTGAACTAACCCTTTAAAATCTGTATTTGCTCTCTGTTTGATCTCATTGCTATGATATAAAAAAGTTCTCATTTGTGTTTTTTCTTTCCTATATTGGATTCAATTGTGAGTAGAGAATCCTGTGTGTGCGTGCTTTACCTGAGGAGAGCTATTTGTGTGACAAACAGTTGATGCTAGGTAGAGTATATGACATTCTCCACTTATAAGCAGTGTTGGGGGTAACGCAGTGAATGTCAAAGAGAAGCCTTGATTGTCACTACTCTCACTATCACACCCTTACACACACACACACACACACACACACACACACATGCTCATCTTATGATTTGATTGCAAAATTATGCAGATTAATCCCAGCCTTCTATTAGTGTCTGCATCAAATTACAGGCCTAAAGCTTTAGGCACAACAATTTGTTTCACATGAGTTAGATTCATTCAGATGGAACCCAATACGTGATTTAACATTTAACAGTCACATCAGAACATACTAATTTCATTTAACTGGGAGTGAATTTTGACTATGTCATTAATATGTGACTTGATGCCCTCTGCAGATGTTTGTAACTTTGCTGTGGCAGAAATTTTATTAAGTTAGTTACAAAACATCTAACAAATGAAGTCATGTCCATAATCTGTATTCAGTCCAAAGGAGCATTATGTTGAGAAGTAAAACTATTAAAATAAATGAAAACCAGCACAAGCCTGTTGTCTTCAGAAACACTATTACGCAGCCTTACCTCTGCTAAGTTGTTTGCCATTATGCATTACATTCAGATTGATTTTATTCAGCGGGGTGTAGAAAGTAATATTCCTCACCCGGCATTGTTTCTGAGGTGATTCGCCCTGACAAAAACATAATTGCAGAATCTTTAAAACAGAAGTGTGTCTCCACCTGCATCAAATGCAAAGCATCTGTTAGAAAACAGTGTCTAAAAAAACGAAGGCATTTGCAGTGGTATTGGAAGCTGCTATTAGGTGCTGAGTGACAAATCTGCACTTTCAGATAGGAAAGAAAGACGGGTTCAGGAGACAAAGAAATTGTATGTAATGGATGGAGCCAGTAGAATCTATCAGGACAGACAGGAATCTGGATCACAACTTGTAAACTCACAGGAAATTGGACCAAGTGCGTAAACAAAATTTGCTGTTTTGGTGGGCCTGAAAAGAATTGGTGAGTGTACAGGCAAATTTAAAATAAAACATGTTTTTGTTCTTCATTTTATTCCCTTTCTCATTGATATTTTATAAAATTATGTATGATGGTATGTGATTGAATGTCAACAAGGTGGACTCAAGGTGTGTGCTATGACAAAATCTTATTAACAAATTTACATCATGATAATCGTTTATAGATTTTTGTTTGAGAATGGTTTATGTAAAATGGTTTATATTTTAAATAATTGTGATATACAGTATAGTGGGCTGGCTCCACAAATTTTGAGAAGCATCTCGCTGCAGCCTGCGGTGGACATCCTACCCGGCCCACATCCAAGTGTGACATCAGAAGCCAGGCCCATGCTGCCCTGCAGCTGATAAGATTTTATTGGTCATGTCAATCACTGTACTGATTGCCTACACCCAACACTGATCCCTAAACCTACCTGTCTCTGCATCCAATGAAATTACCTGCAGGGAGGGATTTCTGGTGAAGTGGTTTAGTGGGGAGTCACGAGGTGACGTATTGGGCACGGGCGTAACCAGGGTTGCCAGGTTTTCACAACAAAACCCGGCTAATTGCTACTCAAAACTATCTCAATTGTGTTCCTGGGGGGTACTATGGTAAAAACCGTGTTCTGGGGGGTAAAATCCGCGTTTTTGGCGGGGTTCCCCTGGTAAAATTCACATTCCAGGGGCTAAATATCGTGTTATTTGGGGTCGCTTCCACCCGCGGACATGAAAAACAACCCATGGCAACAGTGTAAAAGTAGCCTAATTCCACGGAAAACCACGAACTTGGCAACACTGGGCGTGACGTCTGATGTCACACTTGGATGTGGGCGGGGTTGGATGTCCACTGCAGTAAATATGAGCAAAACTGAACATTTGTTTTTGCCATTTCTCCTCTTAGTCTTTCATTCAATCTATTCGCAAAAATTAAACCTTTAATTTAAGTTAATTTTCACAAAATATAAATGTGGAATAAAAAAGAGAGGATGCACAAAGTATTAAATAAAGGGGTGCCAATAATTGTGGAATACATAAATTTCAGGAATTGTTTTCTTTCAAATACTTGACTTTAAAGGGTTAGTTCACACAAAAATGAAAATTCTGTCATTTATTACTCACCCTCGTGTCGTTCCACATCCTTAAGACCTTTGTTTTATCTTCGGAACACAAATTAAGATCTTTTTGATGTAGTGTGAGAACTTTCTGTCCCTCCATAGAGATCCAAAGCAATTACCACTTTTAAGGTCCAGAAAGGTAGGAATGACATCATTAAAGGGGTCATGAACTGTGTTGTTTTATTGTTTTATAATGTTTCCTGGGGTGCACTTATAATGTTAGTATGCTTTTTACATCAAAAATTGTCATAATTTAGAAATAAAAGGTATTTTTGTATCCCTGATTTTAGCCCTCTTATTTGAACACTGTTTTAAGGGGCATGTCTGCTGTGAGACTTTCCATTCGAATTAGCCAAGTATTACTCTCTCTTTTAGCACGTTTTTACTATTACAGCTCTCAAGGTTAACTAATCGTGAAAAGTGCTGCATTACATTTAGATCTATGGCATTATATTTAGATTGTGGCATGAAAGATTGCAGTGATGAACACTGTAGCCGATCGCAGACATGTTGAGTACATGAAAGTAGTGATCTCGTCATTGCAACTCAATTTCTGTATACTAAAGAATGTTTTCATCGTAACTAACAGTCCAAATGCGATATAACTCAAATTTGTTAAAAAAAAACGGGAGTTTTGGCGCGTGTCCAGAACTCAGTCACTGATAAACTGGTGCTGTTTGATTGACAGCTCCAGCGATTGACAAGGGAGCGTTCTTTGATCACTTTCTACGTATAATTTAATCACCATTTAAATAACAGATTATTTTCAACCTACTAAGAGAAACAACGTGAAGTTGGCCGTTTAGTCACTGGTTTGATTTACCGATACATAGACAAAGAACATCTGACTGTACATGAATCATTACATATCAGATCAGGCATTAGAATTAACACGGTTGTTGCATTACTGTCGAGTCCATATCATAAAAGTCTGTTTGCAAACTTTTGAACAGTGTATGTCTGTGTGCTTTACTGTAAAACTGCTTTTAACAGAATAACATTTATTGTGAAAAGCACTTTAGAAATGTATTTGAATTGAATTTTTCAGGTTTATACACTTAAGGTGAATTAAATCTATTCCAGCTATGTGTGTCTGGGCTGGTTTTGATTGGAAATGCACTGCTGTGTGCCATAGCTGAAGGCCAAAATTTACCACTTTCAAAACCAATATGACAAGTAGGGAGCTGATAGAGAGAAAAAGAAAATGAATGTTGTAAGATTTCAATTTAAACATTAGAGATCGAGTGAGTATGTGAGTTCATTGGCTAACAGATGACATGTCAAAGTTCTATAAGCTTGCGCAATAAAGAGTTTTAAATAATCATTTATGTGCATGAGCTGAGGTCAGGTTTTATTCTGTGCTATTAATTCCACCACTGATTCTGAGAACTGTTATTTTATGACTTATTATGACTTTGTCCTTCACCCTTTGACACCTTAATTATACTTTGCATGTACAAAGCAACAGCATTTCACATTACTCACATGTGAACAAATATCGGCTGAGCATCTGAAGTGCAGTCAGGTATGAGAAGTTCTTTTATTATACCCACACAAAGCCATTACCAGCAGGGACTCTGACACACACTCATGACAATGATAGCTGGGCTAGGAAACGACAGACACACTCAAAGTCATGCGCACGCACCCTGAAGGACAGCCTCCACACCTGAGAAAAAGAAGTAGCCTTCTCTGATGTTGCCCATTAAGTGTGTGATGAATGAATTCCTGCTCTTGAATCTAACAAAGCCAGTCTACCTTGAAAAGCCAGACTTAAATCAATAAGACATTCCACTTATTTGCATCACAACTCTGACCCCTAAAACTTCAGGGGGAAAATGTCTTGTCTTACCATTCATCTGAGAGATGAGTGGTATAACCCAGTGTTTCACGGTCACATGAGGATGAATCGGAAATGAAGCGCAGGGGTTGGGTCTGAAGTCAAGACATCCGTTTTTGTGTTCAAACCACAGTGACACATTCAGCTTCAGTTTTAAAGAAATATATCATGTTTTTTTTGTTGTTGTTTTTTTTTTTTTTGCAGCCTAGTGTATATACTGCATGTGTGGCATGATATTAATTACCAGACAATCATTTTGCCTCTCAGTTTGTAAAAGCATACGAAACATAACTTTACAGGTCTCAATGTTATTTTAGTACCACCAAGATATTATTATAATTTTTATATTTTCGGTTTTCATTTGAATTTAAGTTGTGGGTTTAGTGATTTTGAAGTATGTTTTTGTCATTTAAAGGGTTAGTTCACCCAAAAATGAAAATTCTGTCATTAATTACTTACCCTCATGTCGTTCCAAACCCGTAAGACCTTCGTTCATCTTCGGAACACAAATTAAGATATTTTTGATGAAATCCAATGGCTCAGTGAGGCCTCTATTGCCAGCAAGATAATTAACACTTTCAGATGCCCAGAAAGCTACTAAAGACATACGCTGCGTCTCAATCAGCTCCCTAGCTCCCTAGGTCGTGAATCAGTATATCATGTAAATGAATGTGGCTGATTCCCTGATCAGTGCCCTGACTACTGAACTAGGGAGCTGATTGAGATGCACCCATATTTAAAACCGTTCATGTGACTACAGTGGTTCAACCTTAATGTTATGAAGCAACGAGAATACTTTTTGTGCACCAAAAAAAACAAAATAACGATTTTATTCAACAACATCTAGTGATGGGCAATTTCAAAACACTGCTTCATGAAGCTTTGAAGCTTTACGAATCTTTTGTTTTGAATCAGTGGTTCGGAGCGTGTATCAAACTACCAAAGTCACGCCCCCCAGTGGTGAACCATTGAAATTTTGAAAAACACTTATGTCGTAACGAAGCCTCGTTTACTGAAATCACGTGACTTTGGCAGTTTGATGCACGCTCCGAACCACTGATTCGAAACAAAAGATTCGTAAAGCTTTGAAGCTTCATGAAGCAGTGTTTTGAAATCGGCCATCACTAGATATTGTTGAATAAAGTTGTTATTTTGTTTGATTTTTTTGGCGCACAAAAAGTATTCTCATCGCTTCATAAAATTAAGGTTGAACCACTGTAGTCACATGAACTGTTTTAAATACGTCTTTAGGAGCTTTCTGGGCATCTGAAAGTGTTAATTGTCTTGCTGTCAATGCAGGCCTCACTGAGCCATCGGATTTTATCAAAAATATCTTAATTTATGTTCCGAAGATAAACGAAGGTCTTACGGGTTTGGAACGACATGAGGGTGAGTAATTAATGACAGAATTTTCATTTTTGGGTGAACTAACCCTTTCATTTTTTATTTTTTTTTTTGTCTATATAGTTTTTATTCATTTTTATTTCACTTTTAGTTTTAGTTATTTTACGTGAAGTTAAACTAAATGAAAATGGGAAATGCTGCAACTAGCTGTAATCAAATGTTTGTTTGTTTTTTTCCCAAGTAAGAAAAGCTTTTTAAGGTTTTAGATTTAGTTAACTATGATTATCCTGAGGCCTATATGAATATGCAGTCATTTATTACATAATAACGTGAACGTGATGTGATAGGCTATTAATGATACTGACATTTATAATAAATTGTCTTGCAGTTCAGTAAGAGTGAAGTGTTGATTCAGTAACCCCTTAAAACGAATCAGTTCGGTGAAAGGTCCGTCAGACTGATTCAACTCGTCTTTTTGAACAATTCATCAAAAAAACCGACTCTAATCTTCGTTAGTTGGGGAATCCGACTACACTGGTCACACTGTATGTTTCTGTTTTACTAAAAAAAAGAAGACTTTTTTTAGGAATTAGACTACACTTGTCACGATGAATGTTTGTACTAAATAGAACCGGTGGAAAAAATCATTTGTCTATGAATCGGGCCACACACACTGGTCTTGTTGAATCTTGATTGTCTATTGCAAGGATATAAAAAGACTTTTCTTGCCATTACCAATGCTTACTGCTAAGCTTCAGTTATTTTAAGTATTATTTTACCAAGTTTCCTGTCCATTTGTACACATACGGAAGGGGAGTTCTCTTTAGTAAACAACTGAACAACTAAACTTTAAAATCTGAAATATGCTCAGTCAAACATGACCAGTGTCATTTTATATCTGTTTTGAATTTTAGTGTCATTCAACTGAAAAATCGTTTATAGAATTAGAAGACTCTCATAAATGTCAGGGCAACATTATCTGAATGTAACTGCTTTGCTGAATGTAGAGATATCTGAGAAGGTCCATGATCAAACGCTGGGCTATTTCAAGCACCCACATGAAGGGTTCAAATTTGACTGAGACATAGTCAGTCATCTTCCATACAGAGAGAGACACACATCAAAATGTAATCTTCCACAACAGTTGAGAGTAAAACGGACACAGCAATACACATAGCCCAAGGGCTTCTTGAGAAATTGAAAACTTCATTTCTTTCCAGATTGAGGGCAACATAGTGAGGTCAAAGATGTGCAATAGCAAAAATGTACATAAGGAGGTTTTCCTCCCCTTCATCTGAGAGATTGTACACTGTCAGCAATGATTGCATATTATTACACAGAATATTTTAATGAATATGAATATATTTTGTATTTGAATTTATAAAACACAGGTGTATTATTACAAATTACAAATTAACAGGTGTATGTGAATGTCACAAATAACATGTGAAATATGTTGGTCATATTTCACCCCAGAATTCAATAATAAAAAAAATGAGAATAAAGAAACTTAAGTTTTTATAATATATATGAACAATATCACACTCGAAGCCGTGCGATATGGCTATATATCAGCACGGCTGTGATTCGACCCGTAGGTAATCACAGCGTGCTGATATACAGCCATATAGCATGGCTAAGAGTGTGATATTGCATTTATACAAAGGTTCGACGGCGAAGTACATAAATGTGTAAATAAATAAGACATAACAATGGAGTGTCTTTAAAACCCTCTTTTGTGCAGAACTATACTTCCTTCTGCCACAGATTCAAATCTCAAGTTGACAGTTTGACCAAGCCTCTGTTAATAATTCTAAAACATCACTTTAGAACTAGTAACGAAGGAATGTTGAGTCCCTCCATTGAAACTTATTGTATTTTGTACAGTCTCACATTGTGTGAGAGAGAGAGAGAGAGAGAGAGATCACCTGAGCAAGCATTACCCGTGTCTGATATAACATTCATTCTTCAGGTCGATGTCCATAATATTATCCATTATAAAAATCCGTTTGAATGTCTGCTGAGGAAAGCGATCTTTGTATGTCATTTTTATGGAATTTTCCATAACAGCACTAAAACAACTCTTGCGACTGACTCATTCACTCGTAAAGTTTGCAACCATCTAATGGCGTATTGATGTAACTTTCACTCAATCCATATTACGCACTAATGGACCCTTTCTCAATACCAAATACAACATATTATTTGTATAAAATAATATTTCTTGAACAACATTTAAATTACCAACAAAAGCCATTATATATGAAAATAGGAAATAAACACAATTGTACAATTCAAACTTACAAAAGCAGTGCTCTACAGGATATAAGTTAAATATAGCCCTAATATTAAATTATTAACTTTAAATTAGCCCAATTCGATTTGCTCAGGAACAAGTAATTGATTAATAAGACCAAAGATTGCCCATTTTATGTACCCAAAATGAATTATATCTCATGTTTAACCACTATAAGTGCCAGCGGCAAATCCCTGAAGCACTGGCTGAGAGCTGTTCTCGGCGGGTACACGAGCACTAAACCCTGCCTTTATGAATGAGTCATTGAATCATTAATTTAAATGATTTGTTCAAAAAAGCTGATTTGCTGACAACTGCAAAAACAGAGAAAGTAACTTTATTGTGTCTAAATTGTGGGTTACTCAGTGTTATCTTTGTGTATACTGGACTGTTGTATAAAAGCGATATCACACAATTGCAAAAAAAACATCAAGCACATCAACCATTTCAGGTGAAGCATATTGCACAGATTTATATGTGCAAAAGAATGTCTTTTACTCTCAGCTCTCTCCTGCCTTTAGTTATTGCTCACAGTGAGGTCACCACGTGACCTAGCAGACGGTTTTCTTTCTCACTGTCTTCACTTTTTTTCTCATCTCTGCTCTTTGCCTTGAAGCGATCAACACACATCTCTGTATTTGCCCGCACAGTAACATTGAAAGTTCTTTCTGCTGAATGTTCTGGAAGCTGACATGAACAGATATGAATCAGGGATGTGTCACATTTACGAGATGGCCCCGTGACAGTCTGTTCTCCCCTTGCTCTCACATTTGGCCTCGTTTAACATGAAGATAGCAGGATGAATGCAGAAGGGTAAATAAAGGTAATCTCAGCAAGAGATTTATAAACAGAATAAGTAGGTCAGTTTCAACAAACCTGATGTTACAGAATATATGACTTTAATATAAATCATATAACCATAAACCATATAAATAACCATATAAATAAATCATATATTTCATAAAGCGTGACAAGAATATGCTTGGGTTATATTTCTCTCCAAATTCAAAATAAAAAATTATGTATTTTCTTAAAGGTAAAGTGGGTTATTTTTCATATTATGTTGTATTTTTGGTTACACTTTAATTTAGTGTCATAGTTACATTGTAATTACTCAAATAAGTACTGAGTATATTAATTAACTACATGTACTTACTATAGAGTTACACTTAGGGTTAGGGTTTGGTTTAGGGTTAGTTATGCATAATTTACTGTTATAAGTACATGTAGTAACGTGTAACTACGGCACTGTAAAATAAAGTGTTACCTTATTTTTATATGTGCAGAGACCACTCAATATTGCTTTTTGATTGACAATCACAAGATCCCAACAAATCAAAATGGCTCAACCAATGGCAGATTATTTTTTGCAATTGCATTTGGTGACTAGTGGTTTAGAAATTACACACTTCACCTTAAAAAAAAAGCTGATCAACCACTTCTCAGACCTTTACCATTTTGTGACATTATTTTCAAGACAATTATCCACAATTTCCCTCCAAAATCTCATTACTCTTATTACTGTAGTAGGTCTACTGAGGTTTATGTAAGTGCAATTATGGTAATGTAAGCGTGTCAGTAATTACAGTAATGTAAAATGTGCTTGTAATTGTCCTGAGAATAATGTCACAAATTATACAAAAATAGGCTTTATTTTCTTAATGATATTTTTTAAAGAAGTAAAAAAAAAAAAAAAAAAGACCTGTACATATTTTTATAAAAAATTGTTTTATGAAACAACTAAATTATATACTCAACCATAATAGAGCAAACTTGTCTCAGTATCAGCACATTATTGCTTCATTTCCACTGGATCAATATTAGTCCATTTGAGGATTTCAGATCTCAGGGATGTAATTAGGATGAATTGTCCTTGAAGCTTTCTTCTGAGTCCCTGAAGGTAGCTGTAGCTGTAACCAACACAAACTATTTCAATCATACACACCCCTAAGGTCTCTCTCTCTCACTCTCTCTCTCTCTCTCTCTGTGTGTGTGTGTGTGTGTGTGTGTGTGTGTGTGTGTGTGTGTGTGTGTGTGTGTGTGCTATTACGATGACATCTATGAGTCGGGCAGAGGTATGTCTTCAAGGTTCACTTCATAGTCACTTCTAAAAGCCCCAAAAGCTCCTGGCTACAAAAATACAGTGGTACACATTAGTTATTCACTGTGTGGACAGGCTAGAGAAACACAATGACAAGCTGCCATTACAGACAGCTACTGTCTGCTGCATATGCCTGTTTCCATTTGCACTAGTGACCAATGTTGAGGGTAATGCATTACAAGTAATGTGAGTTATGTAATCAGATTACTTTTTCAAGTAATGAGTAAAGTAATGCATTACTTTTAAATTTACAATTTAAAACTGAGTTACATTTTCAAATAAATAACTTTTATTGACCTCTACTGTCCTCGTGTTGAGAGAAATCGGGAGTAAGAGGCAAGAGCTGTTGTGTGCGCTGTGTAAACATGATGATTATTGTAGTTCAAGACTAAATGTGGGCATGCATTTATTTATTCATCTCACTTACACAACAATGGATTCAGTATTCCTCAAAATTAATGTAAAATTAAAAAAATTAAAGTAACACGTAATGTGTAAAATGTGTACATGTTATGTAATTTTAAAAAGTAACAGAGGTGTAAATCTGATAACCGTACTTGAGTAAAAGTACAGAAACCTTACAGTGAAAATTACTCCATTACAAGTTACAAGTCACCAATTCCAATATGACTTGAGTAAGTTTTAGGCCTGGTTTCAGAGACAGGGCTTAGATTAAGCTTAGTTCAAATTAGGACATTTTATAAAGCTATATATATTTATAAACATACCTTAGAAAAACAAACATTACTGGTGTGCATCTTGAGACAAAACAATGGCTCTGACATATTTTAAGATACATTTACAGCCTAAACATACATTTAAGTCTGTGAAACTGGGGGTTAGAGTATCTGATTTTAACAATATTTTACTCTAACTGAATGTAGGCTCAAAGGCACTAGCCCTGGGTATACTTCGTCTTTTTACGCATTCACGCACATCCTTGCAAAGTATATGCTTAATTTGACTCGTACGCATACACAGGTGTTCGACGCATGCACTTTTGAGCAATCTCTCGCTACGAGTTACAACCCATGTAAACATCTTTGTATTCTTTTATGCTAGAGTTGTACAAATAAGGGTACTTTCTAAACTCTTCGCACAATCTCTCATCTATGTAGGCCTCCATTGTTGCTGTAGCTTGCATGTGTTCCGGTTTGTTCTGTTTATGTAGTTTTTCTTTGACTACCTTGTGAATTGACGCTCCCAGTGCACGGTTGCCACCTTGTGGATAAACTAATATGCACATGTGCAATTGTTAAAAAAATTAGGCGGTGTGTGTACAGTACGCACGTACTCTTCTAATGACAAAATTCGCGTCACACGCACTGTATGCTGACCTTCGGGTACACGTAAAAAGTGAAGTATACTTTGGGATTTAGGGCAGAACGCACAAGATATAATACCTTTAATGCCCTGTAGATGGCGATATCAAGTCTTTTGTAGCAGAAATAAACTGCTGCAGAAAAGTTAGGTGCCATGCAAAATGTAATGAATAATTGCATTATTCATCACAAATGTATTCTAGTAAAGACTACATATACTTATTCAAAAATATAGTCAAATATAAATTATAAATAATGTTTTAGTCACTTATTCTATTTTATCTGTGTCTTGTCACTGTCATTCTGTCTGTGTGGATGCTTCTGTCACCAAGACAAATTCCTTGTGTGTGTCAGCATACTTGGCAATAAAGCTCTTTCTGATTCTGATAATATCTTTGATACTCACAAAGTAGCCAAAAAGATAGGCTACCTAAGTACAGTAAATACATTTACTCAAATTCTGTTAGGATAACATCAATTAGGACTAAGCAGTGACCTTGAAATTTATTAAATTGTAGGTTGTTCTCTAATTTTGATCTCCACTGTAGTTTAAAAAGACAGTCTGAGAATCTATTCTAGGTTTATTTGTATTGGTAGCTTTAATCATGAACCACATTACTTTTCAGAATCCATTCCTTGCACACACAGAGGTCACCTTTTATTCTTTTAGATGGTTCATTCAAACTTGCTTGGTAAGCAAAGAGGAAATAACGATTTTTATTCCCAATTAAACAAGTAAACAAAACTGGCTGGCTTTCTATCAACCTCTGTCCTGATCACGTCATTGATTTTAGTGCAGGAGGAACGTGGTCATGTCCTACTCAATTACATCATGAGTTAGCCGAGTTCTTTGAGGAACAGAGAGCATTGGAGAGCACTGACAGATCAATTTAATGTACAAAGAAAGGTGTGTTTGTACAATCCATTTGTATTCTTAAAGGAATGTCACCAAAAAAAAAAAAAAAAACCTTGATGATTAACAGTACAAAAATGGAAAAGGTACTGGTAATTTTCTGCCAGGACATTATCTGTTAAGCTTACAGACATTTCCTTTAATTCTAATACGCAACAAAATGCAATGCATAATTCAAAATGAGTAAAACTGTAATGATTAGTCCAGACTGAAGGCGAGCTTGATAAACCCAAGTGCAGTTTATTGAAGTAAAGTGAGAAAACAAACAAAGCAACCACTAGACTTGAACCTGAACAGACTTGACCTGAACAAACTTGACCTGAACAGAAGGGAACCAATGACAGAACAGAACTAAAAACCACATGACCATAACCAACCAATCAGAACAAGACACATAGACTAAGGGAGAACATGAGGAGCAAGGGAAGCATGGCACAAACAAGCAACATGAAACAAACTACAAAATAAAAGACATGAAAACATGAACATAAAAACAAAACCCAAAACTATACGTGACAAAAACACCTGTGAAAAATCAGCAGAAAATTCCTCAATATTAAAGGAATAGTTCACCCAAAAATGAAAATTATCTCATAATTTAGCCATCTTAGCTATATATGACTTTCTTCTTTCAGCCAAACACAATTGGAGTTATGTTAAAAAATATTCTGGCTCTTCCAAGCTTTATAATGGGAATAAATAGTAACTGAGATTTTGAAGCCCAAAAAAGCACATCCATCCATCATAAAAGTAATCCATACAGCTCCAGGGGGTTAATAAAGGCCTTCTAAAGCAAGGCGATGCATTCTTGTAAGAAAAATATCCATATTTAAAACTTTATAATAATCTATCTATAATCACTAGCTTCCGTACATGAGTCGATTATGGCGGAAGAGTGAACTTTGACCTGACACATGACATATTGACGAAACAGAAGCGCAGAGGATAGAGCAAAACAAAACACCGGTCACGAATTAGAAGTCTAACACAAGAATTTTTAAAGAGAAATGTCGGAGGAGCCTGAGTTTGTTGCCAAGCCCTATTTGTTTGAACCGTGAGAGGCTTACACTATCCCTACGTCTTTCGGAACTCGACTCTCTCATGAACGCGTGGATGGATGTTACCGGAAGCTAGAGATTATAGTCTATAAAGTTATAAAAATTGATATTTTTCTTACAAAAATGCATCACTTCGCTTCAGAAGGCCTTTATTAACCCCCTGGAGCCGTATGGATTATATTTATGATGGATGGATGCACTTTTTTCTTTTGCTTCAAAATCTCACCCCCCATTCACTCCTATTATAAAGCTTGGAAGAGCCAGAATATTTGTTAACATAACTTTGATTGTGTTCGTCTGAAAGAAGATAGTCATATACACCTAGGATGGCTTGAGGGTGAATGAATTATGGGATAATCTTCATTTTTGGGTGAACTAGGCTAACCCTTTAACAGAGTACATTGTGTCATTTTTACAGACTAAATCTAAAGAAAAAAACAGGCATGACTTTGGTGAAACTCAAAATGTGAATTATTGATTAATATTCAGACACTTTTTTTTCAGTATTTCAAAATGACAAAATATGGATTTCTTTCATAGAAGATCATATGTCATATGAGTTTGGCACGATATAAGGGTGATGACAGAATTTTCATTTTTGGGTGAACTGTCCCTTTAAAATCCCATGGCTTTCTAGAGGGCCATATTTTTATAACATAAAAAGTCTGATTTTGTATCTCAGCTTGTTTATTTGACTGTCATGACCATGATTATGTGGCTTAGAATGCCATCTTACTTGGTAAAACACTGTGACAGAAAATAACAGGCACAGAGAAACAGAGGCAGCTTATTTATGTTTGATTACACAAGAGATGCTCTCCCTTTTCTAATTTTCATCTATATGAATGCATCATCATGTATCCATATGCACTGACTGCAGTTCTGTCATGCTGAACCATTCAAATTGAATTCTCTCTTGTCCTTTAGAAAGGTCTTTAAATATCCATTTTCTTCAAACGTCAGACTGTTATTAAAGTGTCTTCATGCTGCCGTAACGCTGGGCACTTAGAATGGAACGCGACAGGTAAAACGCCCTCCACGCACACTCCTCCCTATGAATGACAACCATTTAAACTAACACTGTGTACACTGTTTGTTGTTTGCTATAGGTTTAATCGTCCAGAGTGGGTTTGGTGGATAAACAAAAAGAAAATGATATATCATCAAAATTGCAACCACTTGCCATCTACTTTCTTCTTTCATCTTTTAAGAGACCCTCTCCCTTGTTTGTTCATCTCCAGCTGTAATAGCAGATATAAGTCAGAAACGAATCAGACTGAGAATTATTCAAACAGCTTCATGTTCTGTTAATGTTCAGTCTCCAATAGATTTCTGTCCATCAGCTTGCAGAAATGTAATCCTTAATAATCATTTGATAAAGCCCCCCCCCAAAAAAAATAATAATTTAAATAACATCTAAACAAACATTAAACGCTTTCATTTCGATAGGGTCAAGGACATATATAATAAAATGCAATTAACTATATCATCATGCATAAGGCTTATCAACCCTTACAAAGGAGGAGAAAATGCTTCACAAAGCTTTTGCTGTTGATGGCAAAGGTTACGCGTCCAATCAGACATGGCGCAAATGCATCTGTCAACTAAGAGAAGCTATTCAAACTAAACAGATGCTAAATATATCAACAAAACTGCAAAAAATGTTGGAATATTTTGCAAAGCAATTGAGGACCCTATAGGGTGTGTATATATAATTATGCATTTGTTTGGGCTTGTGGAGTTTATGATAACATTAATCATTTTCACTGTTGGATTTTAAGGTCATTTTTGTTCATTTTTATATAATAAGCAGATTTGGTGCAGTGTTAGGTCTCCATTTGATGTCCCATAATTTGAATCCACTGATCTACAGCCACGTATAGATATTACTGTGCCGTAATCAAATCTATATAAATTGAAAAGTTAATCAACAGAGCAATTCCAGGAGGGTCCACGCATGATTGGTGCTCGAGCCTCAATTAAAAGACTGATGAAATAGTATTTTTCATCATATTAATTAGCCCAGCATATGCTGCATTTTATGTCAACCATGACGCGTGTATTACATATTACATTAGAATACATTACAACTTGAACTGAATGTAGCATAAGATTACTTCACAACAACATACTGTAGCACGTAAAGGTGTACATGATTTTCATGATAGTTTACAACTTCTGCAGCCAACAAATTTAAAGTTTCAGCACATTTTATATGCAAGTTTCTATTTCTTCTCTGAACATAACAGGATTTTAAAAAGTGTGACCATAAATGTGGCATGTACAAAGGTCTGGAGAGCCATCAGTCTGTTCTCTAACACCCTTACTGGCACAGTTTCCAAACATATCTTGTAGCCAGCAAACAGTCTTTTTATTCTAGCTATAGCTTTTTATCACCCTCCAAAGCGGAATGTGTGTGTTTTAGGAATCAGCCTAAGGTCATTTTGTATGCTTGAGATGCACAATGGATTTAAATGAGGGTATAATAAATGTAAAATTGACTGCAAATTCAAATGGCATGAATTGTAACTTGATGCTTTTAACAGTGAAGCTTTCAAGAATCATAGTTTATTAATCAAAAGTAGGGTAGGTTATTTCGGAGAGGCTAGCAATAGCAAGCTAGCTTTGAAAGCATAAGGCCTCCTCCAAAACACATGAACGCGCACAGCCAGAGCAGAGTCTGGGAAGCGTCACGAGAGAAAGTGCTAAACTGCCTCATGTCTCAAAGCTCAATACAAAAATAATGAACACAAACAGCTTAAAGAGCTCTGACTTCTACTACCTGTCTGCAGCAGATTCATTTTGGTGTTGATAGTGTTGCCATAGAAAAACGCACATTTCTTTCCGAGTCCGAGGACGTGAACAGCTCCGAGTAGAACATCACGGGTTGCCATCTCTTATGCCGCAGTCACACTAGACTTTGAACGTGCGGAATTTCATCGGATGCTGCAACGGTCGAGATATGACGTCACAGTCTACGGCGTCTTTTTTTTATTAACATGAATTCAACATATAACATATAGTAATACATTCAAAATGTAAAAATATACAACCTACTCGACTTTACTGCAAATATAACATTCTTTTAATTCAGCCAAGAGGTCATGCCGATCTTCTACTGGTCGCACGTCTTCACGTGATGCGAATTCGCAGGTTAAGCCTCCTTTCAAGCCGCCTTTCCACTGCACACGACAAACAACAGCCAAAGCCACTGGAAGGCAAGCCTGCAACCTTTAGCCAAAAAAGTGTAACGGCTAAAGCTAACTGGCGGTACGGGCGGTATGCAGGGAGGAGATTTGAATGGCGACACGATAGGCTGAGAGGTGGCGCACGTGATTAAGTTAGCTGTTACGCTTTCTCCAATGGTAAGAGATACAGACCCTCTTATCTCCCTATTCGCTTGTTAAGTCTGACGTCACATGGCACTGCTTCCGGGTCCAAACGCTCTATCTCATACCACAAGAGAACGACAAACAGTAATATACACACACGATGTGGCGCAATACTACCAAAAAATTATAATCATAACCTTTCCATACCACAATCCCAGATGGCCAGACAGTGATTCATCTTTTATAAATTGTTAAAATATTAATGTTTGTGACGCTGTGAGCATGGAGACTGTTGTGTACACTGTAAGTATTTTAAATGTTTAACTTTTTAAAATGTTAAATGTTTAATATGAATAAATAGCGCTCATTAACGACCGTCAAGATGGCATTCTCAAGTGAAACGAGTGGAGGCTTGGACCCAGAAATGGCGTTCCTTGCGTCACGACTTAACAAGCGGATAATAATACGATCTCTGCGACAGCCGTTGGACCGGAAGTCATTTATTTCCAATGGAGAGTAGTACGGGGGCTGCGTGGAGTTCCGATCATATGCGAATGCGGAAATTTCGGATCCGATTTGAGCTTCAGATTCATTGAAATATTTGAACTTCTGCAGCTAGACCGTATGCGACCGGATATGATGTATTCTAATCAAAACCATAGACATAATAAATAAATAAATAAATTTCGGCAGACTTGGCATTCCATATTCACGTGCTATCGGAAATTTCCTACTTAGCACTTCTGAAGTTGTATTTACAAGCTCGACGCATTCAAGTGCTTTGTGTCGGAATCATGGTGGAAAGGTTTATTCTTGACTATTTATTCAAAAAGGCAAAATTATATTTAGCGTCCCATTCATTGACAGTTATATAAACATTCACAGTGCTATCTAGATCAGCTTGCTGACAAGATGATATACAGTATGTACATTTTTTTAATATTTAGACCATTTCTTTTATTGATTGCTATCAGGATGTGAATGGAGTTTTAACCAGTGTAACAAAAAGTTTTTATGAAAAACATTTCCTACCTTTAATTTTGAAATAGCATATTCTTGTAAAATGTACTCCAATAATCTTTATTTACAACTTTGAAACAATTTCTTATTTATTTTTTTCCCAAAAGCATGCAAAGTGACCGCTTTGCATGTGACCTTGAAAATACACTTTAGTTCAGATTTCTTGAATGTATTTCACACAATACATCCATTAAAGATTTCTCTTTCTTTTTAAAGATTCTTTTATACACTAGATTTTATACATTCAAACAAATGAAAAGATTTGTCTGTCTTTTATTCAGATGCACAGTGGTGAAATGTAAAATGCAAAATTGGCCTCAGGGCCAAGAGAACATACAGTCCAGCCTCCCACATCGCGGAGGGGAGCAGGGGCCAAAGCAGGCAGGCGATCAGTGGGAGAGACTTTGAGCGGCAGCGTCTGACATACTGTGAAGTCAATTCACTCAGCAGGATTCTACTGTAACTCGCCCTCAGCTAAACGCATTAGAGAAGGCAACAAATGCCACTGAAAGCTAAATGTGCATCAGAAAAAAAGGACAAATGGAACAAGAAGAGAACAGAGTGACTTGGAAAGTAAGATGGACACACAGCTATTTTCAGTTCAGTAATCATTTTACTCTCACAATACATTACGCTGTGATGTGCCTTATGGCCATATGAGAAAATAGTTTTAGTGAAGCAAAAGTACAACCTGAACCAGTGTTATTTTAATAACTGTTATAGTTTTTGTTAATATTTTGAATTAGATTTTACTTTTATCTTCTGTTTTCATTTTCATTTTAGTTAACATTTTAGTAATGTTGTTGTGTTTTGTCATTTTTTATTATTATTTTTAAATGTCTGTATAGTTTCAATCTTAAAAATAAAGGTACTTTATTGGCATTGATGGTTCCATGAAGAACTTTTAACATTCATGGAACCATTCCATTCCACATGAAGTTATTTTTTATAGTGGAAAAAAGTTCTTCAGATTATTAAAATGTTCTTTACACTAAGAAAAAAATGAAAATTTTTTTGGGAGCCAAAAATGGTTCTTCTACTCTTAAAAATAAATGTTCCAAAAGAAGGTTTTCACATAGAAGAATTTTTAAAAAAGATGAACCTACTTAAAGCTGCAGTCCGTAACTTTTTTTGGTTAAAAATTAGTCATTGTTCAAAACTATCTCCTTACCTTAGCCTCATTCACAACGATAAGCTTGTAATAATGTTTTTTTATTTGAGTGGTACTGGTGGGTTTCCGTGGGAAATTCGAGCATGTCACCATTTGTCTTTACGTCACGTACATCACGTCTGTTTACTTAGAGAAGGAGTCCCAGATCATTTATAGACTTTTCTCACAGCAGCTGCAACAACTAAAGGATTAGTCCACTTTCAAATAAAAATTTCCTGATAATTTACTCACCCCATGTCATCCAAGATGTCCATGTCCTTCTTTCTTCAGTCGAAAAGAAATTAAGGTTTTTGATGAAAACATTCCAGGATTATTCTCCTTATTGTGGACTTCAATGGTCTCCAAACCGTTGAAGGTCAAAGTTACAGTTTCAGTGCAGCTTCAAAGGGCTTTAAACGATACCAGATGAGGAATAAGCGTCTTATCTAGCGAAACGATCGGCCATTTTCTAAAAAAAAATAAAAAATTATATACATTTTAACCATAGATGCTTGTCTTGAACTAACTCTCTTCTTCTTCTTCTCTATTAGAATTCCGGCAGTGTAGACGCTGCTAAGTGTATTACTGCCCTCCACAGGTCAAAGTTTGAACTAATTGTTATATACTTGCATATAGGAATGCTTGCTCCACATTTAAAGGATTAGTCCACTTTCAAATAAACTTTTCCTGACAATTTACTCACCCCCATGTCATCCAAGATGTTCATGTGTTTCTTTCTTCAGTCAAAAAGAAATTAAGGTTTTTGATAAAAATATTCCAGGATTATTCTCCTTATAATGGACTTCAATGGCCTCCAAACGGTTGAAGGTCAAAATTACAGTTTCAGTGCAGCTTCAAAGGGCTTTAAACGATACCAGACGAGGAATAAGGGTCTTATCTAGTGAAACGATCGGCCATTTTCGAAAAAAATGTAAATGTATATACTTTATATAAACAAATGTTCGCCTTCTAAGTGCTTCCACCAAAACCGCATTTCCGTATTCTCCAAAAAGTTTGCGCTGTATGTCCTACGCCTTCCCTATTCTACTTACGGAAAAAATGTAACTGGCGCTGCGTTCGTTCCGTAAGTTGAATAGGGAAGGCGTAGGACATGCAGCATAAGCATTTTGAAGAATGCGGAAAGTGGAAGCACACGCAAGGCGATCATCTGTTTATATAAAACATATACAGTTGTATTTTTTTCGAAAATGACCGATCGTTTCGCTAGATAAGACCCTTATTCCTCGTCTGGTATCGTTTAAAGCCCTTTGAAGCTGCACTGAAACTATAATTTTGACCTTCAACCGTTTGGAGGCCATTGAAGCCTACTATAAGGAGAATAATACTGGAATGTTTTCATCAAAAACCTTAATTTCTTTTCGACTGAAGAAAGAAAGACATCAACATCTTGGATGACATGGGGGTGAGTAAATTATCAGGAAAATTTTATTTAAAAGTGGACTAATCCTTTAAATAGTCTCGTTCATTGTTTTTATTGTTCCTCTGAAACCCTCCACCTCCCCCAGCTCCACCTGCCTAGATCTGCTATGGGATTTAAATGTCTATTTATGCAGCAGCAGCATATCTTACATGCTCACAGCAGCATGTCTGTGTATCCATACTTGCTCTAGAGCAGCAGCAATAATCAACAGCAGCAGTAGCAGCATAGCAGATATTGTCTGCTAAAACCAAACACATTAACACTGCCATATTCAATAACATGCTAAATGTGCACCAATAAATCAGAAACATGCATGAAAATTAATTTAAAACATAAAAGTATCGCAAAACAATCTTGGTTATTCTGTAAAGATGCCTTTAGTGACAGTCATTAAAATTAAAGAATGACTAATCATGACATTATATTTAAAATGAAAGATATCATATCTGTCACACTCTCTGATCTTAACTCCCGCTGCATCGACTGCATGATTTTGACCTTTAATTGCTGTGTTGTACTTCAGTTTTATCAGGGCTGTTCCTAATGCTGCTAAAGTAAAAACAATTAGTCCCACACTGTTGCCTTAAATTGCTTGGTTATAGAGAGAAAGATCAGTTCACGCTTATTTATGACACATCTATTTCCCTTGCAGCTGGCAGCAGGATTTTATCTGATGTGTCTGAAAAATCAAATGGGATATTTTGAGCCTCCAGGCTTTCTGAAGTGGGGGGTCTGCACAAGCGAAGGGCTCATATCATAAGATAGTACATACCCATTTTCATTTGAGATATCAGAATCATTGTAGGGTAAATTATGCAAAAGTGGAGCGGTTTATGGTAGATTCGTGGAGCGCTGCTGAAAACTTTATACTCTCAGCTGTGTGTGTGAAGTCTCTGCAGGGTCCAGTTCTCTCACACACATTTTCTTTCACTCCCTCCTTTTGTCTCTGAGTCACATTGTTTAACACACTCATATAAAAATACCTCCATTTCTTCTTTGTTCTCTTTCCCTGGGTGTGATGTTGAAAATTAAATATGCATGCTGTGATCTCCTGAAAAAAATACACAATATATACATAGTATACAGTGGTGGTCAGAATTATTGGCACCCTTTGTAAATATGATCAAAGATGACTATAAAAATAAATCTGCATTGTTTATCCTTTTGATCTTTAATTCATAAAATTAGCAAAAATCTAACCTTTCATTGAAGGAAAAGAATTGAAAGTGGGGGGAAAATCACATTATGAAATAAATATTTTTCTCAAAACACGTTGGCCACAATTATTGGCACCCCTAGAATTTTTTATGAGTGAAATATCTCTGAAGTATATTCCCATTCATATTTACATTTTTTAGCACACCAGGATGATCATGAACATGAAATTGTCCAGCCATGACTTCCTGTTCCACAGGAGTACAGACAGGAAACACGAAGGCCAAATTCCCTTAATCATTCATCACAACGAATAAAACCAAAGAATGTAGTTCTGATGTGCAGCAAAAGATTGTTGAGCTTCACAAAATAGAAAATGGCGATAAGAAAATAGCTAAAGAATTGAAAATCCCCATTTCCACCATCAGGGCAATAATTAAGAAGTTCTAATCATCTAAAGATGCTACAAATCTGCCTGGAAGAGGACGTGTGTCTAAATCGTACTAATGCGCGGTAAGGAGGAAAGTTTGAGTGGCCAAAGACTCTCCAAGAATCACAGCTGGAGAATTGCAAAGATTAGTTGAGTCTTGAGTCTCAGAAAGCCTAAAAAAATGATCAAACAGCACCTACATCCCCACAAGTTGTTCCGGAGGGTTTAATCCTCTGCTCTCATCCAGAAACAATCTCCAGCATATTCAGTTGTCAGACAAGACTGGAACTTCAAACGGGACCGGCTTCTAAAAAAGAGCTTTTTGGCAGCAAACCCACCAGATGTGTTTGGCGCACACATGGATAAAAGGTACCCCATGCCCGTGGTTAAATATACTGCTGGATCTTTAATGTTGTGGGCCTATTTTTCTGCTGGAGGTCCTGGACATCTTGTTCAGATACTTGGTATTATGGATTCTATCAAATACCAACAGATAAAAAATCTAAACCTGACCGCTTCTGCTAGAAATCCAATAATGGGCCGTTGTTAGATCTTCCATCAGGACAATGATCCAAAACAAACATCAAAACCAACACAAAAATGTGTCACTGAGCACAAAATGAAGCCTCTGCCATGGCCATCCCAGTCCCCTGACCTGAACCCTAGGAAAATGAGTGGGTTGAACTGAAGAGAAGAAGCACCAACATGGAGCTGGGAATCTGAAGGATCTGGAGAGATTCTGCATGAAGGAATGGTCTCTGATCTCTTGTCAGGTGTTCTCCAAACTCATCAGGCATTATAGGTGAAGACTCAGAGCTGTTCTCTTGGCAAAAGGAGGTAGCAAAAAGTATGAATAAAAGGGTGCCAATAATTGTGGCCAACGTGTTTTAGAAAAAAACATTTATTTCATAATGTGATTTTCCTCCCACTTTCAATTCTTTTCCTTCAATGAAAGGTTAGATTTTTGCTAATTTTATGAATTAAAGATCAAAAAGATAAACAATGCAGATTTATTTTTATAGTCATCTTTGATCATATTTACCAAGGGTGCCAATAATTCTGACCACCACTGTATATATCTGCATAAAGTTGTTTTAGTTCATTTAAGGTCTTAAAGTACCTTAACTTACATACTTTAACTATTTCCACAGTTATTGCTAAGAAAATATGAAGCAGTTCATTTCACATACATTGACCTTTTGTGACAACATGCCCCCTAAAGCCAGTCTTACTGTCACACTGAATGGGGGAAGTTGTCACAGTGGGAACTTAGTGTTTCTTTGAGAAGAATACCTGTTTTGAAATATAAAATACTGTCAAATAGTGTGTAAAACATCTTAGAAACAAAACAATTCACAAAATAACAACAAAAAGCAACATCTAAAATTAGCAAACCATTGTATTGGCCTACAGGAATTGCAATTTATTAAGTTCATATTATTACAACATATAAAATACCCTACCATTCAAAAGTTTGAGACAGTAAGATCTTTTCTTTTCTTTTTTGAAACAAATTAATACTTTTATTCAGCAAGGATGCAAAAAAATGCATCACAGTTTACAGATAAATATTAAGCAGCACATTAATAATTAATAATAATAAGAAACGTTACTTAAGCACCAAATAAGTATATTAAAATTATTTCTGAAGGAATATGTGACACTGAAGACTGGAGTAATGATGCTAAAAATTCAGCTTTGCATCACATTTTAAAATATGTTAAAATAGAATTTTTTATTTTTATTTTATTTTTTTTTCATTTTTATAATATTTCAAATATGTTTTACTATATTTTTGATCAAATGAATAGCCATAAGCATAATATCTTTTTCCCTAAACAAATTTAAAACATTTTTTTTTTTAAATCTTACTGACTCTATTTAAAAGGTAGTGCAAAGAAAAGATGTTAACATGCTGAGAATACTTTTTTAAATATTTAATGTACATTGTAACTTTGTTGACTTTTCTTGATGAAACAATAATTTTAGTTTGAGAGCCAAATATTTCAGCAACAGGCTTGAGAGTGGAGAGAAAATTAGCTTGCCGTTGTCACAGCAACACTAATTGGTGGTAATTTTGTGCTCAATTTTAATAAAGGGAACGAGAGACAAAGTGGCGTGTCCATAGCAGCGGGAAGAAAAGTCACACACTCGACCGTGCTATACAGCACATCTTTCCATAAGCGTGGGGTGTGTGTTTCTGTGAGGAGTGAGGAAGAGGAAAACTGATGACATTCACAGTGTGTCATGAGCCATAAAAACGCAGTGTCATTAAAGCACAGACACTTATGGCCAGATCTGCGTACAGCGCAGTGATATTTTCATCACTTTCTCCCTCCCTTTCAGGTTTTACTCCTCTGTCTGTTCAATCTCCTGCACTCTGAAAACACTGAGGGTCAGTTGCTGAACTGTTTTTTGTTACTATACTAACTCTCTCTTTGTTGCTGAAAGTCTTAAAAAAGTGCTCAAAACAGTCTTGTAAGGCAGCATGCAGCATAATATAATGTTGCCTTAGTGCATATGATAGCTGAAATGCTATCTAGGTAGGCAGGCAGGGCGATATTGTCAAGTCAAGTCAGTTTTATTTTTATAGTGCTTTTCACAACACATATTGTTTCAAAGCAGCTTTACAGGAACCTCCTAGTGAGCAAAGCCAACGGCAACAGAGGCAAGAAAAAAAAGAGAAACCTTGAGAGGAATTAGACTCAGCAAGACACATTTTACAATAAATGGGGTGAGTTCAGGTTATTGGGACACTTTTTGCTATTGAGATGACTGGAAAAAAGTTTCTCAATTAACCTGAATTCACCCCTGCACATATGCCAAATACAACCCGAATTCCGGAAATGTTTGGACGTTTTTTAAAATTTGAATAAAATAAAAACTAAAAGACTTTCGAATCGCATGAGCCAATATTTTATTCACAATAGAACATAGATAACATAAATGTTTAAACTGAGAGATTTTACAATTTTATGCACAAAATGAGCTCATTTCAAATTTGATGCCTGCTACAGATCTCAAAATAGTTGGGACGGGGGCATGTTTACCATGGTGTAGCATCTCCTCTTTTCAAAACAGTGTGAAGACGTCTGGGCATCAAGGTTATGAGTTTCTGGAGTTTTGGTGTTGAAATTTGGTCCCATTAAATCTAGACTAAATCTAGACTAAAAACGCATCTCTTTACCCTGGCATACACATAACACATTATCAATTGATGTTTTCAAATCCGTTAAAGGATTGTTAGGCTGCATAAATTAAGTCAGCCGGAACCGGGAACACTTCCTATAACACCAGATGTACTCATTACATCAGAAGAAGAATGGCATCTACACTAATATTAGTCTCTCTGTTTATCCTGAAGTTTACCGTAGTCAGCCGGATCCGGGCTATATCCAGGTGAGATCGAGGACGCGCCTAGACACGAAGACAACGCAGCTCTGAAGTGTCAGCAGAGAGAACTAGATCAACTAGATCATCCCCTGTGAAGGCCTCATCGACACGACAGCCAGTGGCACAGATCCTCAACAAACCGTCCATACCGGCGTGATGAATACGATCCTCAACTAGATGGAACTGGAATAAATACTCTGACTGTTGCGATCCCAGTCAAACTTATGAAAGCTGCCTGAATCATAATCATGCACTGTTCGCTGTTGGCCAGAGGAGAACTGGCCCCCCGACTGAGCCTGGTTTTTCCCAAGGTTTTTTTCTCCATTTTAACACCTGTTTGCCACCTGATGTCACCTGTTGGAGTTTGGGTTCCTTGCCGCCGTCGCCTTTGGCTTGCTTAGTTGGGGACACTTGACATTTGATATTCAACAGTGTTTTGATCTGCCTGCATTGACACCATTGTATGCAAACTGAACTGAGCTGGATGATACTCCAGTGCTGATATAGGTGCTGATATAGATAAATTAACTAAATTAATAACTATTGATTCTTACAACGGAATGAATCAATACTGAATTTACTTAAGCTGGACAATGACACCATTTTCTTTAAAAGCTGCTGTGCAGCCAAAATTATATACCAGTTATCACTGTAAAGCTGCTTTGACACAATCTGCATTGTAAAAAGCGCTATATAAATAAAGGTGACTTGACTTGACTTAAAGTATTCCACAATCTTTTTACGCACTCTTTCACAGCTCTGCCCATCTTTATTTCTGAGAGACTCTGCCTCTCTAAGACATCCCTTTTATAGCTAATCATGTTACAAAACTGATATCAATTAACTTAATTAGTTGCTAGATGTTCTCCCATCTAAATCTTTTCAAAATTTCTAGCTTTTTCAGCCATTTGTTGCCCCCGTGCCAAGTTTTTTGAGAACTGTAGCAGGCATCAAATTTAAAATGAGCTCATTTAGTGGATAAAAGTGTAAAATTTCTCAGTTTAAACATTTGTTATGTTGTCTATGTTCTATTGTGAATAAAATATTGGCTCATGTGATTTGAAAGTCTTTTAGTTTTCATTTTATTCAAATTTAAAAAACGTCTCAACATTTCCGGAATCCGGGTTGTATTATCTAATTATGTCATAAACACCATTAGTCATGTGTTAAATGATATTGCTAAAAATATCACTCAATATTTTTCAGCCTTTTGGTATATCTGCTCTGAAATGGTGGGATTTTTTTAGTCAGATGAACAAATATTTATATGCACCAATAAACTGCAAAATTACATTAAAAACTTACAAAATTTACTGAATCGTTCTAAAATACTACTGTTCAAAAGTTTGGGGTCGGTAAGATTTTTTTTAATGTTTTTTAAAGTACCTCACGCTCATCAAGGCTGCATTTATATAATACATAAAAATGTATTATTACAATTTATATTACAATTTAAAACCACTATTTTCTAACATATTTTAAAATGTAATTCATTTCTTTGACAGCAAAGCTGAATTTTCAGCATCATTATTCCAGTCTTCAGTGTCACATGATCTTTCAGAAATCATTCTAATATGATGATTTGGTGCTCAAGAAACATTTCTTACTATTATCAATGTTGAAAACAGTTGTGCCGTTTATTAATTTGGTAATTTCTCCCTAAATCTTTGAACGATACTATATATAAGAAATGCCAAATGGGAAATATTGAGTGATGCAAACAAATCATTGATTTATTGAAACTCTAAACAGATTAACAGAAACAAATTTAACACTTATACTCACAAATGGTGAGTAATGAAGACTTAAAGGGAAAGTTCACACAAAAAGTATTATTCTGTCACTTTTTACCCACCCTAATGTCATTCCAAACTTGTATGACTTTCTTTCTTCTGTGGAACACACAAAAAAAAAAAAAAAAAAAAACATTTTGAAAAATGTCTGTTTTTCCCCCATACAGTGGAAGTCAATGTGGAAGTCAATGTTGTTTTGAAGCCCACTGACTTTATTTGTATGGACAAAAACAGTTAAATCAAAATATCTTCTTTTATGCCTTGAAAAAAAATGCTGTCTAGAGGAGCAACCCACTAGATTCTGTAACACAGTCACCTTTTTCCGTACCTATCAGTTTTAAAGACGCACATACAATATAAACACACTCAGATGTGTTTGAATGTCATGTTGTCAGGTAGTGAACTCCTGACTCCAGCGAGATGTTTATTGTGAATCATCCCTCCATCTGTTCCCTCACAATAAAAGAGCAGTTCTCCGATGCTCGCTGTTCTCTGGCAGTAATCAGACGCTGGCTATAGAGAACAGGGTTGATCGATTAATCACTAGGTTGTAGAAAGTGCACAAGCAACAAATGCAACATGCACCGCTGTGCTCGAGCCCTGCTGCACTCTATCACGTGGAATACACTTCGCTTTATCGATCTATTGTGATGCCATCCTTTCCCTCGGCAGCAGCTCTAAAGAACCTCCTGACCGGAACAGAAAAAAAAAAAAAACTTCCATTTGTCAAAAAAACAAATTTCAACAAACAACAAGTGAAAGGCTATTTATCCGCCATCCCTCATTCTCTCTCAATAAAAAAACGAAAGATGCCGTTATACACTACACTGCAAATAATGCAGCAGATTCATCGTTTTTGTCATTTAACATTGAAATTGGAGCTCTCAGAGTGTTTCTAGCTTGAAAAAAATCCAATGGTTTCTTTATACAAGATGTTGATTGCATTTTGAAAGGGATTTTTTTAAAGATTTGGCACCAAATACCACAGAAAAGCAACAAAACAGTCCCATCAGTAAAAATCAAAAACAAACAAATATTTTCTCTCGTGCAGGTATTGACCCAGACTCAACACATAATTAAGCCATTATTCCCACTTTGGCTCTAATTTCCCTCAAGAAACAGACATGTGTGAAATACTACATATTCATGTAGCAGCTGTTAACCATCAGTGTGCAAGAATGCAACACATAACCAGAGATAGGCTATGTAAATCAGAGAGATGTAAAAAGGATGGCTGTGAATAACAAATGGATTTTCACAGTCACAACTTGTAGCAAATTATAAATCTTGACAAAGAAGGTCTGAATGAAGGAAAAGATTATATAGACAATGCCATACCTAGTGTGGAACATCTGAAGTCTTTTAAGACCAGAACAAGCAGGGGGGAAAAACTACATGTAGTCATTTTAATAACAGAATCAAGCTTACGAATAGAAAGAACGAAAAAACGACTAATTATTTCCATGTTTTTTGCCACAAAATTATGTTTTATTATGCAAGAAAAGCACATCCTCTCTCCTGCTCTCTCTCCCACTCAAACCAAACGCACACACACAGTACGGACACACACTCGCACAGAAACGTGTTGTCAGCACTGCTCTGACGATTTTATCAGTAAAATAGTTTAGCAACTTAAAAGCTACATGACATTTCTCACTAGAGGTAATAACGGCGCTGGTCTTGAAGCAGTTTCGCTAATAGCAGAGACGCTGCTGCCGAACACTGTTGAGAGACACACAGACTCAGGTAATTCACAAACGCTTAACTGCATTAGTCTGCCATCAATAGCTGCTTTTCCACCGAAATTACCCGGAACAATTTGTCCCAGGAACTTTTTTTCCCCCAGACCTGTTGCTGTCTGCGTTTCCATCGCGATCTAAAATACCATGACGATTAAGTCCGGTGACGTAGGACTGCGCAAAACTTTCCAGTTCCCACTGGATTTCATCCTCCGCATATAAGCTTAATAAAGCCTGAACCTCGTCATCAGTCCATCGGTCGTATTTTTGAATAGCAAACAACTCTTACTGCACGCACCGCAACAGACTTAAAAATGGTGGTTGAAATAAACTGCTGCATGGAGTCAACCAATCAAAATGCTGCATGAACTCAACCAATCAGCATGTTCAGCGCCCAAGACTCACCCCCGAAAGTTACGGAACTTAGTAAAAGTACTTAAAAGTACTACTTCGTGAGCAGGTACTTTCTGAGGGGGAAATTTTTACCCAGGACTTCATTTAGACCCTGGAAATGGCTAAAATTAGCTTTGGAATTATCAAACGGAGATGAGATGCGTAAGAAATTAGTCCTACACACAAGAGCATTTTAAGGACAAAAATCTGACAAACGTCTTGAAATACATCATCTGAAAAATGTCTTGAAAAATGCCTCTTCGTGTCGTGGCCGCATTACCACCTCTTGTGTGCATTATTTTTTTAATAATTCAATGGGCCGTCGTCAATTGAAATAATTATTGTTTACTTAAATAAGCAGAACCGTAAATGAGATTTGAGAGCTACAGTGGATTTTTAGCAAATATGTACAAGTTACTTCAGTTTCTGTTCCTCACAAAAAAACAAAAAAAACAACTATGGCTTCAGAAGACTTAAAGGTGGTTTTATACGCTTGACAGCCACTGGTCGCTATTTGCTTTGGTTGCATGGAAAAGACTAGGAGAAAGAAAATCATGTTTCAGACAACATGAAGGTTATTAAATGATGACCGAATTAAACTTGAATTTGAGAATTTGAACTATCCCTTTACTTGAACCCTCATGAGGAGCTCATGAGAATCTTCAAAAACATACTATTTCCTTCTACAACTTAAACCAGGTCTGCCATTCAGAGATAAAGCAGGAGGAAATGCAAACACGCAGAGCAACATATCAAACCCATATTCCCTTTAACAAGCCAGAGCGGCCCAGGGGCCAAACTTCAACCAGCCAGACGTCCCATGGGAGGCAACTGATTCACAGCGGAACAGGGAATTGCTGGGCATCTGGTACACAGGACTGCGTGCAAACTGATTCAGAAAGGATTAAAACCGAGAAGGTGAAGCAGAGCTGGTGTCCAGGGAACCCTTGAGTTAAGCCCACTGCAGCGAGAGCTGCAGGTATTACGATTTATAGACTAGCAGCGCTTGCACTAATAAGGCACATTAACTGTTCAGAGCTGAAAAGCCTTAATGAAATCTTTTTCCCTAGAACAAATAATAATAGGTTAGACTATTTCTAGGGAAATAAATAGCGAGTGTTTATTGTAAACATTCATTTGGTCACTACTATGTATTTTCATCTAATGCAACCCTTGCTGACCCTTACTGATATTGATTCCAGTAATTAGGAATCATCGATTAGAATGGTGATTTATTTAATGCTGATTGGCCCTGGAGGAACTGTCTATTTAAATGCAAAAAAGACAGAACGTATTTTCGTGGATTCATTTAGAACTCCCATTTTCACAGAAGCCATTCAATAATGAGTAATGAGTCTTCAAAAAAGAGTTTAGATACACTGTAAACCTGAATAAGTAGGGCTAACTCAAAAAATTTGAGATAATCAGTTACATCACATTTTTTGAGTTATGATGTTTCCAATTTTAAGTAAGCAGAACTATCAAGTTTTGAGTTTGTAGTACTCATGCATGTTAATTGCTCCTAACTTGAAGTACTGAGTTAGCTAACTCATACATTTTGATAGCAATTAACATAAAATATTTAGTTAACTTTTTTATTTTGAGTTCTTGCAAATCAAATGAGTTATTTACTTCACTGTAAACCCTAAGAAAATACAAAAAATGCCAACTTGCTAATTTGCTAACATGTTAACAATAGCATGGTATATAGCACTTACTGAATGAGTACAGCAACTTAAAACATGTAACTTACCTGCTCTCATACCAAGCTGCATTTGCTACTTGTCACCATGATGGTAACTCTCCAAAACCCACATTAACAGAAACTCTTCTAAATTAGCATAACAAAACATTATCACTACTAAATCTCCCTTACCATTAATCTTGCACAATATAACACTTATATTATATAACACTTAATTTTAGCATTTACTCTCCCTTTCGAGTGTCATGGGCAAAGCATGCTGGGAAATAGAAATCCCAGTCCAGTTTCAGTTAAACTTAAGTTAGTCTAAATTAAAAGAAATGAGTTCATACAACTCAAAACAATGAAACAGTTCAGTTTACTTGAAATGTCAGTGCTGTGAAAACGAAAAAGAAAGTGATAAATACTCGTAGCAGTTAATTTAACTGAACTAATTTGTTTAATTTAAGTTTGTCTTACTCAAACCAATTTAACTGAACTAATTTGTTCAATTTAAGTCCTACTCAAACCAATTAAGTATTTTGAGCATTAGGGTTTACAGTGTACACAGTTTTAACCTATGACGGTAAAAAGTGGGAATCAATCCATGTGATGTTTGTAACAGTGACATCAGTTTCCCAAGCTCACTGGAAAAACTTGACCGTGGTGACATTTCTGCAAAATGATATTATGTTTGCCTCATGCACGTTTCGCGACACTTTCAAAGTGAAATGTATCCACGTTTTTTCTACGCCTCATGACGCTTCGCTCAATGAACACAATAAGCATTTTCAAAATGACATTATTCTACTCACCCTTCAACCACTGAGCATTTAAAGAACATTTAAAAGTATAAAAGCATTACCAAATTACTACCACAGACCATGAATTACTCCCATTATTTCAGCAGCAATATTTTGGATGTGTTATCACTATAGTAATATATCTGTATTATGTAAGACGTTGCCTTTATCAGTAATGTTCATTAACTGGAACATTGAGTTATAATATTGTGATTATAATATAACTGATTTCTGTCATTTTTGACAGACAATAAATATTGTACTTAACCTGCTTTAGAAATATTCCTGTAAACACTGCTAATAGGGATTAGAAGTAAAAGGGGGAGACAATTACATAAGCATCCATGTGAAAACAAAACTGGAAAAAAAACGTGAGGATTTGGGGAGTTTTTAGTGCATTCCATTGGATAATTCATGGGATAATAAATGAAATCGGAAGAGCAGACCACAAATGTGCAATATATGTTGTCTTTTTTCATACTGTTACAGCGGAATACAAAAGAAAAGATCAGGAGGAAAATGCAGCGACTGAAAAGCTCTTGCCATAGGCTAGATATTCTTGTTATACCACGTCACATTAAAAATACCAAGTATTACATAATCTGAACATGAGAACATGAAGGAAAATTTACAGCTCATTCAGTCAAACTGACGGATAAGGATTACATAGCACAACCTTATGATTTTGTTTTGAAATTACTTGTTTCAGTCTTCAGTCTTTTTTGTGCCTCCCATAGTCTAAAACGCAGTAGGCTTGTTATGAAAAAGGTGGATAGTGAGTGGCGCTAAAAGAGTGTTCAGTTTTATCCAAAAAAAAAAAAAAAAAAGATTGTGATCCTGGCAAAGTTTTATTTTATTAGCTTACAAATGATGCATGGTAAAAATATTTTGAGGTCATCTTGTGCAAGGAAACGCACGAAAATAAGTGTTTATTAATTGATAATTTGCCCCATATAATCATAATCTGTGAAAAGGAATAAAAAGAGGCAAGTTTTTTCCAATGAGCCTATATATGGTGCTGCAACCTTCACAAGCAATTTGCTGTGAAATTTGCTACTTTTTTCTGTCAGAGTGTCACAATTTAGTGAAAATGGAGTGTTTCAAAAGAGCAAGCTGACGTCCGTGAGTAATAACATATGTGTTTTAAGGGGCGGTCACACTACATCCTGCGCAGGGATTTTTGTAGGCCAAACCCCGGAAAGGAGTTAGCATTTTAGCACATCTGGTTCCATCATACAGAAGTCAGTGGGTTTTTTGTATGGGTTTTTGGTTAAATGCCTGAAATAATGTCTGTGGTGAACACAAGCTCAAGATATTTTCATCTTTTATCCAACAACATAAAATAGATGAGTAATAGCCCCTTGTGACTTTTTAAAGCTTTTTCTTGTCTTGTAAAAGACAGTTGATAACAAGTGGCTAAATGGCACTACAGAGGTTGTTGGGGACACTGAACATCATTACACTGAAGAGGAAAACTCATCTACGCACTAGTCCACTTTCATAGCCCATTGTGTTTATAATTGTGCTCTTGCAAAATATTCTAACTCAAACTTAGGGATTTTTTTTTAAAATAAAGATTGGAAGAGTTAGCAGAAGGTGGTGTAGTTCGTTTATAGCCTACGTTTAGCCTTTCACTTCTGGCGATTATATTTAGATTTCAAAATTCAGAAAATTTGTGTTCATTTGTGAAGATTATGATGATGAACAAAACACGTAAGAATCAAACTTTTGTTGGTCACAGAGCTTATTTTCTGCAATAATCCAAAAGTCAATGGAAAAATTCTATTTGGTTTTTGTCAAGAGAACCAGGGTGATGCTCACTTCTGGGTCGGACTAAAAAAACTGTCATCACTGCTGCGCTCTCTTGACCACATGTGGGAAATCTGAAATGCAAACTCATGCGGATTTTGCTGCATTCCAAAGTTCAAGTTTGGTGAAATCTAACCAAATGTATCACGTATCACCAATTCGTATCACATAAAGATGTGCAACCAATAGAAAATCAATACGTCACAGCGTGACCTCTGAATTCAAAGAACACAATTTTAAACCTCCAGGTTCGCAGCATTGCAGGAAAGTGGAGATGGAGTTTATGGATTGATGTTCTCATACTTAAATGTAACATTTTTTTTTTAAATAGTCATGTTATACACGACATAAGGGCTGCGTATTAATTCTCATACATTCATAGTATGTACTGAATTCAAACAAGAACTTCCTTCAACTTCCTTCCTTGTAGGTTTGCAAATGCATACTACCTACTGATCCGCATTGACTAACCACAAAAGTGAAAATGATTTACTCGAACGCTGTTAATCAAGTACAATTTAACCACAAGCAACAACTTCTATACTTACAACTTACATTTTTAGATGTCATGGGAAAGCGTCTCTGTCAGGAAAGAGGTAATAATGCAAGATGGTTTATACAACTCTGAAATACAGTCACACAATAATTCTGCTAAATCTGTAATCTTTCAGAATCAATGCAAAAAAACTTTGTGTTTGGGGAGGAATTGAATTTTGAACTGTGCAGAAGAAAGGAATGGCCTGTCATTTATAGAGGAAATCATTGTGACAAGAAAATGACAGGACATTCAAAATAAAGGGTTGTCTCAAGCAGACAGTGGATCCAGAGACAGTGATATCACAAAAAGGTCTTCTAGTTTTCATTTTCCCAATTTTTATGCATTTTGAAAATTCTTGAAATCTTCATATCTTAGGGATGCGTCTTAGCTAATTGTAATTGTAGTAATCATGTGCATGTTCTTGTAACTTGCCTTGTTAATAAACCTGTATAAAAGCAAACATTTTACATTCACACTACTATCAATGATCTAATGTGACAAAAGCAACCGTCTTTCATTTTCATGAAAAATTGGCAATCTGAAGCAACAATTGGGCATGCAACAATGTTTAGATGGATTTCAGCAATATGCAAATGAGAAATGACCTCCAATGAATTGAAGACCTATGTATTTTTATGTTTTCAACTTTCTTTAGTGTGTAATGTTGCTGTTTGAGCATGAAACAAATCTGCAAAGTTACAAAGTCATTCCAAAGGGAGTTATTCTCTATATCAGTAAGCACTGTTTCTTACGGAGCCCCTAAAGGGACATGGTGATGGGGGGAAAAAAAAATCAGATGGAAACGCCTCGATTGTAGTCTTGAGTTTTCTTCTCGGATCGTACACATCACAATACACAAAAAAAAAATGAGACAAGGTCTGGTTGAGTTGCGTTAGTAGTGTGTTGAAACTCACGGTTATGGTAGGGGGTGTGACATTTCTGAAACATGCTCAGAGCAGTTGACCAATCACAACACAGTAGTCTAGCTGACCAATCAGAGCACATTGCGCTTTTCAAAAGGAGGGGCTTCATAAAGACTGGTGCTAAACAGAGCGTTATTGACAGACTAGGAAGAGAGGTGCTGCAATAATGTAAAATATGTGAAAAATAATGTAGTTTTTGAACATTCAGGCATGAAAAACTATTCTAGTAGACCCCAAAAACAATCAATCAAAATCAAGACTTTGAAATAAGGCATAATAGGTCCACTTTAATTGATGTTAGAATGTGAACGCACCATTATGCATTCTCAAACTAATCGAAATCTTGAGCTCTAAGTTACCTAGGTACTATAAGCATCTTAACAACCTGCTAAAATAATTGTCAAAAACACATTATAAGCATTTACTTGCAAGTTGTTTGTTATATAAAAAAAAAACTTCTGCCAGGAACATAAATACAAATGTAAATTAATGTTTCTCATTTTATAGTACGTGTAAGAAGAAGCGCCATTAAAAACTAGGTCAACTGTTAATGGGGAGAAAAAAAACAAAAGCAATTCTGCAGAAACAAATGTTGTTTTGCACTGTATGAGCCAAATTTATTTAATGTTGGACTAAATACAAAATTAAAACTTGCAAAGTAATTTGAAATCCTGTACACTTTCAAAAGCATGGAGAGAATAGACTATGGCATGACATAACAGCAAAACAACAAAATAAATGCCTTACTGGTAATACAATAGAATGCCAATGTGTATTGTTGTCTGCTCACTTCATCTGAGCTCTTTGAAATCAAACAGTAAAGCGTTAAGTGTTACCTCAGAAATTGTAACTGCATTGCATGTACAATGCAAAATTCATAGAGAAAGAAAAGGCAAAAAGAAAGACAATTGTGAGACAGTTCATGATATACTTTGGTAGTATCTATACAGTACGTGTGAAAGTGATAGAAAAATAAGATAAGACGGGAAGAAATAACATGCTTCAACATGTAGTAGATGACTTGGTAAAACAGGAAGAGCATTAAAATGTTTGTTAAAAAAAAAAAAGGAAAAAGAAGAAGATGAGGAAGAGTGATGTCTATGCTGCTGACCGGCGTCTAATGATGAAGGCCCCTCGCTGAAGCTGTCCTAAATAAATCCTCATCTTCGTACTGTCACTTGTCTTTCTCACCCAGATCTGCAAGAGAAATTAAATCCAAGACAAAACATTTCAGTGTTTATCCTGTAGCACCTTCCTCCAGAATCCAAATGAATCCTAAACAGTGATTTGTACTCCAAAGCCACTGGCTCAGCAAGTAAGAGTCCAGATCTATGCAGTGTGTTATTGATGCTGGCATTAAAAGGATGCAAATGAGACAAAAGCCATTGGAAAAACATCCTCATACAATTTGATATGGATGCAGATTACAATAAATGAGAGCGACTAAATGAGAATTTTCCTCTTCTGGCCCTCCAAAGCTGATGCACTTGTGCTGATCTCAATAACCTGCTGTTTATTTCCCCTCAGAGCAGGTCATTAGTCTGAAGAGCACAGTCATTTGTTTAGCACCAATCAGAGGAGAGAATCAGACACAAACCTCATTGGTCCCCACAGAGCTGATGACACAGCTGATCTTGGTGTTCTCCTTGGACTCCAGATAGATTGCTTGACTTTTATGGTACCTGAAACAATAACAGTATTAGTCTCCTAAGATCCTTTAGACTGAAAGACCATTACAGAATATTCCCTTTAGGGGCATGTTCTTAGTCAGGTACTGTATGTGAGCTTACCTCCTCACATATCTTCACTAAAAGCAATATTTAGGCTTAAAGGATTTCACAATTACTAAAATTCTGTCATCATTTTATCACCTTCTGCATGGAGGAATGGGCAAGAATTAAACTTCATTCATGTAAGAGACTGATGTACAATTATAAGGAAATAGTCCAATAAAATTCTGCCAAAGGGAGCATTACTACACAGCAAAATTATCCCTAGAGTTAAATCCATTCTGCTCAGAGAAAATATGGTCCCTCTCTACATAGAGTTAAAATAACACTGAAGCAGAGTTAAAGTTAATGAGATAATATGCTGTTTGTGGAGTTGTTTAATCAGATCTTGAGAAATGTAATGTATTTTATCTTCAGTTGAATTCATTTTAGGCTGTGGCTGGAAGTCAGTTGTAGTTTTTGTATTTCCCTTCAGTGATTCTGCTTGTTAACAGCAGGTGTTCATCACTAATGCTCAATCATCACTTAATTAATCGCTTAATTATCTCATTACTTTTAACTCTGCTTCAGTGTTACTTTAACACTATATAGAGAGGGACCATATGTACTCTGAGCAGAGTTGATTTAACTCTGGGGATTTGCTGTGTAGCTTTTAAATGTAGAGGTGTACTTATTTTTTCACAGATGACTAATTTTGAATTTCTGTAGTCATCCTGTAAATAAGTCACATTCTAATGGTAATTATTCAATAAAATGTATCACCTTCACCCATCAATACTAACCAAAAGCTTCAGAATGGATATGTCCACATATGTTGAAAAAGGACAAAATTTTCTAACTGTACTAAAGCATAAAAATCCCATTTTATGTTTGCAGAGATTTAGGAAACATGCTAAGTTCAAATACTTGTTTCTCCAAAAAAAACAAAAAACAAACAAACAAACAAACAAACAATGCTACAGCCAGTTATTCTACTCTGAAATGTGCTTTCTGGTTCAGAATGTCTGTTTTTGTTTTGGTCTGTGTGATCCTGCCCACTGCCAATTTACCCAATAGTATTTCAACACCCCTGGCTGACAGCTAGCGGAAAACACAGTCAATGTCAACGAGTCAGAGATATAAAATTCTACCCGACCTAAAAAGACTCAGCATCATCTAAAAAGCTCTATGTGCAGAGTCATATTAAACTTACAGTGTAAGGCTTATCACTTTCTATTGACAGTTGCGCTCGTTCCTGTTTTGTGTCCTCAATCTGGCAACCCCTGTGGGCGTCAAATCTAAGAGGAGGGGACAGGGGAAACAACTCCAATATTTTGAATTTGGCACCCATTTTAACCTCTAGCTGTCAATATTGCATTCTTTTTTGACAACAGAAAGTGATAAGCCTTACACTGTAAGTTTAATATGACACTGCACATAGTTTTTTAGATGATGCTGAGTCTTTTTAATTCAGGTAGAATTTGAGATCTCTGACCCAGTTTGTTGACATTGAGTGTGTTTTCCGCTAGCTTCATTGTTAAATTTAAAACTGGTTTTAAATACTAGAAACAAAACAAAATATATGCTCTTTACTCGCTCTCATACTAAAATAGTTGGTTCCACCTATTTTAACCTAGAGAGTAAAGAGTAAACAGCAATAAATACCTGGGCATATGGCTTGATGAAAGGTTGGGTTTTAATATTCATATCAAAAATCTACTAAAAATGCTCAGACCTAAATTGGGGTTTCTTTATCATTTAAAGAAATGTTTTCCCTTTGAAGCTAAAAAGAGAATTATCCAAAGTTGTTTTCTCTCTGTGCTGGATTATGGTGATGTGATCTACAGTATATGCATGCAAACCCATCTTCACTAAAAAATTGGATTTATATATCATGCTGCAATACGATTTGTGACTAGTGCTCCTACACGTACCCATCATTGTACCTTGTATGAACTGGTTGGTTGGCCCTCCTTGTATCAGAGGAGAAAAATGCATATGCTGCTGTTTACTGCTAAGGCTCTATTAGATAAATTGCCTTCATACATCTGTAGTCTTTTATCATATTGTACTTGTAGTTATAAAACTAGATAATCTTCTAAATTACTTTTTAGTCTTACTTGAAAGAATCACGTGCATGTTTTACCTAATTAGAACTGTAGTTGCTGTAGATATGAGTGCTGGACAGGACTTTTCTTATATTTCTGGTTTTGTTTCTTTGGAATCAGTTTTATGTGAAACTTTGTGTGCTGCCATTTTGGCTAGGACTCCCTGGTAGAAGAGATTTATATCTCAAAGGAATTATTCCTGGTAAAATAAATGATAATTAATTAATTAATTAAATATACTGCACCTTTAATTGGGAGCACTTACTTTTCCAATGTAATAGTTATTATGGTTCAATTCAATTCTGATTAATTTGGGTATATATTAGTTATAATGTCAATTTTGCTTACATGTGAATAAAATTATCTCACTGTTAATTCTATAAATTATACAGGGAAGTGTTTCAGACTGATTTAAACTAGTAACTTGTCTTTTTGAACTATTCACTAAAAAAAGAACCGACTCGTACATGTAATTCGTTTCGGGAACCATGCTACACTGGACTCAATGTATTTTTTATTTATTTATTTATTTATTTATTTATTTCGATTCACTAAAAAGAACTAGCTTATAAGAGTCAATTGTTAAGGAATCGGATTAGACTGGTCATGCTGAATGTTTGCTTCTGTTTTGCAGTCCGTGATGACTCAATAGAAAGAGTTTTTTTGCCATTATTATGTAGTACACTGCTTTTTTATTGCATTACACTCAATACAGACTGCAAACTCATTCACAATTCTGGTAAAATATGCCATATATTAAGCAAAAAAATCGGTTCTTAAGAGTCATTGTTCATGAATCATTTTTGGCGTGCAGCCCATCAAGAAGCACAACTCAATAATAGAACATTTCTTACCATTATTTTTGTCTTTTGTTCCATTACTTTCCATTTAGGCTCCAAACTCACTTTTACAAGTCAGGTAAAATATGATGTATTTTTCTGTGGCACAAACACCACTAATTAGAGAGCCATCTCTTAAAACACAGTGCATAGAGAGCAAAAAATAGCCTGTGGCTTCACATAAACATCCTCTGGAAAAGTTCAGATAGAGGCATAACTCAACCTCTCCACTCATTATTAAAACAGCAGAATAAAACTGCATTTAATATACATGTAACATTATATATTTATTGCCTGTGGTATCACACAGGACCATATTTCCTCCTCCGCTCACTCTCTCCTCATCTGCACAAAAATATTCCGGTTGGATTGCGATGCTGAAAGCTACGGTAGCCCACTGTCTAAAGGGCACGACTGGATGAATGCATGCTGACACACTCATAAAAATCCAGAGGCATTCATGACATTTAATGTCACAAACGCATAAGACAAAGTAATCTCCAGACCTCATCCTAAACCACAAGCTTCCTGTGTATTATGATCACTTATTCAAAACAATGAAATATAGATTAATGTAGTCTGTACAGAGTATTGCATGTCAAAATTTGTGGATCATGATGCCCATAATGTTTACATTATTAAATATCAGGACACGAACAACGGTAAATACCATGTCAGCAATGTGTGACCTGAATCCTGGCACAGATGTTGCCTTGTTCAAGCAAACTACCCCTTGCAAATACATCACATACACATCCTTATGTACATATCTAATGAAATAACAGTCAATAATAATAACTGCGATATTAAAGATAATACTTTCTTACAGCCCAAATGAAATAAAAATCAGAATGCTACAAGAATCAAAATATCCTTAAATATCCTTCCCATGTAATTACATGCCATGCTATTTTAATACCGGAATCACAATAAAAAAAAAAATTGTAAAAATGTAAATTATGATACAAATTATGTATACAAATAAGTCTACATTTTATGATTAAATATGACAGACAGAACAATAGACAGAATGACAGAAAGACAGAATGATAGACAGAACAATAGAACAATAGAATAACAGAAAACGATAGAAAGAGCAACATAATACAATGATGATAGACAGATAGAACGATAGAACGATAGATAGATAGATAGATAGATAGATAGATAGATAGAATGATAGATAGAATGATAGATAGAATGATAGATAGATAGACAGACAGACAGATAAATATACAGACAGATAGATGCTCTAGGTCTGTCTTGTCTCAGGTCAGTTCCAGCTCTCTGACGTGACACTGTCCTTTACGTTAACTATAACATGATAGAATTGAAAAGCAAAAGAGTGATTGCGCCATCTTGTGGTCAGTACAAGTACAAAAGAGTGATTTTTTTCTTGAGGCTTCAAGGCCCTGCAGGAACCAGAGGGGTCAAGGTTTGAGTGGTAAGCATGGGCAATTAGCCTATGCTGGTAGAAGCTGTAAATACACCATTCATTTCCATAATGTAAATCAGTCAGTCTTGATAAGGGCTTTTCATAATGTGCTTTACCCAGGGTTATCTTTTCTTTAAACCAACAACGAGTCACTGATCATAAACATGCAAATAAGCGTGTTAAATCAGAGTTAAGAAACATACAGTGTGAAATCTTAAAACCTGAATATGCAGCATTAATTACTAATGAAGAATGTAAAACACAATAACCCAGAACTAAAGGATTAGTTCACTTCAGAATTAAAATTTCCTGATAATTTACTCACCCCCATGTCATCCAAGATGTTCATGTCTTTCTTTCCTCAGTCGAAAAGAAATTAAGGTTTTTGAGGAAAACATTCCAGGATTTTTCTCCATATAGTGGACTTCATTGGTTACCAACGGTTTGAAGGTCCAAATTGCAGTTTCAGTGCAGCTTCAAAGGGCTCTACACGATCCCAGCTGAGGAATAAGGGTCTTATCTAGCAAAACAATCGGTCATTTTGAAAAAAAAAAAAAAAAATGTATATACCTTTTAACCACAAACGCTCGTCTTGCACTAGCTCTGCGATGCGCGTTACGTATTCACGTTGGAAAGATCACACGTGAGTCATGACGTAGGCGGAAGTACCGACAAGGGATGGGCATTTCAAGCAAAAATAATATTCGATGATCGCTGGGAATTATTTGATTATTACTTGAAAATCGCAATTGTTTGAATGGTGGGTTCATTATTATTGTTAATCAAAAAGACAACAACAAAACAGTAAAATGACAAACTCGCTTAAATAGACGCTTTTACATTTTGCTTTGAAACCAAAACTTCCGTCGTCGTCTTGTCAGTCAAGAGTGAGGCGAATTGGGCAAAGTGAGGTGAAATCTGACTCCTGCTGCTGATCTGTGCTGCGACTCCCGTTAGGCTCACGCTGAATTCAGCAGATACGTTTAGTTTTTAATTGTAGTCTCTGTTCTCTAACTGAACTAAATGATTTTTATTACTATAAAAAAATCAAAACGACGGTGGGGGCGGTGATGATACCGATGTTGCGGCTTAACACCAGCAACACCGCTGCCTAACGCAAGCCTACCTCAAGCCATAATGATTTTAGGCTGCCTAAACACGTTATAACATATTGTGAACAGCCTGAAAGATGGCACTTATGTGAACATTAATTTTAATGTCTTTGTTGTATGCCACATTCTTTGTTTTACTTTTTTTTTTGTAAAGGTCGTTTGATTTGGTCTTTGCACATTCGCTTTGAAAACAGTCAGTCGGTACTTCCGTCCACATCATGTGTGACCTTTCCAAAGTGATTACGTAATGCGCGGCGCATCGCAGAGCTAGTGCAAGACAAGCATTTGTGGTTAAAAAGTATATAATTTTTTTTTTTTTTTTAGAAAATGACAGATCGTTTTGCTAGACAAGGCCTTAATACCTCGTCTGGGATCATGTCGAGCCATTTGAAGCTGTATTTAAACTGCTATTTGGACCTTCAAACCATTGATCCCTGTTGAAGTCCACTATATGGAGAAAAATCCTGGAATGTTTTCCTCAAAAACCTTCATTTCTTTTCGACTGAATAAAGAAAGACATGAACATCTTGGATGACATGAAGGTGAGTAAATTATAAGGAAACTTTATTTCTGAAGTGAACTAATCCTTTAAGTGCACCTGGAGTATAATGTGGCCCTGAGTATGAAATGCCTAGCAGAACACAGAGAATCTTACCATCTCTTGTCATAGTAGAGTTTCCCCTCCTCTATCCGTGCCTCATAACGCTGGGACGGGGTGTCCACTGGAGTGGAAGGGAGGTGCTCTGGAGAAGACGGGGATGCTGTAAAACATCACAGACATTTGCTTTCAATTAATTTCAAATTCATTTTAAAGCCTTTGTGGTTAAATAAATCTGATGGGAAATTATATGGGGAAATCACCTCTAAAAGACAAAACGTCCATACCTGGTCTTTTCGGAGATTTAAGCTATGAAGGAAATGAAGCAAAAAAGATGATTGTTTTGATTTTCTTCAGCAATCTCAGGTGTAAAACACAACAGACACAGACAAACAACCTGATATCTTGGTCAGCTAACACTAATCAGCAGTTGCCAAAGCAATAAATCCAATAATATGTCAGTGTCAGAAACCTATTTTCTGTGGTTTGCTGCAGCCCCCCCCTTTAAATACAGCCAATTTCTTGTTATCCGCAAGTACTATGTCTCAAGTATCTCTTTGAGTAATAAAATGTAATAAAATTTTCAGGGGATCCTGCTTTTTATTACCTAATAGAGAGCTTTTAGAAAAAAAAATCCTTTCTTCAAAGCCGAGACGCAAGTCATGAAGACATTCATTACGTTTCAATGAAATGAACTTTTTCTATCACACTACTTTTTCTCATCTCATAGCCTGCAAACGAATATGCAAGTGTATTACATTTTTATAAATTATAATGCTGTAAAATGAGATATATTGAAAATTAGGTCAAAAAGTTGATACTGTATCTGAGAGGCAGTGAAACTTGTACTTAATTTGCCCCATAAAAATGGAGCTAATTCCAATTTTGCTGAGTCATAACCTTACCTTGTTCAATGTTCTTAGATCTTCCATGATCTGTTCATCAGTGAGTAAATAATTTAACTGAGGTGAGGAAAGTTAAGAAAACCTGATCATTACAGATGCCCTACAGTTGCATAGAAGATGGTCTATTTAACTGATGTGTTGGCGGTGTGAAGTGTTTCCAGTGCATGTGTTCTGTCTCTACAGCTATGTGAAGGATATCAGGTGCAGGCTTTCTTCGCTTGTCTGGAATGGGCACAGGGTCATTGGGTCGTCTCCGGAGCTTCCGGGTTATATGGGTTTTTACCTCCATGGAATCTAAAATAAATAAATAAATGATAGCATACTAGATTTAGGGGTTTAAATGAATATCTCACACAAAAATAAACTCAAAACACAAAAAGGGAAATTCTGAAGGCTGTACTGGACAATTTTTGCAACTGAGGCTTTAAACCTTGAAAAAAAGGATGAGAAAGCACCATAAAAATATAATAAAAGTGGCCTATATGACTTCTATAAATGTCTTCTGAAGTCATAAGATAGCTTTGTGTGATGAACAGACAAAAATTTAAAATGTTACTTACTAGCTATGTTTCTATCTACCTATGGACGGAATTGCCAAGATCTCTAAAAATGTGCATAAAAATGTATGCGTTCAATTGAGGCTGATAATTTTTTAATCTGATAAGAAGACATGCACATAAACTACAATGGAAACACATTTATGCGCAAAAACTCACATGACTTTGCCTAAACAGTGGATGTGATTGGATAACTGGACTAACCAGAGGACTAATTTCATTGCGCAGCATCTCAAATATTGGTTTGGTCATTCTGAAATGCCTGAACCAAAGTCTGTCATCAAAATGGTTGGGTATAATGACCTCCCAGCAATTTATTAACAACTTATTATAGATATCTGCATTGAAAAAAGCACTATATAAATAAAGGTGACTTGATTTGACATGCGATGGAAAAGGTGCTTTATTCTGAAATGTTTTATGAGATATTCCAATTTCATGTATAAGTTAAATTCGTAACTTTTGATACATAGCTACTGTTAATCATCCTCCCCAGTGAGTTAACCACAGTGACTAGATCATTGAGTTTTACTGATTCTTTGACTCAAAAGAATGAATCATTCACAAATTGGAAATTGCTACCCTCTCTCATGAACTCATCAAAGAGAGTTTTATCACTTTTATGATATTTTTATTGTGCTTTTATTTCCTTTTCTGAAGCTTGAAAGTCCCTCAGTCTTTGTTCACTGCATGTAAAAAAGCTTGGAAAAAAGTTCATTCAACATTTCTTGCTTTTTTCCTATTGTGCTCTGCAAAAAAAAAAGTCATTCAGGTGTGGAATGACATAAAAGTTAAGTAAATGATGACAGAATTTCATTTTGGGTGAACTATTGCTTCAAGTTTTTTTTTCTTTCTACACAAAAGATAGTAGCGAAGCGTTCAGCTATAGGAACAGGATCTTGTTCTCTACAACAGCAATACTAACAATGCCTTGCACAAAAACCCTCTCAGGTTGCATTTTTCTATCTGATCTCACTTTTCCACTTTCTCACCTCCTGTCAGCTCCATTGTTATTTTCTCATTCTCGATCATCTTCTTCTTCTCCTCCAGCTCTGCAATAAGATTTTCCTTCAGTTCCACTTTCTTATCGTCAAATTCTTTCACCGCTGCTTTTTTCTCTTTGATGTAGTTCCTCTCCACCTGCTCCGTCTACAAGAAATTTATTTAACATTAATTAACCTGTCATATCTGCTTTTTTTGCAGTTGTAATTAAACATAGATACATAAAATGAATGAAATTGCAGCTTACCTCAAGTTGTAGAAATAAGTCTGAAAAGATAAAGAGATGGGAGGAGAGGGACAGAAAGAGAGAGAGAGAGAGCACAAACAAGAGATAAATATTGGCTTCTGAAATATTGACACTGACATTGAGATGAAAAGCTTTATTATAAATCATCTTTACCAGCGTTACGAAGTCTCTCTTTATACTGCTGATCAAGCTTCTTCATTCTCTTCTGGTACTCCTGCAGTGTGCCTGTGGAAATTAATAGGTATGAAACTGATCTAATTTACTCATTTTTAGCTGACATTTTTTATCCACAGTGATGTATAGTACACTTATTACAGGGACAATCCCACTGGAATAACCTGTCTTGATCAAGGGGTGCAATGGTGATATTTATGTCAAAAAAATATCAAAATCTATGAATTATGTTAATTTTCTCCATTGTCAACAGACTTGTTTGAAAAAAGAATAATGCCTTAATATAGTAAAGTTAATAAGAGTAATAGTAATAGTTATATTGTTACATCGTTATAGTTACATTGGTTTTTATTTTACCTATTTTTAAAAAGCTGGTAATGTACAATATAAATTTGCTTTTAAACTTTCATTATTAAAGGCACAGTATGTAATTTTCACTGCTAAAGGTCGCTTATTCAAAACAATAACAAAGGCGTAGCTTGATGACGCCGTGAATGAGTGTGGAATCATGGGAGTTGTTGTCTTCACCTCCACAGCCGATGGAAAGCAATCCGACAGATGGATGAGCTAATGCATTAAAAGTTTTATTAACTTTTCTGTGGTATGAAGCAGGGTGGGGCCGAGAGCCGCAGGAGTAGAACGAGGCCAGTGGAGAGAATGCTAATGAGAGACATCTGCGCGACACAGTCTCGAGTCCAATGGAGGAGCTCTGGAGATTTTATTATGCTACAGTCGGCCTTCGCCGCTCCTTTCATTTTGTTGTTTGTGTTTATTTTATGATTAAAGTTACGTTTAACGTTTGCCGGATCCTGCCTCCTTCTTCCCTGAACTTTGTTACAGTTATGTTTGATCAATTAAATTCACATTATTTTATTTCATTTTAATGAAACAGTCACAAGTGCCGAATTACTCATACAGGACACTTTATTTGACAGATTAAAGTTGTAGGGTAACGCAGCACTGTTTTACTTGGTCAAAACAATCATAATAAAAATACATTTGAGTGTCTTGAAAGTTATGGTATAATGTTACTCTACTTGTCGCACATTGCAGTAAGCTAGATCGATGTTAGAATATTATATTAATAAAAGCTGGATGACTTGTGTTGCTAAATGGCATGCAGTTCATTTTAAAATTTATTCTATGGTGGAGAAAATTCTGTTTTACTGTTACTACAAAGAAAGCTCTTTCTGATTAAGCTATGTTAGCCACTTGACAATATAATGTTGTCTCTGAAGCATGGTACAAACATTGCAGTAAATCAAGAAAACAAGAGATTCAAACAATAAGACTAACCGTGTTGAGCTATATAACAATTCATTTTCTGTCGATAAATGTATCCAAACAGATTCTTACCTGTCTAATAAAACACATAATATATTTTTGGTGTTGTCATGGTTTCTACGGAAATCAAGGGTAATGCGGATATGACGTCACTGACAGGTGACGCAATGACACGGCCCTTACACTGGTTAAAATAGTTGATTCATCTGGATTTAAACATTGTTGGAAAATTTTGGTATAATTTAAGTACACAAGTCAGCAAAATACATAACAAAAGATAGATAGAAAGATATTCAATAGTGAATAGGAGTATTTCCAGTCACCTTCTTGCAGTTGTTGTAGCTGTCTTTTGAGGGATGCCAGTCTGTCTTGATACATCCTGAAATCAAGACAAAAACAAAAAATCTCAAAAGAAATTATGCAGTTTTATTACATAACATGCAAATAGCATACATTTGTCATATACATTATTTCCACAAGGCTGTTCACTGTTGACAGACAGACAGACAGACAGACAGATAGACTTGTCATGAATGGATGATTAGGAGTACTCACTGTTCTTTGATTTCAACATAGTCGTCTTCATCATGTTTGGCCATATCTGTTTCACTTGCATCTTCTGTGTCTATAATAATAATAAATATAACAGCAAAAATGAATGATTCACTAGGATAAGCCAAGGTATGGAACTTTTGGCCATTTAGTTTATTAACTGCACATATGTAGCACCATCTAGCGGACAGACATGGTAGCTTAAATGATTTTCTATGGTAACTCAACCAGATATTCTACTCTGTTGTAAAAAAAAAAAAAACATATGGGGCCAAGACACCCGAGAATTTAGAAAAAAATATAAAAAGCCTCTACTCTGTTGTTCTTACTTAGAGCTACAATCAAAAGGGAATGTGGGTGGAAAAAGATACATGATTTTAGATAAATGCTGTTCTTCTGAACTTTCTATTCATCAAATAATCCTGAAAAAAAAATTGTACAAAACTGTTTTCAACATTGATAATAATAATAAATGTTTCTTGAGCAGCAAATCAGCATATTAGAATGATTTCTGAAGGATCATGTGACACTGAAGACTGGAGTAATGATGCTGAAAATTCAGCTTTGCCATCACAGAAATAAATTGCATTTTAAAGTATAATCAAATAGAAAACAGTTATTTTAAATTTTAAAAATATTTCACAATATACTGTTTTTGCTGTATTCAAATAAATGAAGCCTCGGTGAGCAGAAGAGAACTTCAAACAAGATAGTTGAAGGACGGTTGACAAATGGACATTAACATTTCTTAACATTAAGATTTTGGTTTAAAATATATTTGTATGAGGGAAGCATGCACAATAATTATTATACAATTTCAAAATTAAATAAATTTGAGAATGTCACAAGATTTCCTCAATATTGTCTTTAATGCCTTGGCTTAGGTCTGAAGTTGAATTGAGTAGTGCCAGAAAAATCATTTGTAAAATCAGCCTTTGTAGACAACAGAAACAGGAAACTAACTGGGGAATACAGGCAGACAAAACAGGGACTGAACTGAATTGCATGTTACACATATGATATAATGCTAGATGGTGGTTGTTGTTTTTTTAACAAAATAATTATTAATTTAATAAGATTATTAGGTGTCATTCAACACTGGTAATTTGTTATAATGCTATTCATCTACATTTCTCTTAAAACTGTATGATGAACTTCATATGTATTGAGAAAGTTGATAAACACACACACACACACACATTCTTTATTCTTCCAGATGTTTCATATATTTTAAATATTGAAAGCTTTTATTATTAAAGGGAACGTGAAAATACATTATGTCATGTACAGTTGTCGTTTAAACTGATCTCTTGAGTCTGATTTCATTACCATCAGTCTCATCTCAAATGTGTGCATGATACCAGCAGAAGCTAAGTGAGCGGAGATCAACTCCAAGCATTTTAAACCAAATATTTGCCACCATAAACCAGCTGTTTCCCAACATCTTACGTTAAAAGCAAATACGTCCTCTGGTGCATCTCATTTCGAGTCTGTATGAGTTGAAAAACATCCTGCTTAATGTATTTGTTTCCTGACGTGTGCTAACTCTGTGCTAACTGTTTATCAACAGGCTGGATAGCACATAAAACACACACATATGAAAATGCATAGCCATTACACAGTTAAAGGCTTACACAGCCATCATTAAGGTCTAAAAATATCACTATACAGATTAAATAATGCCGATAAAGTTGCAAAAAACCCAGCGAGCTCTAAAATAAACAGAAAGCAACTCGACACATGCACACTTTCCTTGCATGTTTACTCATAAAGGAGCCCCTATTTAACTATCAACTTACAGTCAGTTCAGTCATTAGCATATTAAATATGACTTTTAATGCATAAACCATAAGTGAATGTGATAAAAAGGTAAATAAATTGAAATTATTGTGCGTATTCACCTTCTTCCGAGTCTCTGCCTCTGAAACTGCGATCTTCATCTTCATCCACACTGTCTAGCTCTTCCTCGTCGTTATAATAATCCACCATGGGTGACAGTAAAGTCGATGCCATTTATTATATTTAAATATTGACAATATTGCAGGAAATACCTATGTGTAAACAATCACACTGCACCGACAACGTTTTCAGTCTCGAGCCTCTTTTTTCAATGGGAGGGTAGGCCGAGGAATCTGATTGGTGGAGATGGTCGAGCGATGCATGCTGGGAAATGTAGTTTGAACAGCTTGTGCGCAAGAATGACATAAGGGAAATGAGAGAGAGAGAGAGAGAGAGAGAGAGAGAGAGAGAGAGAGAGAGAGAGAGAGAGAGAGAGAGTCTCTCCGCGTTTTAAATGTATTGTTCTTATTATCAGTCAAGGAACATGAAGATTTTCTGAAGTTGTCAGTTCCACTTCTGCCTCTCAGTCATGAATTTCTATCTTGATCAGGTAAGCGTATTACTGTCATTATGAAAAGACAAGAAAAAACATGCTCATCTATAATTTAGTGCCATTATTTATTTGTATGTAATTTGAATTGCATTGGATTCACACTGAGTTTGATTTCCATCCCACAGATTGGTTTGGATAGGTTTCATTTTTGTTCATTGTGCATATTCAAAGTTATTCATGTATTCACACACAATGTATGTTTTTAGGCTAACTGTTTATCATCCTTTTTGCCATTATTATTATTATTATTTTTCTTGTGAACAAGCATGGTGAAGTTAGTGAAATAAATTGGGAATGACTTATTGGAAAAATCTAGAAGATTTGTATTATAAATAAATAAACATTTGTATTCAAACAGCATATCTCCATTGTGTTGCATAAAACAGGAATACTACTACTACTGCTGCTGCTTCTGCTACTACTACAAATAATAATAATACTATAATACTAATCAAATCTATAAGATTTGTATTATACATATATAAAGAATTTTATTATAAACTTGATCAAAATTACAATAAGTGCAAAATATATTGCATAAAACGGATACAACAATAACAAAATAACAACAATAATAGCTAATAATATAATAACAATAATAATAATATCATCATTATCAAAATATATTTGTTAGGAGATAAGTTAACTATCAGATTCAAAAATTAGAATAACAGGTGTTCAACATATGATAAGATTCAGCAAAAATGGATCCAACTCATGCTTGGTCAGACTCATGCCACACATAATTATATTGTAGCCTAATATATTATATTAACTTGTCAGCGGGAATAATCTACGTTAAATCCTCGATCTAATCATCATTACACTAGATTATAATCCTACCATAGCCATTTCAGGGAATTGTCACTGCCATCTCTATTGTGTCTTCATGGGTTCTTCCTTATTCAACCGGCAGGTGGCGGCGTTGAATTTCAAAGCTGTCTGACTCGCGAGATCGTTTATCAGCGCTGTTACCTTGTAGCAGGTACGATGGGTTTTTCTAAAAGCGTCAGACGCTTGTCAAGTCTTTGTCAGTCGCGCGGGGTTTAGTATAGTATTTACGCTGGATATCATAACAAGCACTGTGTGGACGTTTTATCATCACACTGACGGTGGAGAGAGTCATGACGTCTGTCGAAAATAAAACAGGTTGATGCATTTTCAGGTGTAGGAGCAGTAAGAAGCCAATTGCAATGAGTTTGGAAGTTTATTTCCCTCAACATTCCACCTCACAAGGACTACAGGAGAAATAAGGTGGATTTTCACGGTTCATCTTTGAGAAGAGCGTTCATTCGCCTGAAGACATTTGCTTGTAACTGGACTTCTATGGAGTTGGTCCTGGATTAAAGATAAAGCTTTGTTGACTTGGTAAGGCCGTTTTTGTTGGTATTCACATTTATTATGGCTTTGGCGGATAATCTGCTTTGTCTTTCGGGGGTATTTTGTATTTTTTGATACGGTGCACCGTCTATTAAAAGCGCCTTTATTGTATCTGGTGTCACTATTCGCGTCTCCATAGATTCCCTCTGCGCTCGATTGATTTTCCCTTGATGAACCTTCAGGCTTCATAAAGAAAGCATTTACAACTGGTCAGGTGATGCAGTGTTTAAACTCTTGGACTCAATATAGCATATCCAGGGATTTTATTTTTGTTCATGTTGACACGCAATTCCTTAATATAGGCTAATAATATTTTAATAGTTAAGTTATTGTATGTACAAGAGAAATATGGGTGATTCTTCAATATAGGATTTTTTTTTTATTAGAAACATTTAAACTATGTTTAAACCTTCAAGTGTATTTTTTTTTTTTTTTTTTGTAATGTGGGATGCAATTACATTGTAAAGTTGTATTGTTAAGTTATGAATCTTGGACTTGCTAAAAAAAAAGATATATTTCCCCTGTTTTTTATTTTTTAAAAACTTTTTATACATTCATTGTAGAGGCAAAGTTTAAAGGGAACAAGAATAGTGTCATTTTGACTAATGTTACTCTTACAAATTAAAAATTTAATTAAAAAGAAAAAAAAACAAAGCTGTTACAATATGTCCTCAAATAACTAAGCGTTATTATTTTTAAGTTATCCTATTAATATTAAAGATTCACCCATATGGTTCTGGACTGAGAGGAAATTGGCTTCTTTGCATACTCTGGCGAGATGTCATGCACTTTATTTCCGTATGTGTTTATATATGTATTTGTGTGTGTGTGTGTGAGAGTGCGAGTGAACTTAACTATATGCGCACGCGGCTGTTCATCCAGGAAGTCAGATAGACCGCAAAGACAGACAGACAGGCGAAGATGGGCCATCAAAAGGTTTAAAATACTCAATTTCTGGCTGAAATAAATGTTTATGAACGGTGAATTTTGCCCTTGAGCTCCCAGTCACCCTACAGAAAAGAGGTCAGTATCATTTACTACATTGCCATGGGTCTTGTGCATAAAACTGTCAAAGATTCTGCGTGACATATCCGTGCACATCAATTTCAAAGTCATTTAAAAAGAATTAAATACAAACCAGAGTTTTTAACGCGGATATCAAAACGGAGTTTAATTATTTTAACTAACACCTGCTGGCGCTTTGCAAAGCTAGTTAGTTTGCTAACCTAACAGTCTCAACCCTACCACCCAAACTTTCACTTCCTCTGCAGCTCAAATCCTCAAAATGTTCATATTCGTTTAACTGTAATCCGTATTGACTTATTTTAAAAAGGAGCGTGTGAGAAGCATGATTCGTTTATAAATACAAGCAGCAGCGTATAGACGCACTTTAAAACTTAAGGTTAAGATGAAACTGCGGCCAGTTTGACACATTCAGAGGAGTGAAGGCTGATGTTAGGGCTGTTTATGGGTGTTCGTGGCTCTTTTTTTCCCTCGTCTTCAGCCCCCGCTCCTTGTGTCGCTATTTTAAGCAGCTCGTCTCCCTCACACACATGCAGCGTTTATTCTATCGGATGGAGATCATAATGAAGTTTATGACCATGAGGAGCGCAGGGTAGAAACATCTCACTGAGGATGAAGGTACATTTTTTTTTCCTACCATTATTTGGCGCTGTCAGCGTTGTGCACGAACTAGTTGTCGTTTTGGGGGGTCATTTAGGCTACTGTTGTAAAGAAATAAGTGATGGTAGTAGTTGATCAGCTGGTGCGATTCTTATTGGAATGGTGGATTATAAAAGATTTAATGTGCAACGTGAATCCAGCTAGTCTTTTAGCCTATATAAGTTAAAATCATTTAAGATTTCCTTGCAAATTCTTCATGTTTTGTCTCGTGGTCATGATGGATTGTTTAAGTGGTGGATGCATGATAAATTAACAATCTCCGATTCGTAAAAGTGTTCGAATTAATCATACTTGTGATTCGAATCTTTTGAGTGAATCAGTTCGACAAAACAGGGTGTCATCACCACACAGGACTGAGCTATTCGTTCACGAATCGGACTAAATAGTTCTAGACGATTCTCGAGTCAACAACTGTCGGTTCGTAAATGATCCGGTTAACAACTCGCCAACTGGAGAACCTTGTTTTTCGAATATATTCGACTCATATATAGCTCTGTTCATGACTGCAATAAACTGACAGATGAAATTACAATAAATACCATTATTAATGCAACTTAATAGAAAAAAAAAAAAGAAATTGTGTTTCGAATGAATCGATTCAGAGAAATGAGTCAGGCTTTCCGTCGCTGTGAAACATGTTCTGTAATGCAGGCTGATAATCATCGGCACAGCTGTATTACAGATAGAGGTGAAACTGGGTCGATTTCAGTGCTTATGTGTATGTTATGCTACTATGCTAGCCTACTACTAGACCCCTGCCCCATTCTCAGCTGTCCTCAACTAAGTGTTTGAATTATACAATAATTTCAAGCTGTGAAAACTTTGTGTAATGTTGTTTACATGCCAAAGATGCAGCATGCATGTATGTAGTCTGTATTTCACATGTGTTTTTGCTGTTGAATATCATAAAATCAAATTAAAGTACTGCCATATAATATATTTATTCAAGCCAGGGTAATTTTACACCAAACAAAAAGTTATTTATATTACACCTCTCCATATATGAAACTGATAAAAAAAATGTTACTTTTATATATATATATATATATATATATATATATATATATATATATACACTAAAGGGCTGTTGAATGCTCTAATCTGATTGGTTGACCAACGTTCTAAGGTGTGCAATTATTTTCAGGGAAACGCACGGCTAAAGTAGTTCTAGGCAGGTCTTGACCGCATTGCAGTTCCACATCACTTCGCCAAATGATTTCAGTTATTTCAATAGTTCCTTACAGCCTACAACCGCAAAAGAAACAAAACCCACACAGACACCGACCAAGCAAATAAATATAGTAAATAATAGGATAAAAACGACAAATTATTGTCATGGTTTTTGCCACAAAATTAAGTTTTATTGTGTCCTGAAAGCGCACATTCTCTTACTGTTCTGTTCTCTCGCTTACTGTTTAGTACGGACACACACTTGCACAGAAACATGTTGTCAGTGCTGCTCTGACAAATTAATCAGTAAAATAGTTTAGCAACTTAAGATACATTTCTCACCAGCGAGGTAATAACTGTGTGGTTCTTGAGGTAGAAAAAACTTATAGTTTTGCTATTAGTAGAGACACTGCTGCCGTGAGAGACTCACAGACTCAGGTAGGCTAATTCACATTAGGGCTGTGCGATATTGAAAAAAAATTCAATACCTTGTTAAAAAATGTGATATTCGATATGCGATACGATATGGCTTTAAGTGTGTAAAATCAATTTAAATTATATTTAAAAATATTTAAAAAAAAAAAATGAAAATTATATAACCAATATAGTATATGTTTCACATTCTTTCTGGGAAAGGAAATAATCACTACAACTTCTGAAAGTGTTTTGGCATTACCTACTTAAAAAGTAATGTCACAAATCTGGCAATGTAATTTTAACACCAATGTAAAAAAAATAAATAAATAAATAAAAAACAGTATTCCAATATTTAAAACTCTTTGCTTGATAATAATATAGTTATATCAACCTAAATCTTAAAATCAAGAACATCCAGGTAAACAAAAAAAACCTGAAAGTAGGGGTGAATGATTAGTTATTTTTGTTATTTTATCTTTGTTATTTAAAAATAAGAACTAGCCTACAAACAATAGGACAAATAGCATAGCTATAAAAAAAATAGCATCCAAGTAAGAAACAATACAGAAACTGAATGATCAAATGTAAATCTAAAACACTGCATAGTCTTCACATGAATTAAATATACATTGATTCATAATAAAGCTACAGAAGTTATTTAGTCAAGAGCAGTGAGTGAATTTCTCTTTATCTTTTGTTGTTTGACAGACAGCAGCAGGCTATCTGCACTGAAACGCATCCGATTTCTTTCTCAACTGATAACGTTAACTTAAGTCATAACCGACTGTGTTTACATGAATACTGACCAAGACAGACATTTTGTCAGAGGCGGGTTGTGCACGCGCTTCGGTTGTGCGTGTCAGACAGCAGACAGCGCGAGACTGCAAGGAGTTGTTTTCCGCAACTTATTGCAGTTAATAAATCTTTTAATGTCAAGCAAGTCACGTAAGTAACAGTCGCGTGCCCAGTCCATTCACTGCTATATGTGTTGACCTAAAACTTTGACTTTTCATATCGTTTTGTAGTAGCCTACTAAAATCATCCATCTATCGCATGCCGTTGCGATATGCATATCGGCATTACCACCTCGGGTTTGCATTGTTTTCTAAGAATTTAACGGCCCGGAGTCAGTTATTCTTTAAAGAACCGGCACAGACGTATATCTGTGGCAGAATGTATGAATATGTTCTTAGATTAACTTATTGTCTTACTTTTGTGGTTACTTGTTATTTAATTGCAAAAAAAAAAAAAAAAAAAAAAAATCATCTTAAATTAGGGGTGGGCAATATACCGGTAGAAATTTGTCAGCCGGTAGAGATTTTGGACAATAGTCTATCGCGGTTATGCTCACGTGATGACGCGATCACAAAAGCTTATCATTTGCTTGCGTTTTTAAGGGTTGTGGTTTAAAAACAAAGTTTAAGCTGTACAGTAAGCAGCGAAAGAGAGCTCATTTCGGTATATGCACACGCTGTCTGAGAGACAGCTGCTCGTCTTTTTTACGTCTTAAATCATTTATGTCTTAAGTGAATGTAAACAGTTGAGAAAGAAAACGCCTGTGAATCAGTATATTGGATCTGTGAATTCAGTCTTCAAGTGACTTGAAATGTATTGAAAGAGTTTTCTGATGCAGTTAGTAGGTAAACTAGCAGGTGCACACAGTCTGTGCTTTTACATTTAGTAACAGAATGAATTTAAGTAGTGGAAATTAAAAGCCTAGTGGCTAAAGATCAATGCTGGAACTGAAAGGTTGTAGGTTCGAACCCTGCCGGAGGTGATTCATGAACTATCAGCATTGTGTTTTTCGTTGATTTAAAGCACTTAGTCCAGGGTTCCTTCAGGGGTCTGTACTTACAGTGAGTGTACTGTAAACTCACTAAACTCTTTTCTAATGATGTGTGTGCATTGGGAGACTATTGTGCTATTTGCTTCAGGTTTTAGTTATCAATTTGGTGACTGATCAAGGTGAACTCTGGGACAGTTGTGTGTCTGTGTGTGTGACTCATGTTAATGGTTTATTGCTCTCTCACACACATCTTTTATAGATGCTCTTATCTGATTGCTGGATGTTTGGTAACTAGGACATTCCTAAATTAATAGCATTGAGAGTCATGTTTTCATTCCAGGAAATACACTTCTATGTCATTGTTATGTTTAAACATGAACCTGTTTTAATGTTGCTTTCACAGCATTTGCCTCTATTTTCTGTTCATTTCCATGAATCGATAATATGTTTGCTGAATCTACAAAATATGAGAAATTCTCAGAAACTTTTGTGATGTTTAATGTTTTAATTAAATGAATTTATTTTTTGTATAATTAAATTTAGTAATCATTTATAAAGGGATTATCATTGGTATCAAGAGTTGAATAGGAAATCAGTTCAGGAATTGTTTTAAGCCCAGACTTTCCAAGTCAGCAGCATGTCAATTAAAGAATCGTGCCAGAAGATAATTTATTTAATATGGCTGGTATTTAATATGACTGCTATCATATAGTGATGCACTGACATTTCGGAAACCAAAAATATTCAGCTGAAATAGCAAAAAAAAAAAAAAAACAATACACACACACACACACACACACATATATATATATATATAATGTATATGTATTGTTTCAGATCAAAATAGCTTTGAAGGGTGACAGTGACGTTTAATTAGCACTTCTCTGATGATGTTTTTTGACTTTGTCAGTGACTACAGACAACGTGGATAAGCTACAACAGGTAAATATGTCAGCAGTCTTGACGCACTTCACCTTAACCAAAAATGATGCTGGAGTATATGTAAAATTTGTTCAGCTGAAATAAGTTTCGGCTAAGTTTCGGAAGAACTTTTACTATGACAGATTCATTTATTAAAGTGGTCATGAGCTGGATTTTTAAAATATTTTATAATGTTTCCTGAGGTGCACTTATAATGTTAATATGATTTTACATTAAAAAATTGGCATAATTTAGAAATAAATGGCTGTTTTCTACCATGATTTTAGTCCTCTGATTTGAACACTCTGTTTAAAGGGGCGTCTTTGCTGTGAGACTTCTGTGTAAACACCCACTGCTGTGATTTAGTAAAAAAACATATAAATTTCATTTCAGCTATTGTTATGCATGTTTTTACTATCTTTAAATTAGTGTGATATCACACCTTCAGTTGGGGTGTCGACAAACATTCATGGATTTACGTTTTGACCTTTTGTACTAGCATATTTGTTAATAAAAGAAGGCCAGTCTAGTGTTGGCTGTTAATATGGTCTTTGTGCGTTTGTAGTAGTAGTATACAATGAGCAGTGTCATCTGTCTTTGACAAGGGCTATGTTGTTAGGCCAACTTGAAGCCACTGCTCAATTCAGACACACACACACATACTAGGTCACAGCACAAAACCTAATCACCACATATTATACATGTAGTTTCGATATTTTCTCTAGTGAGGAATATTTAAAACGGTCTCTTGTAGATCTAAAGGTGGTTGTTCACACTCCAAGTCTTTCCATGCATGCTTGAGTTTAAAGAGGTCAAATGGTTACAGTTGTCTTCCACCTTCATTATTCTTTAAGGTTTCAGAGGAGTTTCAGTGACCAAACCTCTTTTTAGAATCCAGCTTGTCCAAATCACCATCTCGGCTAATTTTAGTTCCTCTAAAATATGAGTTAATGATGTAGTAGCTTCAAATGAGTTGACCACAGTCCATGCGTGCTGTTTTTGAACTGACTTGCCCTCCATCGCTCCTTTGATGGCTGCACAGGGAGTCAGCGAGTGGCCTGAAAACACCCAGCTCATTATAATTAGCGCTACTGATTAAGCCTCACAGACTGCTCTGTCCGTGTTATAATGTGTACCCAATCAATTCTTGCACTGCATGTCATTCCAGGCTTTAACTTTGTAAACTCCCTTTTTTGTTGTTCCGCTCTCAATAAGGTTCTTATGTTTCTGTTCCCCACATAGAATGGGATTCAGGGGAATTCATAGGCCAGCGTTAATGTTACACAGACCTGCATTTATGTCTTTTACTTCAGTCTAGCTGCCTTAGCTGCTTTTGAATTGAAAGTGCATGACCGAGTTGTTCGTATTTAAAGGATTAGTTCACTTCAGAATTAAAATTTCCTGATAATTTACTCACCTTCATATCATCCAAGATGTTTGTCTTTCTTTCTTCAGACGAAAAGAAACGTGCAGCCCTAGCAAACAGTGCAAGGCTGTAACCATGTCTTGAACATTGGGGGGGACCAAAGGGCTTTATTTTTTCTGTGTGTGTGTGTGGGTGGGGGTGGGGGGGTCATGTGATTTCAGCAGTTTAGCCGTTTGATAGGAGATCCGAGTCACTGATTCGATTCGTAAAGCTCTGAAGCAGTGTTTCAAAATCGGCCCATCGCTATATTGTTTAAAAGTTGTTTTTTTGGCGCACAAAAAGTGTTCTTGTCGCTTTATAATATTAAGGTAGAACTACTGAACTCGCATGAACTGTTTTAAATATGTTTTTAGTACCTTTATGGATCTTGAAAGAGGAAATGTCATTGCTTTGAATGCAGGCCTCACTGAGCCATCGGATTTAATCAAAAATATCTTAATTTGTGTTCTGAAGATGAATGAAGGCCTTACGGGTGTGGAATGACATGAGGGTGATTAATAAATGACATTATTTTCATTTTTGGGTGAACTATTTTGGGTGAATTTGGCCATTTCTAATTATTGGGGGGGGACTTGTCCCCCTCAATGTCTATGGTGTTACAGCCCTGACAGACAGCATCACAAGCTGCTATTGTGAACACGTTTCTCTGCTGCCATGTTCCGGTGAGAAGATGCAAGATCTCGTCAAAAGAGCTCACTGCAGCCACTGATTATATATTGATCATACAAAGCTTTTTCTGTTTTTATATATTTTTTTTTTTTGTGAAAATATTTGGTAGTTATTTTTTTAAAGGTTTAGTTTGAGAAACTCTGATTTTGGACTGACATGCTCTTTTTATCTTCTTACATCAGTGTGAGGTGAGAAATGAGTCTTTCGTCACTTTTCGTGACTCAAGCAGCCTGTTACGCTGCAAGCCACCCATGGTTACCCGTGAGCCTTGTCTTCTGGGACTTTTTTTTTTTATCTTCTCTTCTCTCTCAGTCTCTTCCATGTAAGCTCAACGTCTCTGTTGAAAAATGCATCAGGATGGGAGTAACCATGCTGGCAGTCAGACGGGGCGGCTCGAGAGTGTATGGCCCAGTAGGAAAGCGCATTAAAAATTAAACCTCTGCCGTCAGTCGTAATGTTCAACTGTGATCAGCTTCAGCGAGGCTCGTAGAAAAAACGGCGCTTAAGATAAGACAAGGAAACTTTCCTTGATGATGACACTCACGTGTGCTGATTTTAATGACTGCATTGAAAGCTGTATGAACTCGTGAAAGACACTTGCTGTTGTTGCTTTAGGTAATTGCATTGCTTCAATGGATTCAGTTACCGATATTGACCCCAGCCCCTTTGCATGTTCACAATAGCGGCCCTGTCACAGTTAGGTGGCTCTCTGGGTCACGGTACTGGGGGAATAAAAGCTGCACTGTCACACAGAAATGTCTGCTGTTGTCAATTAGAACAAAAATGTGTGAAATAGATCGCTGTCATTAGGCCAAACTGGAGGCACACAAGTCACTGGTCTGCCACATACATATGCCTCATATGAATTGAATTGAATTAAATATTATAATCAGTATTCCCACACGTCCTGGAAATTCTGGAAAACACATGGAGAATGAGAAAAAATGTAAAATATCCTGGACAAATCTGGTTGCCCTGGAAAAAATTTTCTTGTTCATTGAAAAACAAACAGTTTACAATTAGTCCGAAACAAAAAAGAAAGCACTATGTACAGGGACACTGAGTTTTGACATGTGAGAGAAGTATTTTGAAATACACTGTTTTATGTCGCCGTGACATAATGATGCTGTCTTCTGTTGGTGGTTGCAGGAGCTATAGGAATTAAGTGCTCGAATGTTTGCAGCGAATGTAGGTACCAAACCTTGTTAATAGTCTGAACAGAGCCTTTGTAGATTGTGTAGATCATTTTGAAAATGCGTCTGTATTTTTTACCCATTGTCAGTTGATCACCCGCATCGGTTTCTATTCCCATCTGCGATTTTATGGAATTGCGGTCTTTCACTAGTTTGCCCTGTTTAGTTAATCTAGCCCTAAATGTGTACTTTACTTGCTGAATTAAAGTATTCATTTATTTAAAAAAGAGAAACCGTTTGAACGATAATGTATGCTTCACTACAAAGTGTCCTAATCAGATGTGATGCAATAAAGCAACTGTCAATAAAAAATAAAAAAAATCTCTTCCTTGCAGATCTAAGTAAATAAATTTTTCAAAGACAATAATTAGTAATTTGATTGTTTGCAAATAGTAATTTGGTAGTGAAATCTCCTTAGTTCAAAATCCTTCTCCACAAAGAAAAAACATCAAGTCTGTTCTTCTGATGGGTTGTGATTGTGTTGCAGACACAGACAAGTCCCTTGTTTCTGGGAGCTTGTTACGTCACATTTTTTATTTTATTGCCGGGCTGCATTGTCTGTACTGTTATTTTATGGCGAGTAAAACTGATTTTTGTTTTGATGTATAACTTTTTTTTCTCAAAGGAAATATGCCTGTGTGTGCGCATACAGTGGAGAAACATTACCTGAAGGCTTGTTCCAGGTCCTCCTTCCCTCTCTTTCTGTCTGGGTCACTCTCTTTTTGTTCACATGCATCTGTAGTTTGATCATTGTGGTTCATGGATGGCTGTTCTGTTACCCCATTTGCACCTCCTCATATAACCTCATGTCACTAGTGGACAGTGCTGGTGTAAATAGGGTACAAAATGTTTTGTGATGCAATCAATGAAGCCACATTCAGAGCAGGTAGACATTTAGACAAGAAGCACCCTCTGTTGACATGTACAATCTAAAAATAAATATGTAAATATTTTGCGTGCGTGTGTGTGATGTGTGAGCGTGCATGTACGTGAGCGTGATTTGGAACAGGCCCCCTGTTTCTCTCTGTTTGACAGACAGTTCAGTCGATGTGAAGAGAGCGTGAGGTAATGAGTAGTGTTCTATAAATAGTCACCACGCCCCCGTCCTAAAGCCCTCTGTTTCACCCATCTGATGTGCCGCCACACAGCAAACAGCGCTAACATGCAGTTTATAGTATCTAGGATTTAGGTGATAGAGGTTTTATTTTAAATCAATTTTGCCATTTTATATGATCCAGTGGATTATTGCTTTTATGAAACCATGCAACAGCAATATGACATGAATGATAGATTGACTTATTATTTTGTATTAATAATCCCAATAAACATTAGTGTTCCTAACATTAGAGTACCTATACACTGTTTACAGTGCCAAGCAATTGAGAATTTAACTAATGTCACAGCTGTGCATATTGGTATTTCACTATAATATTGGTAATATTATACTCTCTCTCTCTCTCTCTCTCTCTCTATATATATATATATATATATAATATATTTGTGTGTGTGTGTGTAGGGCTGCACAATTAATCAAATTTCTAATTGTGATTACAATTAAGGATGTCACAATTACGTAATCATTCAAAGGTGCAATTACAACAACAAAAAATTCCACTTACATTATTCTGCGTGCTTAAAGCTGCAGTCCGTAACTTTTTTTTGGTTAAAAATGATCCAAAATCAATTTTTGAGCAAGTACATAACCAGCCGGTGTTCAAAACTATCTCCTTACCTTAGCCCGATTCACAACGGGAAGCTTGTAATAATGTTTTATAATAAAATTGGTACTGGTGGGTTTCCTCTGGAAATTTGAGCATGCATCCGTTCGTCTTTGCATCATTACGTCACGTCTGTTTACATAAAGAAGGAGTCCCAGCTAGTAGACTATATTTAATGCGATGCTGCTGGTAGTGGATCATTTATAGCATTTTCTCACAGCAGCTGGAATAATTAAATGTATCGTTTTGATGGTGGATTGTAATCCAGAAAGATCCAAATGACAACGCAATGTTGATGCTGATGTTGTTAACATTAACAATTTGAGAACAAAGTATAACAATACTAATATTTTGTAATTACTAATTACTAATACTAATAAAATTACTAATGATTTATGATGTGATCTGAGCTAAGCAATCATTAGATTTAATCACCATTGGCAGCGTGATTTATTGTAACTTACTTGTAATTGTTACTTACTTGTTCATATGATTTTCTAATTTGGTCATACTTCCAAGACATAGAATCTGTGATTCTGAACTACAGTATCCACCGGTGCGGTGACTCACACCAAACATTAGATTCAGCCGCGCTGTGGAGTCGTGCCGATGCACCACTCACGTAAAGATGATAATTCCGCAAATAACTGCAATTACAGGTTTCAAACAGAGATGGTGACAAAGAGGCAAAACTTACGGACTGCAGCTTTAAAATGTGTTTTTTCTTTCTTTCTACAGGTTATCTTAAGGGTTTTTCCATTGTTTTAATTTTAGAATAACATAATACCATGCATATTATTTACTTTTTTTTATTTAAAGAAGAAACCAAACCAATGTATAGTTGACATTTGAGGCTTAATGCTATAAGCAATAAAGGTTTTTCAGGAAGAATGTTTTCAGGTTGTTTATTTTCATATAAAAATATGGCATGCAATTGCTTCTAAAAATGGTGTAAAGCTATTCAAAACATCATTCAATGTAAATTGTGGTAATCTTAAATTTAATAATCGCAATTACAATCTCAAGGGAATAATCGACAATTTTTGTCATAATCGTGCAGCCCTATATACTGTGTGTGTGTGTGTGTGTGTGTGTGTGTGTGTGTGTGTATAGCAGAAAGACCCAATTCAAAAAAAAAGTTATTGCACATAAAAATAGTGTTAAAGGGTGAGTTTACCCAAAAATTAAATTCTGTCATTAATTACTCACCCTCGTGTCACTCCAAACTCGTAAGACCTTCGTTCATCTTCGGAACACAAATTTTTTGTTGAAATCTGTGAGCTTTCTGTCCTCCAATAGACAGCAACACAATTACCACTGTCAAGGCCCAGAAAGGTAGTAAAGACATTGTTAAAATAGTCTATGTGACTACAGTGGTTCAACCTTAAAGTTATGAAGTGACGAGAATACTTTTTGTGCACCAAAAACGCTTTATTCAATAATTTCTTCTCTTCCCTGTCAGTCTCCTACGCAGTTGACATAGTAAGCACAGTGCAGCGCTTCCGTGTTCTCCGTCAGAATGCCAGCTCAATATTTAGTCACATGGAGTATTTTAACGATGTCTTTACTACCTTTCTGGGCCTTGAAATTGGTAATTGTGTTGCAGTCTGTCAGAGGCCAGATCACCGATTTCATCAAAATTAATTAATTTGTGTTCCGTCTTGCAGTTTCATATTTGGTATGAAATCATTTTGTAAACATCTTAACATTTGTACTTGTCTATGAATATCTAAGTTCTGTTTGGTCATTTTGCAGTTATTCTTTCTAGTGTTTGTGAATAGCTATATTGCAGTACTGTAGGTCTGTTGAAGTTCAGCTCCATTAAGCAGACACATGTTCCCATGGGGATGTGATATAATCCAGGCCAGCTCTCCTACTGGAGTTTTCTCATTGGGTCACTGACAGCTCTCACCATCTTCAATGATCAAATCCCATAATGCCTCATCTGTGTCTGTTCCAGTGTCATGCTCTGGCCTGTTCACATCAGTGTGATCCGACGCTTTTACATGACTGAAACACATAAGAAGGGGGTCTTTCTATCTTTCACATTTACATTTTCCAGTTTACTCACTCTCTGGGGAATTCTCTCTCTCCCTTCATCTCTCTCAACATCTGACATTCCTCCCCTAATGTGTCATTCATCTCTCTCTTGCATAAAAGACATTGCTACATCCAGCACATAAATGCAGCTTTAACCCTTTTCAGTCAAGAAGACAGTGTTTGAGTGCTTCTGTAGTTTGGGTTTTCATTCCATCTTTTTGTCAGCCCAGACGTTTGATAATCTCTCTCTGTACGTTTGACACTGATAATCTCGCCCTTGTTCCTGGTAACATTTGACACTGAACAAATGCAATCCAGCAACAGATTGAAGCATTTTAGGATGTTACTGGCACTAGACATTTTCATTGGATTCTTCTGTTCACGTGATTCTTATTATTTCCTTTGTTTTGTTTGCTGGCAGTTGCATTATAATGTAAATATTAACATGTAATCTCAAGATGCATGAAGAGTAAATATTTGCATATGTTTGACATAATCTAGACATAATCTCTTTGATATAATCACTATGGTTTATGTGAAGGTAGTCTCGTTTGGACAGATTTTGACTATACATGGAAAATATTTATCTATTTATTTATTTACTTGCGCAGCAGATGTCTGACCATGACTAGCTGTAAAAGCAGTTAACTGAATATCTGTTCACAAACATCTATCCAGGGCTGCATGATTCAAAGGAATCTATCCATCTATATCCATCTATGTCCATATGTCATTCTGTCGTTCTATCATTTTGTTCTATCTGTCGCTCTATGTATCGTTCTATCTGTCATTCTATCTGTCATTCTGCTCTGTCTAGCGTTCTATTGTATCTAGCGTTCTGTTATCTAGTGTTCTATTCTATCCTGAGTTCTATCATTTTATTCTATCTATCGTTCTATCTGTCATTCTATCGTTCTGTTCCATCTATCGTTCTTTTCTATCTATCATTCTATCTATCATTCTATCGTTTTATTCTATCTGTCATTCTGTTCTGTCGTTCTGTTCTGTCATTTTGTTCTGTTCTGTCGTTCTGTTCTGTTCTGTCTATGTCGTTCTGTCTATCGTTCTATATTTTGTTCTGTCTGTCATTCATTCTATCTATCTATCTATCTATCATTGTATTATATTTATCGTTCTATCTATCACTGTATTCTGTCTATTGCTCCATTTTCTTTCATTCTATTGTTCTATCTATCATTCTATTCATAGTTCTATTCTATCATTCTGTTCTATCTTTTGTTCTATCTATTGTGCTGTTCATCATTCTATTCTTTCTATCTTTCTATCTATCGTTCTATCTGTCTGTATCGTTCATTCTATCGGTCTGTCTATCTATCTATCTATCTATCATTGTATTATATCTATCGTTCTATCTATCATTGTATTCTGTCTATTGTTCCATTGTCTTTCATTCTTTTGTCTGTCATTCTATTGTTCTATCTATCATTCTGTCTGTCGTTCTGTCGTTCTATTCATAGTTCTATTCTATCTATCGTCCTATCTGTCTGTATTGTTCATTCTATCCTTCTGTCTATCGATCAATCAATTGATCTATCGTTCTATAGTTCTGTCTGTCTTTGCCCTACATCTGTTTCTTCTTTAAAAAACACTTTTAGCAATCTGGTATCTGGTAAACACAATTTTGTTTCCATGCAGAATGTAGAAACCAGTGCACCCTGACTTCAGAAAGTTGCATCAGATTCACAGACCACATTAGAGTTCGCCAGATCAAGAAGTGTTTGCCATTAAAATGTGCGGTTTGCATCAGACAGTAAATGAATGGACTGTGGGCAGTTTGTGGTTGTGTCTTCTGAGGCTGACACCCAGGTGAACATGAGCTAGCCTGCTATTATATTTTTAAGATAGAAAGAAAGAAAGATATTTTGAAAAATGTCTGGGTTTTTATCCATACGATGAAAATCAGTGGGGTCCAATGTTGTTTGGACGTCAGCGTTCTTTAAAATGGAAGTCATTGAACATGTGGATGAGTAAATGATAACAGAATTTGCATTTTTGGGTGAACTATCCATTTAAGTAATACAAACATGATGTCTGGCACTCTCAGACAGTTGTTTTAGCACCCTTCACTCTGTGTGAGGTAAAATAGCACATCAGGACTGTGAGAAGCCAAGGAGATGCATAACACACGCATCTAAGAGTAACACACAGTCAGTGTCTTACATGCAATAATCATTTCCTGTGGTGACAGATGCTCATATCCTGTCTTACAGGAAGTGATCTCATGGCACCTTACCGTCAAGTTTTGTTTATGGTAGATGTGCGGTGCATTGTGGGGTGAAGTAGCTACGCAGTCATTTTAACAGAATAGCACCACTTCTTAACTAGTGTAACATGATAAAGTGACTAGCAGTAAAAGAGTCTTAACTGACTGCAAGAGAGATAAAATGCTTGTTGTTGGAAACACTGTTGTGATGTGCCTGATTAGAACGTGGTGACCAGAATAATTTGCATAGATGTAGACAGACAGCAGGAGATCAGATGAACATAGAGTTGAATAACAGAAACTTTATAGAACTGACAAATCAATAGTCAGTTATGCAAGATGAAATGTTTGGCCTACTTATATTCAGCCACACCAGACTCTTGATGTCACATCTGTCTGTTTTGGACCTTTTTTGGTTCTGATGTCCCCTGTGCGGTGAGGTCCCGTCAACACACACACCGCGACACGCTCTCAGGGGAATGATGAGTCAGGAACAGCAGATGACAGCACTGCCTGGTCAGGACCATAATTGCTGTTGCGCGCTGGGCCTAAAGGGCTCTACTAGACGCAGCAAGGACTTATGGGAATGACATATTCCACTTACCTTCGCAAATGTTGACGGAACCTGACAAAGAGTGCTGGAGGAGGGACTGAGGTTATTTTATCTTCTTATAATTTATTTTCTTAAAGACTCCCTGTGGTGAAAGTCAAGTTTTTAATGTTTATATGTCTGTGTGGTGTTTTTAATATGGTTGAAAACAAACCATGTGCAAATTCAGTATTTTCTCCTTAAAACTGCAGTGAACCAAAGACGGCCTCAAAAACACAATTTGAAATCGCCTTTGTTCTCTACGTCACAAACATGTTGTAACTCGTAACCAATCCTGTCAATGTGCAGGCGGGCTTTAGAATATCATTAACTATGCTCTGAAGCAGGGGAGTCTCAAGAAAAGCCAGGTTATTCCGGTATATTTTTCTGTTGATATGAAAAATGGGATACATTTGGCAATATACAGTAGCAGATAAATTCTGTATATGATGTATATTACGATGTTATTGGGCTGGGCGATATGGCAAAAAAATAAAATCTTGATTTTTCAGAACGATTGAACGATTTCGTTTTTTTTTTTTTAACTGTTTAACTAGTCACCTTAAACTTAACTACAATTTGATTTAAGTAACATTCTCTTTATTAACAATTTGGTTAAAAAAAGTTCCATTCCAAGTGCACCACACATGAAGTGATCAACCTGGTGTAATGTAAAACAATTTGGTAAATATCTTTGCAGAAATATGCCTGAAATATGAAGGCAAATGTTGTACAAACTTATCTTAAACACATCCTATTCAGAAATAATATAAAATAAGAAAATACTAAATATTTCTTAACCAAAAATAGCAATAAATAACACCAGTAATAGGCTATTATTAACAGCAAATGCGTTGTAAAAACGGAAAACAACAGCAGCTTTCAGCCTGTCACCATCATGCAAACATGAAATATCAAACAGGTTTACAGGTTTTTGCATTCCATTGCGCTATTTGTCCTATTGTTTTAATGTTTTTACATGTTTAGGTGTTGCACTTGTCTCGTGTCTTTTGCAGCGTCTCACCATTGAAACGGCATTGTAAAAACACGGCGGTCATGTTTAAAAAAAAAAAAAAAAAAAAAAAAGCTCAACTCGCGTTTAATAACTTTGCCTTTTTTTCTCATTCCACTGCCTGCGTCTCATTTTTATAACGCAATAACGGATTTCTGAATGAACAGCCGCTTAAGAACAGTGATGTGTTCTACGTTCATAGAGCGTCACATGAGAGCGGTTAATCAGGCGCCCCGGCGCCGTCGTGAGGTCAGATCATTTTCTTCTCCTAATACGGTTATCATTGCTGTACTGTCAACATGTCTAATTGAACGCTTGCTAACATTTTAGTTAAAAATCGTGATTTCTCGATTAAAAAAATAATAAAATCGAGGCAAAACATAAATTCGAATTAATCGAAAAAATCGGAAAAACCGCCAAGCCCTACGATGTTATGATGAACTATATGCCTTTCTCCACTGACGTTCAAAGCGTTTCTAAGGATGCTGATATTTAGAAGGCAGCTGTCTGACTCTGAGATGGCGAATGGGAACATGGTTTGTGTAACATTAGCAACACATTATTAGTTGTTTGATAACGCAGTCAAGCAAAAGGCTAATCATATCAATTACCATTACGTGTCCGACGTAAAGAGCGATACATAAAATGCATTACCATTCTGATACGTCGACTTGTAGACAAGCCTGTATAATTTGCTCTTCCTCTTCTTCTTCTGAATCAGTTTCGGGTTCAAACATATATGGCTGAATTAAACCAGTTTTTCCACTTGTGTAGCGTTTGGTACAGTAAAGTTGACTGAGTGGATCAGGACATTCTGAGCTTGTGTGATTGAGTGGAGGCAGGGACTAATATGCATATTCATGGTTCTGCATATACTAAATGAAGCAAAGGTGGAGAGTTACATTCAAGCTATTTTAAGGCACGAAGAAATTATTTTCCAAGAAAAAAAATGTTTAAATATGTAATTTTGGTCATCAAAGATGAGTTTTAAGGGATAAAATTACTGACTACATGGGGACTTTATCTTTTTCCTGTAGGGATGACATCTGTTTGACCAGGGGTTTTCAAACTAGGGTCCCAGGGATGCAAAGGGGTGCTAAGGGATTTGTTGAAAAATTCAGGGAAAAAATAAAAAATGACATACTAATGTCAAATTTGACATTAGTACATTCTGCAATTTAAAGACTATTCGGAAATCATGAGATTAATCACAATGATTTTATTGACAGTCATAGTTTAATGTTTTTTTTTTTTCAGGTTCAGCAGTACTTTAAAAATTTTAAATATCTGGAAAATATTTTTTTATTTATTAAAAAAAATATTTTTTGAAATATATAATATTTCATATATATGTATGTATATATATATATATATATATAATATACATATACATATTGTAATTTTTATATTTTAGAAATAAAATTCTTTGCAGGAAGATCATCATATTTGTTGGTCTGTTTTAAGCCTCCACAGTTTCAAAAGTTTTGATTAGTTCACTCAAAAATTAATAAAAAAAAATCTGTTTATGTCCCATGGAAGAAAGTAAGTTTTCCAAATGAAGTTTCATTTTTGGGTTAACTTATCCTTCAGAGTGAGAAGAGCTTTAAATTTTCAGTTCATATTGTGTTTTTCTTTTTGTTGGATGCCTTGGATCTTTGATTTTTGGATACCTGTGCACTCACTCTCCACTTTCTTGTTTTTAGGATATGGAAGTCTTGCATCTCTGTAATGTAAATTTGGACTTTTTACCCAAAGTAACTGACACTTAGTAGAGCATTAGTGCTCTGATTCCTTGTTTTATTTCTGGTCACTGCTTCCTCCCCCGAAGCAAATAAACAAAAACAGACTCCGAACCAAATAATTTCACTCAAAATCTACTTTAATAAACACATAAGACACAGACATTTTTCATGTATCGTTTATTTATTTTTAAATGAAGGATTTGATTCGGTGCACCCTGGGAAATTGAAATCGACAGTGGGTGTGTGAAGGAAAAAAGAGCTCAACAGTGCACTAATTTCATTCCCAAATTAATTTGGGCCTGGGATAAAAGCTAAAGTCACAACTTTGAACATTCCTCTGCGATGATGTACATAATTCATACCGTCAGTGTGTATTTTGTAATAACAAACCCAAAGCACGGGTGATGATTCAGTGGCCTAGATGTGCGTTGTTTCCCTTCTGAGCTTTTACTTCCTGAGGTTTTCCCATCACAACATTTTATCTCTCTATTTCAATTTCCTCTTTCCTGTTTGGTTTTACATCTTATTGATCTCAAGATTGTACAATTTTTCACCTTCTGTTTGCTAGAACAGCAGTTTAATTTGGTTCGTAATCATCATCGGCAGGTGCTCTCTGTAGTGTGTCGACATAAAAAAAAAGCTTTTTATGCTACATTTGCCACACGACTTGAACAGAAAGCTTTTTAAGGCCACTATGTCCTCTTTATATCGTAATTATGAGCGTGAGTGTGCGACAAGTTATTAAAACTCCTATATATAAGTAAGGGGTTTTGGGTATGTGTGTGAGTGAGTGAATATAGTAGCACTATTTTAGGTCAGCTACTCCTAAAGGCTCGTGCACGAAATTATGCAAATGAGTTCCAAATCCCTGGAGACTTCCAGGGCCCGATGACATCATCATCATCATCTCCAGCTGATGAGACTCCAGATAGCTGGCTTGGTTCCTCCTGTTCCTCGCCGATTATACACACACTCACACGCGTACACACATGATAATACTCGTTTGTAAGTTTTATAGTGTGTGTGTGAATGGGGAAATGAAGACTCATAAAAGGACATTAACGCTAATGTTTTTAGAGTTATGACTGTGTGGTCCCTCGGAGCGCTCGCTCTGTGCGGCTTTAATTCAGACTCTTTAGGGTCTAAATATTTGATGGTGTAAAAAGCCGGTGGTTTGTGTTTTGTGCCAGGAAAGCAGCAGCACGTGTGTGTGTGTGACTTCAGCATTAATCTCTCAAGCTCTCTCTGATTGGAAAATCCTATTGGGTTTAGAGCAGCTCTTCTTTGAATCTAGAGCATGGCAGTGTGTGTGTGTGTGTGTGCATATCTGCATATGTTTCCAGAGGAAATCAGTGTGTATTTTTTTATAATGTGTAGTTGTAATGTTAGTATTTTGAGGTATGTGGTTAAAGGGGGAGGGGAGGGAAGTGAGCATTATTCTAGCTCATTTCCTGTGTGAGCTTAAAAGACAAAAACCGTTGTGCTCATATGTAGGTGCAGGAGTGTGTGGGGTAAATTCCTGTGTGTGTGTGTGTCTGTGTGTCTGTGTGTGTCTGTGTGTCTGTGTGTGAGAACAGATGCATTTGGCTCCACAGAAGAGAGTTGATTCACCTCCTGTGGTTATCAAATCACCCAAATCCACACGCAATAGTACAGTATGTGACCATGTGCTTGTCTCAAATCATATTTCACTCTTTCATCAGCTGTTTTTGCTAAAACAGAAGTATGAGTTAAACCTCAGTATCAGGTCAATGCAAGAGACAATGTATGGTCAAACTCTCATGTTCCTCTTTAAAGGTACTTCTAGCCTACTATATAGTTAGTTAGTTAGTTGTGTCCTTGTGAAATTTGATGAAATTTGTAGTGCTAATTTAGTTGGTTAGTTAGGAAGTTAGTTGTGCCACTGTGGTCTCCATGATGAAACGTTAGTTAGTTAGCTAGCTAGCTAGTTAGTTAGTTAATTGTGTCCTTGTGAAAATTGGTGAAATTTGTAGTGCTAATTTAGTTGGTTAGTTAGGAAGTTAGTTGTGCCACTGTGGTCTCCATGATGAAACGTTAGTTAGTTAGCTAGCTAGCTAGTTAGTTAGTTAATTGTGTCCTTGTGAAAATTGGTGAAATTTGTAGTGCTAATTTAGTTAGTTGTTTGGGAAGTTGTGCTGCCATGGTAGTGCTCATGTCTGAAATCCTAGTTAGTTAGTACACTATATTGCCAAACGTTTTGGGACACCTGCCTTTACATTCACATGAACTTTAATGACATCCCATTCTTAATCTGTAGGGTTTAATATGGAGATGGCCCACCCTTTGCAGCTATAACAGCCTCAACTCTTCTGGGAATGCTTTCCACAAGGTTTAAGAGTGTGTTTATGGGAATTTTTGACCATTCTTCTAGAAGCGCATTTGTGAGGTCAGGCACTGATGTTGGATGAGAAGGCCTGGCTCTCAGTCTCCGCTCTAATTCATCCCAAAGGTGTTCTATCGGGTTGAGGTCAGGACTCTGTGCAGGCCAGTCAAGTTCCTCCACACCAAACTTGCTCATCCATGTTTTTATGGACCTTGCTTTGTGCACTGGTGCGCAGTCATGTTGGAACAGGAAGGGGCCATCCCCAAACTGTTCCCACAAAGTTGGGAGCATGAAATTGTCCAAAATGTCTTGGTATGCTGAAGCATTAAGAGTTCCTTTCACTGGAACTAAGGGGCCAAGCCCAACCCCTGAAAAACAACCCCACACCATAATCCCCCCTCCACCAATCTTTACACTTGGCACAGTGCAGTCAGGCAAGTACCGTTCTCCTGGCAACCGCCAAACCCAGACTCGTCCAAACCTGTGATTTGTCACTCCAGAGAACACGTCTCCACTGCTCTAGAGTCCAGTGGCGGCGTGCTTTACACCACTGCATCAGATGCTTTGCATTGCACTTGATTTAAGGCTTGGATGCAGCTGCTCTGCCATGGAAACCCATTCATTGAAGCTCTCTACACACTGTTCTTGAGCTAATCTGAAGGCCACACGAAGTTTGGAGGTCTGTAGCTATTGACTCTGCAGAAAGTTGGTGACTTCTGCGCACTGTGTGCCTCAGCATGCGCTGACCCCGCTCTGTGATTTTACGTGTCTACCACTTCGTGGCTGAGTTTCTGTTGTTCCCAATTGCTTCCACTTTATGATACCACTAACAGTTGACCGTGGAATATTTAGTAGTGAGAAAATTTCACGAATGGACTTATTGCACAGGTGGCAACCATTGTGTCATGAGTTAGCAACGGAGTAAACTAAAACTGTCTAGAGAGAACGCGAGCGTCTCGCTTATTAGCTATAAACCCATTTAGTTGTTTGGGAAGTTGTGCTGCCATGGTAGTGTTCATGTCTGAAATGCTAGTTAGTTATGTTGTTTGGTTGGTTAGTTGGTTGGCCCATTATGGGGAAATTTGGTGCTATTTGAGTGCCAATGTCTGAAACTTTAGTTAGTTGGTTAGTTGTCTCCTTGTTGGGAATTGTGGTGTTAATTTGGATAGGTAGTAGCGCTGCTCCTGACTAAAGATTTTCCTAGTCGACTGTTAGTAATTAATTTAAGCCATTAGTCGATTAGTCGGGGGTAACATACTAAACCATAATAATGAGCATTTAAAATACAAATTAAGTGCTCAAGAGCGCATAAAGCTTGCCACAGTCACACCGACAAACATCACATTAACTTTTCTGAGATCATTAAATTTAATGAAAATATTTTTACAATGTAGGACATAAATATAAATTATAAACAAACAAATAAATAAATATACAGCAAAGTGAAACACTTGATAGAGAAATATCAGTGCAAACATAATCAGGCCGACGGACAAGTAGCCTTAACATCGAGGTCAGAACACAAACAAAATAAATATGGTGTATTATATAAAAACAAATAAGCAAACTGAAATGCTACAAGAATATGGACAATTAGGCTTTACCTGATTTACCACTCTGATCTCAGTCTTCTCATATTATGAGAAAAGGAACAACACGTTGTTGGGGAGAAGTGAGCTCTGTGTCTTACTCACTATAAAGCCATCCTTTGAGAAGATGTTCTCTGGTGGACGTGGAAGTTAAGTTAAACATGTCTACTAATTTAAGCTTCCACATGCCGCACGAACACTTGGATATATGCGCCTAATATTAGTGCACGTTTATCTAGGTTCACGGTAACGTTAGAGCAAGCGGCCATGTAAAGTGGCTATATGTTAGGCTACTACTTGCATGTTTTAAATAAGTCATGTTTGAGGTCGCACGTCACATTTTTAACCTTTTTACTGATTAATTAAAATTTAGTCGACAAAGCCTCTTCTCGTCGACTAACATTTAGTCGTCTATTAGCTGGCAGCCCTAATAGGTAGTTAGTTAGATTACTTGTGATGCTACTGAAGTCCCCATGTTAAAATTACAGTTTGTTTGTTAGTTGTCCTCTTGTGAGATATTACCAGGCTTTAGTTTAGTTAGGTACTGCTGTCACCATATTGCCTATGTCTTAATGCTGGTTAGTTAATTAGTGTTTATTTGTCCCTTGTGGGAGTTTTTTTTTTTTTTTTTTTTTTTGTGCCTCTTGCAGTGCCTGTGTACAGTTGTAGATGTATTTTACATGCACACTTTACTCAGTTGTACCAGAACAACAGTTGAAAGGCTTGGAGTGTGTGTAGGAATTATAGCATGTCAAGAGACTTGTCTCATACTCTGTCCTCCATAACAGGTTCTTACAGGCCATCCACAGCAGTGCATAATGTGTGTGTTTGAGTAAGCATGGGCTGTGTGCAAGTGAGTGTGTATGGCTGAAATCAATGTGCTGTGAAATTGATAACTTTTTAGCTGTAGGGAGATCGAACCGTCAGAGAAAATAAAGATCAGTCCTGAGATGAACCGAGATTACACCAGTCATCAATGTTGTTATGAAAAAGATTCTGTCCTGTCCCTAAAACATGACTTAGGCTGCCTTTACACTGAAAAAATCAGATTTTTTACTCAGATCTGACACATATTGGAATTTGTTGCACATGTGTAAACACAAAAATCCGCACAAGATCTGTGGTTTTAAATAAGATACATATCCAATATCTGGACATCTGACCTACGTCTATACACATATATCTGATTCCCATTGGAATTCCAAGCCACCACAAGGCAAGAGCAGCATGTTTGTCCACAAAAATAGCTTTTTAATGTTGTATTATGAAGCAGTAATGCCTGTATGTGCTCTCACTAAAACTGACAGCTTTTTTATTGAGGTGGAAACATTATAGGTTAAAAAATTACGCATACACAGAAACATTCACCGAAACTGGTTTTCAACCTCTGCCCCATGAATTTTATAAATAAAACACCTTCGCTACTGAAAGCTACATAATATTTCTCACCAACGAGGTGATAACTTCACTGTCTTTGTAATTAAACTCACAGCTTCACCATTACATAGAGACGCTGTACAGACGCAGGTAATTCACACTCACAATCTCTCTCTTTAATTCATTAGAATTCATTTAAATAAATGCAATCTTACCATGCTATTTTATTTCACTTCAGAATTTTAGATGAACCGTAGATAAAACAACAAACAAAAATGACTGTTAATTTCCGGTCTATATGCGTTCAGTGAGAGTTTGCCCTGCAAACATCCATGACAGATTTTAACTTATCCATGCTGGCAAGTAATAGCCTACCAACTGACATGAATTATATAAATCATTTTAATAGCATCATGACCATTCAAAATCCGAGGGTCAACCATGTCGCATAGTAAAGCGATCATCATTTTTGGCGGGAGTTAATGTAAACACAGATTTCGGATACCAGTCGTGTCTAAAGTGAATGTAAACGGGTGGGGAAAAAAATTGGAGATGGTTAAAAGATCAGATCTGTGCATTAAACCTTGCAGTATAAACACAGCCTTAGTGTTTATTGGAGCGGCATGCAACCGTGTAAAACACTTGTACTGAAAACATCATTAGATAAAGATCAATAATAACCATGTGTGTCTTTTTGTCTTTCTTTCTCCATAGTGTCATAACACAACAAACATTTTTCCCACCTTTATAGACCATTTGAGTTTTGATTTTGCGGTGTAGTGGTGATGTAGGTCTGGTCTATGCTGTAATGCGAAGGTTACTGGGTTTAAGCCCACATATGTGTGACCTTGAGAGTTACAGAGATCTTCTTTCACATAATTTAATCCCATGATGCTCCACGGATACTGTCCATGCCACTGAAAGTATTGTGTACTTTCAGTAAAAGGCTAAATGACATGTAACCAATAACAAAGTGTGACCTAATGCGCATTAAACTGTGTCAGACAAGTGGACTTTGGTGATTCACTATTTTATTGTCTTGTTTTGCATTTTATGTTCTATTCAAACAACTAGTTGCAAGGTCACACGATAAACACAACACAATAAATGCAGGATATGCTTTACATATCATTTATGACGTTCACATTTGTGACGTTTACAGCATACACACCTTCACAGTTTAAGTGCCTTGTTGTAGTTTTTCTCCAAATCATAAGCGAAAATTGTAATTTTGATTGTTTTCTAAGAAATAATGGATTGTCTCATAAATATTGATCAATGGCTTTTAATATTTTGGTTTGATGATCATCAATTTGTGCGGTTTATAAAACATTATTAACAAAATCAAACATTTCAACAGGGGAAGCTTCTGAAATTTAGTTGATTTGAAAACTGATTCTTATTCAGGACCGGTTCCAGTTTCTGAAACCAAATGATTTTCATGTTTGGTTTCATTATTATTAGGGATGCACCGATACCGATACCAGTATCATGTACTTGTACTCATACTCGTAAAAATAACCCCAATACCAAAGACCGATATACCTCACGTGACGTAACTGACAGAATTTTCCGTGCACAGAGACACCGGCGACAGCAGCAGAAACAATGTCGTCAAGGGAGTGGAAATACTTTAAATTAATGATGACAACACACACATTGCGATCTGCATGCTTTCAATCACAATTCGTTATCGATTAGTGAAGGTGGGATAGGCGAAATCACACTGAATGACACACACCAGAAGCGCTCCCTCTCGTGCGCTCTCTCTCTCTTTTTCTTGCGTGCGATCCCAGTTCTCTCAGCGTGATCAGTTCTCCTTGCACCTGAATGGTCAAATGCACACATAGTTGTCAAAATGTCCATCGTGTGGAGTATCTCACGTAAATACAATCGGTTATGGCTTAAGTGGACGTAAACATTTGGGTGGAAACAGGATGTGTGTCAGTATCCATGGATTCAGTCTTAAAGGGACCGTAGCCTATATTTGTCATTAATGTTAATAAAACAACAAAATATGTTAAATAGATGTATACATGGTAAATAAACCTACTGTATCTGAAAAACAAGTTTATTTAATTTGTATCTCTATATTTGTTGTATTGTTTGTAATTTGTTTGTAAATTTCTTTTTATATAACAACAATTATATATATTGGTAATTATGCCCTTTGAAGGTTATTGGACACTGAGAAATGTATGTTCTTTAAGTTTGTGACAAGCACATAAAAATTATTACTTTTTTCATTAGAGTAATAATAAAGAAGCTGTCCTACATTCATTAGTCTCACTGTGTTGTGCTTGGAAAACTGCAACATCACCAAAAAAAAAAAAATAGAGAGAGAGAGAAATTAATAAATGTATAGGCATCGGTATCGGCGAGTACTAGAAAAAAAGTATCGGTACTCGTACTCGGTCCATCATGGTATCGGTGCATCCCTAATTATTATTCCATGAATGTCTGTGTTCTTCCACCGATTCAGGCAGAACAACATGTTAAAACACTCAGGGTAGCTCCACACTACTACCTAACAAATGATAAAAGAATCTTTAATTGAGTCGTTAACTAATCTGAAAGTGGATTGATTCAGAATTGTTAAATTCCTTAAAATTCCCATCTGTAAAGGTCATGCTTTCCTGTTTCGTGTTCTCCTCCTATATACGCTGAAAATAATTTTAGTTGAACCGTCTAAATGAATCTCATTCAAAGCTTTTATATAAAGCAAAGTTGTAGTATGTGTAAAGGACGTGTCTGTGATTGGTTGAATGGAGTTTTAATGTCCAATCATTGCTGATGACAGCAAGAACTCACTGCAGACATTCAAACAAAGACTTTGGTTAGTATTCCTCTGTCTACTCAGTCAATCGGACACCCTTGCCGATGGTGTTTAACAGGAACACGAACTGCCAGAATATCAGATTAGATATCAGCTGACACCTAAAGGGAGGCCAGAGGCAGAGTGAGGTGGCTGTGTTTTGGGCCTGTTAGCTCCAGCGTGTAGGACCAGAGCTACAGAGATACTCTGATTTGGTCTGTTTGTTAAGAGAGAGTGTGTGCTGACCATGCAGTGTCATGACTGTGGGCGTAATATGAAGACTGGGATCAAAATGAGGACTGAATATAACTTGTATTTTGTCATCTTTGATTATTCATTTGATCAGTCATTTATCTCGATGTGCCTAGAAAAGCATACAGTATATACTCTTTTTCCACTGCCATATCAAAACACCCATATTCACCATTAAACTTACTTAACACTGTAGAGTTTTTATTTGTGGAAGTGTACAAAGTGAAATCACATATTCATATTAAAGGAATTGTTCACCCAGAAAGGAAAATATTGTCGTCACGTCATTTACTCCTCATGTCATTCCGCCCCTATTTTTTCATTTTTCCATGAAACGTTAAAAGCATATCTTCTGCTTTCCATGAAACATTTAAAGGCAGACATTTCTGTTTTCCATCAAAGTGAATGGTGATTTATACCATCAAACTCAATATGATCTTTGAGGAACATATTGAAATTTTTTAATAATTTCCTCCTCTGCTGTAGCTTTCAAATATCAAATAGTTTGCATCGTGATGAAACCGTGACTCAGCCAAAGGCCCCTTTTTTTTTTTTTTTTTTTTTTTTTTTTTTTTTTACAAGTGTTTTTGAGAGATTTAAAAGCTCTGGTGGAGATCAGTGTTATTTTAATATCATTTATATACTATTATAGTGTTTAATAATATTTTGAATTAACTTTATTTTGAAATGTTCAGTTTACATTTAATTTTTTTTTAATTACATTCAAAGTTTGTTTTAGTAATTTAATTGTGCTTGTCTTTTCTTTTTTTCTTTTCTAGGTTTAATTTATTTTTATTTCAGTTTTCATTTTAGCAATTTTACCCCCGGTTTCACAGACAAGGCTTAAGCTAGTCCTAGACTAAAATGCATGTTTGAGCCGTTTTAACTGAAAGCAACTTGTACTGACATATCTTAAAATATGTGAGTGCCATTGTTTTGTCTCAAGATGAACACCAGTAATGTTTTTTTTCTAGTATACTTTTATAAAAGCTGCTTAAATATCCTAATTGAACTAAGGCCTAATCCTGGTTTAGGCTAAGCCCTGTCTGTGAAACCGGGCCTTAGTATATCAACTTATTTTATTTCAGTTAGTTGCCAAGGCACTATTTCTATTTTGTAAGTTTTTATATTAAATTTTTTTATCTAAAATTTATATTTTATTATATTTCAGCTTTGTTTCAATTGATGAAAACGATTTTTAATAGGACTACTTTTTTTTTTTTTTTTTTTTTTTTTTTTTAAGCTTGGCATTAATATAAGTTTCCATAAAATAAAAAAAAAACGATGCTAGAGAGCATCTTAGATATTCGGCCTAGGATCTTTTTTGTGCTTAAAGGGGGGGGAAAACAATATGGGGACAACATGGGGTGTGCAAATGATAACATTTTTAATTTCTGGGTGAACGATTCCCTTCGAGTTCACACACATCAGAAGAGTCATACTAGAGTGAAAATAGACGCTATAAATTGTTAATCTGATCCATGCAACTAATTACAACCTGCTGACTTGTAACAACTCTAGCACAGGTGAGTGAGGGGACACTGTAAACTCATCTCTTTTCTATTTTGGCATATGCAGATTACGAGTCCATGAAGATCAGGAGTGGAAATCTGGGCTAGCCTTAGCCTCGGGCTGCTCCCCCCTCCTTATTCGGCGAGTGTAGTCATGCTGTTCCACACAGGAACAGAAACTGGACAGCCTGATCATGTCCTTAAATATTGTCCATCAAATTAACTGTCTGGTCTCACTGAGAAGGGACGTCCATGCTATCAGGCGCTCTTTTTATTTTCATAAAAACTATTTGCTGAGCTACGAAAAGCGGTGGAATGAATGTTTGATTGAATGGGTTGTAGTGTTTCCAAACCCAATTTCCCCCCTCAGTCCTCAAAGAAACCTTCCATTTGACCTCCGTTAGCCACAGCCACGCTATCAGCTCTCCGTTTCCTTACCCATGTTCCTCATCAGCTCAACTATACTGAATGACTGGCAGCCACCTCGTTCTGCTGCGGCCCAGTGCCTTTGACCTATATTACATTAAGGGAATTAATTCTCTCTCTCTCTCTCTCTCTCTCTCCTCATCTGTTTGGGTTTGTGCGGTTGTGTTATGCAGATGCTGCTCAGCCTTTTTTTTTTCAGCATGACTCTAAATGAAAAGGCGGTTTTGGCAGCATTAAATGCTGTTTAATGATGGCTTTCTCGTGAAACGAGATGAAAGTGGGGCAGGAAGGAAGAGCACGCGCACTTGTGTGTTTGTGCTGTTTTTGTGTGTGGCAGCAGCGTAGTGGATTGGCAAAGAAATCGTAAAATCCGTTGTCGAATTCCCTTTGCTGGGAATTCCTAACTGGTTCATTCTGAAGCCGCTGGGGTAATGGAAACTGAAACGCTATCAGCTATCTGTTCTGTCATGTACAGGCCTGGATCAGTTCTCCGTGATACATTCCCACTGCATCTGTAAGTTTGCTTAATTTAGCTTTGTTTAGTTCCCAATGGTCATGGAAAAGCTGGATATTTAATTTAATTTAATATAACATTTTTCTATATATATATTTATTGATATATATTTATTTGATCAAAAATTTATTAAAAATGGTAGTATTTTGAAATATTACTACCATTCAATACCATAAATGTTTTCTAATATGCTGATTTTACTCTTCTAACTATTATCAATGCTGAAAACTGTTCTGCTGCTTAAATTTTTTGTGGAAATTGTGATTTTTTTTTTTTTTTTTTTTTTTTTCTTTTTTTATATATAAAGTCTTTCAAAAGGACAGTGTTTTTTGAAATAGAAATATTTTGTAACATTATATATGTCTTTACCGTCTCTTTTGAACAAGTTAATGTGTCTTTTATGAATAAAAGTAATAATTTCTTTAAAAACATAGTACCAACCCCAAAACCTACTTTTATTATTATTATTAATAAGAATAATATTTATAATATTTCTATTAATTAATGTATTTATTTTAGTTACTAGTTAGTTTGTAAAAGAGCTCTCTACATTGTAAAAGAGCTCACAACATTTTGTGCTTAAAGGTGCAATATGTAATATTTTTGCAGTAAAATATCCAAAAACCACTAGGCCAGTGTTATATATTTTGTTCACTTGAGTACTTACAATATCCCAAATGTTTCCAACTATTTGTAAATTGTGAAAAAATTGCAATTTTAATCAAGGCTCCGGGACGTTTGAGGAGTCGCCTGTCAATTGCGTCATACCCGCGTTAACCCTCGGTCGCCTCGGTTTCCGGTTTTATTTTGTAGAAACCATGGAAACACCAAAGACGCTTTAAAATATTAAACGTTTTAATAGACAAGGGAACATCTGTTTTGATATATTTATAGACAGAAAATAAATTGTTGTTATATAGCTCAACACGTTTAGTCTTATTTTTTAAATCAATTTTCTTGATTTTTTTTGCGAGTACTGACATGCTTTACCATGCCTCAGAGAAAAACACTATTTTGTCAAATAGCTAACATAGCATAATCAGATGCAGCTTTATTTTTAATAACAGTAATACATAATTTTCTCCATCATACAATACGTTTTAAAATTAATTGCATGCCATTTATCAACACAAGACATCCAATATTTAATATGATATTCTAAAATCGATCTATCTTACCGCAGTGCGTAACAAGTGTCTCACAGCAGCCGCTGAGCAAACGCACAGAGTAACGTTATAACATTTTCAACACACTCAAATGTATCTAATAATAAACAGAGCGGCGTTACCTCATACTCATGACCGGAAAAGCGGAAGCGGTGCCGGCGACTGTGTCATAATAAAAGTTCTGCTGCTCGTGAGGCGTCTGTTGCGCAATCGCTCCAGCGGCCTCGTTCAGCTCCCACAACACTCGGTCCTGCTCTGCTTCATACTACAGTAATGTTAATAATCGCATCCATAAACATGATTTCTTCCCGACTCCAATCCTTATTCTTTTGCACCGTCCGTTGAGATGGAGACCACATGTCCCAAGATTCCGCTCTAAAACTTGGCGTCATCAAGCTACGCTTTTGTTTTGAATAGGCTTCTAGTGACCTCTAACGGACAAAATTATTACATATTGTACCTTTTTAATGATGAAAGTTTTTTTTATTTTTGTTATTAACAAAAGCATGATCCTGTCTCCACCCTTTATTTACACTTGTTGATGTTGTTGTTCATGTTCTTGGTTTATATAAATAAAAATAAAAACTGCTTGTCTATATTATAATTAAAAAATGAGTGTTCTCCTCTGGTTAGTCAAGCATAACACCCTTTATTTTCTCCCGCATGTTGCTGAAATTGTTATCTTATCTCTCAGGGCATGAAGCAGCGACCCGGGGGCCCAAACTACAGCTGTAAACATACTCACAGATGCCTGTCAGCATGTACATTATTACTCGTTATCATGGTTTCTGGGTCAAAATGAATTGAGCTGCATATTATTAGCAGTACAAATTTGGTGTGGTGTTATACTATTCTTATTTGTGATGTAAATAATATTTTAATTGCAGAGGCGATCATTCTCACAGGGGCATGATGCTACTTAATGTTTTGAATCATATCATAGGAACATCCTGGGAACTTAGCCAGACACTTAACCTCAGGTTCCTCCAGAGACAAATCCCTTCCAATTAATGGTCACCTGGTATTTGACAGATGCTTTTTATTTAAAGCGATTTACAGTACGCTAATAGCAGAGACACTTCCACTGGATCAACCTGGGGTTAAGCACCTGCTGAAGGCCACTATGTGCTCAGTATGAATATTTTTTATTTTTTTATTTTTTAAAATAAATGTAATACATTTATTCAGCAAGGACAAAGTAATTATAGTGTTACAAAAGATTTCTGTTTTTTTAAATAAATATTGTTCTTTTGAATTTACTATTCACCAAAATAATGTAGAAATGTGAAAGATGTATCACAGTGTCCACTTTTCAACATATAATATGACTAATAATAATAACATAACATGTTTCTTGAGCACCAAATCAGCATATTAGAATGATTTCTGATGGATCATGTGACACTGAAGACTGAGTAATGGCTGCCAATATAAAGAAAAATGTATATATGTATGTATATATTTGTGTGTGTGTATATATAATTTAATGGGGAATTGTCAAAAATTCACCAAAATTAATACAAATTCCAAGAAAATGTAAGATATAATTGCAAAAAAGTACTTGTATGAGATCTTGTTTTTTATATTATAACATATGATATAATTAAGCAATATCACAACAGCAAGAGAGCTGTTTTCATGACTATGAGCAAATGTGATTGTTTTTTTGAACGTTTATATAAAATCAATAAGTTAATATTAAGTGAATTACATTTTGGACACAATTTTAAGTTTTTGCTATTTTGGCAACGAAAATTGTTCCAAACAAATCCACAGCAGAACATTTCCAAACAACACACAGTGGTGTTTCGTTACTGCATGAATCAGCTGCTTTGAACGAATCAGTTGAATAAGTGATTCAATGACTCACTCATTAAGGGATCTGCCGCAACCTACTGGCAGTTTTAGTTTCATATTTAAAAGTATCATTTTGTTTTCCATCATATTTCTATATTCAAAAATTAATTTTTAAAACATTAATCTCAACAATAATTTTTATGCAGTTGTAATTGTACCATTTTAGATGCAAATTCTGTGCCACTTCTGCAGTGCAAAGATGAATTTTGTTGTTAGTGATTTTATTTGATTGGTAACAGTTATAGTGTCTTATTATTATAATAGTATTTATTGATTAAATATAAGACATTTCTCAGGCAGTAAATGTGGATATTTTAGATGAATTTGAGGAGGGCCGGTCTGGTCTTGGTCTTGGCTTGGTCTCGAACTGCCTTGGTCTTGGCCTTGTTTTGGTCTCAACCCCTCAAAGTCTTGCAGTGCATCCGAAATCACGTACTGTCTGAGTGGGTACTACATTTGAATTTGAACTTACTTCGAGACCATTAAAAAAAGTACATTCTATATAGTATGAATGTGTGTAGTATGAATTAAATCCAGACATACTACATCCGCCATGTTGTCATTATCATGTGACCTACCAGCATCAGTTGCGTCGCTTCACCTCCATTCATAAATCCGCTTGTGGCCCCATAGGATAGTGAAGTGTCTATCGAATGCACACTTTAGAATCTCGCCGGAAGTAATGGGCCATCCGTGGACTTTTGGCCTACTGTTTGTCAAATACTCTGTAGTATTCGAAAAACAGACATATTACTCTTTTGGCATACTGTTTTTCCGCATACTTTTATAGTAGGGAAGTATTCGATTTCAGACGCAGCGTTGGTCTTGCCTTAGGTGGTCTTGACTGCAATACTAATATATACATACATAACTACAAACATGAAATAACGGTTGTACTGCAAGTCTCTTTGAACAAAAATCCTGCTGTAAATGTCAAGCAACCCTCTGCCTCATGTTTATACCCACTGTAACATCTCTCCCTGGAGGCTTAGTTGGACTCTGCTGCTATCATTGACCTTAAATACTTTCCCAGGTAGAATTTGTGCCGTGCCTGAACTCTGCGCTACAAAAAGCCTCCTACCTAGCGACTTCTTTTTATGATTATTTTTTAAGCTTTTCATAGTAAGGAGTGAATCATTCTGCAAACTTTCAAACATGACTAAATTCTTCCTCTTGTACTTCTCTGAGGCTACATGAACTTGTTCACACTGTCAGTGTCAAATCTTATCAGTGGAAAAAAGAGGAGTGAAGTTTTTAGTGGTGACGAGAGATGAAAAAGGATTATGATATGTTGAATATTTAAGATGTACTCTTTTATTTTGTTGGCAATATATTGAATATGGATGAGATACTCTTTTTTTTTTTTTTTTTTGCTAGCAATAAATAGAATATTTATAATATGCATTATTTTGTTGGAAATATAAACTTAACAAGCATCATGAATATTGCAATGATTTTTTTTTTTTTTTTTTTTATGCTGCGCTTTTTATGTCGACCATTAAGTTTTCTAAAGACTGCCAGTCAGCCAACTTTTGTATTATTATTAGTATTTTTTTTTTTTATATTAATTGCAGCAGCATTTTATTGTGTGCTCGTTGAAAACTCTCTGCTTGCATCCCACAGTGATGTTTGGATTTTGTTTCTTTTATTTGTCTTTTATTTCTTCTTCTTCTTCTTCTTCTTTTTTTTTTTTATTGGCATCCAGTATTTCTTTTAGTCATGAACTAGAAAACTAAGTAGCATAAGACACACACTTGGACCAGACCATCAACATCTGTCACTTTGTTTAAAGGTCTCTCTCTCTTTCCACCTCTCTCACTTCCTCTCACAGTCTCTGCACGCGTGCGTTTGGAATGAGCCGCCCGGCTCTGCGTGCTGCATGAAGGAGAAATGTTACAGCGTTTGGGGATGTTACTCTAAATAGAGTCGTCTATGTGGAGAAGCAGCCGATCATACTGAATTAAAGCAGTCAGGCAGGAGAAGCCAGCTTTTTCTAGTCTTGGCCTGCTCCAGATCTCTCACTCTCTTTCTCCCACGGCCCTTCTCTCTCATTCTCTTTCTGTCCATCTCTCTCATTCTATCTCTCCCCCACCCTTGGTCAGCCATGAGCAACACTGTCTGCTGAGTCACACAAACAGAGAGAAAAAAGCAGTGGAGAGAGAGAGAGCAAGTGAGGATGTGAACATGAGGGGTGCCCTGGGAAATGTAGAGGAGGTTGTTTTTTGACCCTCTTTTCTCTCTCTCGCTCTATTCCTCCAGTTCCTCTCTCACTGTCAGCTCTGAAACGTTGCTAATGTTTTCCACCTCTTTTTTGTGATTCACTCTTGAGTTTTCTAATTATGAGCTGCCTGAGGTGCCAAACTATATCTGTTGTTAATCAATTTAACATTTTCTACATGTCTTATTTCATTCACATTTAAAGGAGCAGTATTCTTTTCTACTTATTTTTCCCCCAAAAGTCCTCTTATAATGTTAGACAGTTTCTTGCACAAAATCTGCAATATAGTTCTCGGATTTTTACAATTAAAGGGATCATTCACCTAAAAATCTTTCATAATATATTGTCATGTTGTTCCAAGACTGTATTAATTTCTTTATTTTGTGGAACGTAAAGAATTTTTCTTGTCCATACAATGATAGTCAACAACTTGATCTCTAGATCGAGAATAAAGGCCTGTTTATACCAAGAATGATAACTATAAAGATAACTATAACAATAACTATATTAGTTTCTGCACCAAATTGGGGGGAATGGGGGGGGGGGGGGGGGGAATGGGGGGAATGGGGGGGTAATGGGGGGGGGGGGGGGAATGGGGGGAATGGGGGGGTAATGGGGGGGGGGGGGGGAATGGGGGAATGGGGGGGGGGGGGTAATAAAGGCCTTCTGAAGCGAAGCATTTGGTTTTTGTAAAAAAAAAAATATATCCATATGCATTGATTGGTTGAAGAGTAACCTCTGACCCGACACATCACGTAATGACGAACGTGGAAGCGCCGAGGACAGAGCAAAACAAAACATTCGAGTTTGTTGCACAGCCCTATTTGTTTAAACCACGAGAGGCGTCTAAGCTTACAATACTCCTACATCCTACGTCATACATTGCGTCTGAGGGTTACTCATTTGGCACAAGTTGACTTGCGCATATGCGTACAGTCGTCTGCCGGAAGCTAGTTATTTTAGATTATAAAGTTTTAAATATGGATATTTTACTTACACAAATGCATTGCTTCACTCCAGAAGATCTTTATTAACCCCCCGGAGCCGTGTGGAGTACTTTTACGGTGGATGGATGCACTTTTTTTGCTTCAAAATGTGGCCCCCTCAGTCACTGCCATTATAAAGTTGGAAGAGCCAGGATATTTTTAAATATATCTCCGATTGTATTCATCTGAAAGAAGAAAGTCATATAGACCTTGGATGGCTTGAGGGTGAGTAAATCATGGGGTAATTTTCATTTTTGGGTGAACTATTCCTTTAAGACCAACCAGATGATTGATCATTCAGACAACCTACCGACTAATCAGTTTTGAAAATATGTGGTTTTGCACATCTGTAGTTAATCAGGGTGGTCTATTGCTGGATACTAATTGTTGATATATATATATGGGCAGTTATATGCTAATATGGTTGTGACATCATAAAATAAGACATTCTGTTTTTCTAGCATTTTGGTTTCCATGAATGTTTTGCTGTAGGTGAACTGAAGAGGTAGCTTTGCACTGTGAACATGAGCGTGCCTAAATAGTAGATCAGGGATTCCAAAACTTTTTTTGTCAGATGAACCTTTTTGACCTCAAATATTTACACCCTGTGAGATTTTAAGTTAATATTTCAATAATTTAACACATTTGTGTGTTCACTGTTCTCTGATGTCGGTTAATGGTCACATAACATGTAGGTAAACAAATGCAATATTTTGTCTTTTCATTCAGTTTTTTTTAGTAAGTGTTTTATTTTAATTATTATTTTTTATTTTTATTTTAGATTTAATTTGTTACATTTTTAAGATTTAGCTAATTGTTAGCTTTTCATCAGCTCACAAACCCCTAGTGTTTCATGAACCCTAGTTTGGGAAACCCTGTAGAGCTTTTTGTTTTCCGTTATATTTCCCTTTTAAATTTTTAAAAATATGCAGCAGTCATTGATGTAGTACTATTGTATTTTGAATTTAATACATACATAGGTTATTCTTTTATCTGTGTCTGTAGCATATGTAAATATTAATTTCTGGCTCTAATGATGTGACTGTTATTTATTCATCTGTGGTGATGAATGGGTGACACTGATGACTGCACAGCTCATGTTAGTGCTGATTAAAGGGTTTGACTTAAGAACTGATCTGTGTGCTGCTTACAACTCACATCAAAGCCCTCCGTCTCCTGACGCACAGTCATCAGAGGAATGAATAAAACATTGGCCTCTCTCTTATATGGCATACACGTTGTGTTACGCGCACACAGAGACTCACACGGCGTCACGACTTTTGACTTTTCGTGTGGCTGTATCATCGCCATATGTTTATAAAATTAACCAGTCAACATTAATTTTGCACTTGACTTTCATATTAAAGCAAATCTGATGATAAAATATATTAGTTGATCAGTAGTATTGACACTTTGTTTGCACCACCAAAAAGGGATTTTCTTTTCTTTTTTTTCTTTTTGGCTTCTTAACTGAATATTTGATCACAATTTCTTTTACTCACAAATGAAGTGTTCTACTTTCAGTGGTGATTTTGTAGAAACTTGATTAAGTCTTTTCCTTGGGCCATACAAGTTGTATACTTGTTCAAAGGATGTCCCTGTTCATTTTTATCTTTAGTGAAATAAAGAAGGATAGAAAAACACATGTTAATTTTTGCCTTTTTCCTCTAGAAATGTGGTGAAATCCCAGGACTCCTTGGGTAAATTTTTTGTCTCTGATTTTTGGGAGAAGAGTGGGTGTGTCTGTTACATTCATGAATTATTCATTTTAGCGAATTCTATTCCATCATGACCTTTCACACTACTGAACAATCATTTTATCAAAGCTTCTGTTGTTTACAGTTAGTGTTAAACACAAACAATTAATTTTAGCTAATATATTATTATTATTATTATTATTATTATTATTTTATATAATAATTTCAAGTTAATAATGATACCTGTAAAGCACCTAAAATATTTGTTTGTTTGTTTGTGACTTACAATGAATTCAATATTTTTATCAGTTCATGCATTCCCTGGCAATCGAACCCATGACCTTGGCATTGCTAGCACTATGCTCTACTGTTATATACATAGATAGCTTGCATGAAGCTTTGTGGCTATACTTGAGTCCCTCCACACACTTGGCGTTGCTAGCGCTATGCTCTACTGTTATATACATAGATAGCTTGCGTGAAGCTTTGTGGCTATACTTGAGTCCCTTTAAATATTTGTAAATACAGAATAATTTTTATATATAGCAATAAACTAAGTTTGTTTTTATACTTATAACAATTGACTACAAATTATTAGTTGAATCTTATACCCTTTCTTTAAAAAAATACATATTTTGCAGTGCTTCATAGAATTGTAGATAATTGCTTTGTGAAGTGAAAAAAATCAATCATAAAAAGAAAAAATAATTTAAGGATTATATTAAAATAGTCATTACCACATAGGAGAAAATGGTTTATACAATAAATAACCATATTTTCCAATTTCCAGCGAAAAGAACTTATGTCATGTACCATTTTACAAGTAACACAAGTTACATAATCAGATTATTTTTCGTATAACTAGTAAAGTAGCGCATTACTTTTAAATTTACAACAAAATATTTGAGTTACCTTTTCACATAAGTCATGCAAGTTACTTTGTTTTCCCATTTACTGACTGACACCTCTCTTGTCCCCATGTTGAGAGAAATTGGTGTAGAGGTGTTGTGTGCGATCATAGGAGGATAATTTCACTTTTGGTGTGAAAGGGACTTTACATTTGCCAAAAACAGAACTTTTATTTATTTATTTTTGTTATTACAAATTAAACCAGCAAGCCCAGTAAAAATTAACGCAAAAGTAACATAACACATTACTTTCCATAAAAAGTAACTAAGAAACACAATATAATGCAATATTGAAAGGCATTGCTTTTAAAGTCCCCCTGTAGTCAATAATTTTTATCTTAAAACTCATCTTTGATCACCAAAATGACATATTTAAATGTTTTTTTCCTGTGAAAAAAAAAAATTCTTCATGCCTCAAGCTTGAATGTAACTCTACACCCTTGCTTCATTTAGTATACACGGATCTATGAATATGCTAATTAGCCCCGCCTCCACTCACTCACTCAAGCTCAGAGATCCACTTGGTCAACTGCACAATGGTAAATGCTGCACAAAGGTATCGCTTTTTACAACGTCGGACACATAACGGTAATTAATATGATTAGCCTTTTGCTTGACTACGTTATCAAACAGCTAATAATGTGTTGCTAATGTTACACAAACCATGTTCCCGTTCGTGAGTCAGATAGCTGTCTTCTAAAAATTAGTATCCTTAGAAACGCTTTAAACACCTTAGAACGTCATATTATTCATCATAACATCGTAATATACTATATACACGTTATATGCTAAATCTACCCGATTTTTCATATCAACAGAAAAATATACCAGGATAACCTTCTCTTGAGACTCACCTGCTTCAGAGCGGTCATAGTTAATGATATGCTAAAGCCTGCCAGCACGTTGACGTGATTGGTTACAAGGTAGTTTGTGATGTAAGAAACACCAGCGATTTCAAACCACAGGTTTTTTTTTTCTCTGCCATTTTAAAGAGAAAATACTTAGCAGTGGTGTTGACTTATGAATTTGCACATGGTTTGTCTTAAAGCATATTAAAAACACCACATAGACATATAAACAACATTAAAAACTTGATTTTCACCACAGGGGGACTTTAAAAGTAACTTTCCCCAACACTGCTCATATTTAAGTCTATGATTTAAAATTGTGATCTTACTGCCCACCTCTAGTGCTTGGATGTCCTGGCATGTGAGCACGTGTGTTGGTGTGATTTCACATGTTTGTGGAGGATCCTTCATATGTGGGAGGCCTGTGGTTTAGGAGCTCGGACCGTATGCGGACACTCGGGTCTAAAGTGCTTCTCTCACCCACATGTCAAACATATGTTTTATTCAGAGGCTTGATGCACCGCACACACGCATGTGCGCGCATTCACAGATAAATTAGTAATGCCGATAGCTTTCCTCTGGGAACTGACGGCATATAAAGGAGTGTTTTATATAGAGGAAAAGTCAGTCTAATGAAGTCTCTCATACATACCCATGTAGTCTCTCTCTCTCCCCATCTCACCCCTCCGCTAATCTGGCTCAACCTGCTCGCTAATCTCTCAACCTCAGCACAATGCAGCCTTAGATTTACAGTTATTCCTACCGGCTTTCCAAATCGATGTGTTGTTATTAGACGGACTCTCACTGTTGGGCTCTTACAACCTGTTGGTTCTGCGTTGCATCATCTCACCTCCTCTGCCCCCCTCCAGTCTCTTCCTGAAGCGGGACTCCGGCTCCGTTTACTGGAATCTTATTGGATGCAGATCTTTGGATGTCGGCCTATGAGCGTCAAGGAAAATGCTGTCGTGTTCGGAGTCACTGTTTGAAGCGAAGGTAGAAGGCGGCAACTCGATGCGTGAGTTTGAAAGTGACAGAAACAGAAAAAGGATAGAGACAGACAGATAGGCAGACAGACATGATGCAACTAGAAGACATCGTTCTGTCTGGTGCTGGGTGAACAGGTTAACCAATTGCTTTTGGCCTTAGCTAAATGATAGATCTTCATTAGAGGAATGTTTTGGGTTCAATGCAAGTGAAGCTTTTTCAACAATATCTAAAACATTCTGTTGGTTATTTTTAAAAATAAATTCAAATCATCCCTCAGTTTATAAAATTAAGTATGCTTTCAATAATTGGGGCTAGGGATTCTGAAGGGGTTTAAAGGCACAAAATGTGAAGCTTGTATTTTTGTTAAAGCAATTATATTAATTCTTCTGTACAAATTTGTTATTTGAGTTGTCTAGAGGCAGGACTACTGTTTTAGGTGGATGACTTTATAGTGAACGTGTGTTTTACGCATAGTTGCGTCATGTCGCTTCCTGGCAGTCTTGTGTGTATGTGGAAAAAGTTAGAGAGTTTGCCATCATTATATGGCAATATAGGAGAATATAACTTTACACAGGCAATGTGTTAAAGCGATTCTATCACACTAGTCTCATGTTAAAATCACAATGAAACTGAAATAGCGACAGATCTTTTCTTCTGTATTGTGATGTGCATCCAATTGTAACAGATTATTAAAAAAATATAGCATGGGGTCTTGGTTCTATCCATTGGTTGTTGATTGGATTTTAAGAAGTGGGCATTGCGCATAGAAACGTATGCGAGCTTGCAGTTGAGGCTTGTTTACTTTACCAAAGAGTCATTTTCACTGGAAGATCGAGAGTTGTGACCAGTGTTGGGGAAAATTTCTTTTAAAAGTAATGCATTACAATATTGCGTTACTCCCTAAAAAGTAACTAATTGCGTTACGATCTATAACATGCATTTACAAAATAGATGTGAATTTTATGAATGTGGAGATTGGTGAATTTTCATTTAATGCCGACTTTAACACATACATATGCTGGATGTACATTTTGAAACCGTAACTGTTTCCACCAAAATGTTCATTTTAAGGGGTGGTTGATTATGATTTCACTTTTTTTTAACTTTAGTTAGTGTGTGATGTTGCTGTCTGAGCACAAACAACATCTGCAAAGTTACGACGCTCAAAGTTCAATGCAAAGGGAGATATTTTCTTTTAAAGAATTCTCTGTTTAAGAACTACAACAAACGGCTGGTAGGGACTACAACAAACTTCTTCCCGGGTTGGTGACATCACTAACCCTAAAATTTACATAAACCCTGCCCCCGAGAACACGCAACAAAGGGGGTGAGGCCATGTTATTGCATTACAGAATGTAACGCAAATGCAATAGCATGTCATAAAAGCAAGATGACAACATAAGTAATAACCGTAATTAAACTAAACTATACCTGTTCTATCTTCATGCAGCATATATTCTCTGGCTCTGTAAGCATCTTACAACAGTTCCCACAGGAGCGATTTATAGATTATCATGATCGAATATGCAAATCAATGACTTTAAGATAGTTAACTTCACATCAGCTACATAAATTCATCAATTAACCGTTCAGAATTGTCATGCTGCATTCTACATGTTGCCACTTCTTCTTGAGTCTCTCCATCATTGTCCGACTCCATTTTGAACATAAAATGCTGAACAGTTTCTAACATTTTCAGTGAGTCTGTGAGAGGTAATCGGCGCTACTAACACGAGCTCTTGAAACTCCGCCCTCTTCTTGAGAGCAGCAGCTCATTTGCATTTAAAGGGACACACACAAAACGGAGTGTTTTTGCTCACCCTCAAAAAGTGACATATTTAACATGCTATAAAAAATGATCTGTAGGGTATTTTGAGCTAAAACTTCACATACACACTCTGGGGACATCAAAGACTTATTTTACATCTTGTAAAAGTGGCATTATATGACCCCTTTAATTTTGGAAATTTAAATAGCATCTAATTATTTCCATCCATTTTTTAAAAATGAAGTTATCCCCCCAAAAATGCAGAAAAATATGCAGATGGAAACCCAGCTACTGTGTGTTCTAATGTTTATTCTAAAAATCATACCGTTTTTTTTTTACGACATTAGGGTGAGTAAATAATGACAGAACTTTTCATGTTTGAACTATAACTTTGTTTACACACGCCCATTATGCAAGGGTTCAATGAAGCCACATTTACTGTAGTTAGACTGTGATCTTCTGTACTGGTCGTAGTTACTGTAAGGAAAGACTGAATGGCATGTGTGTTCCACCGCGGTGGTTTTCTCTTTCATGTAACTTTGGCTGTCTCACGTCAACTCCTGTTGCTATAAAGCCTTAAAGGTAGGTAATCTGGGAAATGCTAACGTTAGCCTGCTAGCTTTGAAAGCATGAGATCCCACTCTCCCTGTAAATCGCCGTCCAAAGCCACGCCTCCTCCAAAACACATGAACACGCGCGCGCACACACAGTTGCTCTCTGCAAAGCGTCACATAAGACTGCGTTAAACTACCTCATGTCTTAAACCACGTAACATTACAATAATAATAAACGTAAACAACTTGTACCTGCTGCGCAGAAAGCTTGTACCTGCTGCAGATTCATTTCAGTGTTGATACTGTTGACATGGATACGCATAATTCTGAGTCTGACTGAACAGCTCCGGTTAGAACATCCACGGGCTGCCATCTCTTAACTATGGTAGTTATGGTATGAACGTAGCATAAGCTCATTGTTTTGATTCGGTAGGAAATGTAAACGTGCTGATGACATATGACGTCTGCGCGAACAGGGTACGTGAGGGAATGTAAAAACATACGCTGACAGGCAGGTGGGACATCGTATTAATTCATTCGGACCAAATATAATAATTAGATGAACATTTTATGGTCTTGCGCCTTCCACAGATGATACATATTTATAATTATTATATTAGTGATTGCTATCAGGATAAAAGGAGACTTTCAACCAGTATAACAAAAAATGTTTCTGTATAGAATCACCTATTGCACCTTTTAGAACCCCTGTACAATAGCACCTTCAGTAACTGTTTTAAACGAACAGTCAGAAACGACTTTGAGGCAAAATGTTGGTTCCTCTCCAGTTCTTTTAAAGAAGATTAATAAATAAACATAAACTGTGTTCTTTTGGACTGGACATTAAGGGAGGTTCACAAAGAAAAAAATCATTAACTCACCAGTGACAGGCAAATCAGACATTGTGCAATAGTGGCCGCAGGCAAACGTGCAGTGTGGGAAGTAGCCTACGAGATTATCGTCTATCCTCCACTCAGCGGAGTGTGAAAGTTCATGTTCTTTTATGTTTTAAGTCTTTTTCTCCATAAGCCAGTAAATACTCTGGAACGAATGGGTTTTGTGACTGCATTGTGCAGAAATCTGTATATTTTTATTAGATGACTGTGAACTCTGATTCACCTTTATGCCAATTAAAAGCTTTAACCGTCACAATCAGAATCTGCTTTGTGTACGTCCAGTTGAGGTTTCTGCTGCCTTTCAGCTTTGCTACCCGCAATCTAATTGATTTCTGCTGTTTTAATTCAGTAATTAGATAGCCCAAGGCATGAAGTAGTAAGATTTCACTTACTTGGTCTGAGGACTGAAAGTACCTCAGTCATGAAATGGAATTGTGGGTGATGCTTTTCTGCTCTTGTGGTTTAGGATCCAATGTCTAATGCTGCCTACGATGACCTTTATCGCTTTTGGTCATAGCACTGGTATAGCATTGTGGTTTAAGATCAGAGCTAGTAAAAACACTTGAGCAAAATGTTTTTGTTTTCACACTAGGTTTGATTTGCATGGTGTGAACCTGAGTTCAATTTATAGTGTACCCTCCTCCCAAGCCTGAGGAAGGCTGAGGAAAAGAGGGCACTAAAAATAGAAATCTTTGCAATTTAAAGTTGACATGAAATCAAAAATTACCCTATTTATATAAATGCTTAACTTATTGTACACGATTAATCAGTGCACCTTCAGAAATCTTTTCATCTTGCTTTTGCCTCTCAAAAATCTTTCCTTATCACATGATTTCACTAAACCTTTCCCATCCATCCATCCCTCCATCCATCCATCCACATTTGATAGGTAGAGAGAACAACAGACAAAACGACAGACAGAACTCACTCGCTCACTTGCTTGCTCACTCACCAGAGGAGTTGTTCTTGTTATTGGGGGTTGTCTTACTGATAGTAGATGTGCTGGGCAGTAATGTTGATCATATTCATAATGAATGTACAGATGGATATTAGCCCATGTGTTCAGTCTCTCTGTATTGGATACACAGTACTTTCAGCACCTTTTGTTCCTGGGTCAATGGCCGCTTGTGTGTCAGATGACTGATGACTCAGTAGGCAGTGTTACATGCAGGTGGCCGTTGTGTGTGTGTGTGTGTGTGTGTGTGTGTGTGTGTGTGTGCACATGCTAGCATGATGAGCAATGCTGCCAGACGTTGAGCTGTCTTCCCATGATGCCTAACCAAGCTGCCCCCAATGCAAACACATTTGTGTCACACCAGTTTACCATCGCAAACACGTGTGCATGCTCAAACATGTCGGGAACAGCAAGCAATATAGGCTTTGTGAATGGGAATGGCATGTTTCAGCATTTAGCATAAAAGTACAGAATTGTTGTACACTCACTTGTATGTGTAGGTTTGTGAGTATAATCCATTCTGCACATTATTATTATTATTACTATTTTTTTTTTTTTTTTTTACTAAATTTTAGTTAATATATATGTATTTATTATTTAAATGTTCCTTTTTGCATTTGGCTTTAAGCAAGCCATTTGTTGGTTTACCTCAATATTTTTGACTCTGCATGATGGTATATGGGTCACACATGGTGGAGGGTGTGTGATTGGTTGGTGTATAATTTAAAGATTATTGGTCAATATGTTTTGTCATCATTTACTCACCTTAATGTAATTTTAAACCCTTAAAGGGTTAGTTCACCCAAAAATGAAAATTCTGTAATTAGTTACTCACCCTCATGTCGTTCCACACCCGTAAGACCTTCGTTCATCTTCAGAACACAAATTAAGATATTTTTGACAAAATCCGATGGCTCAGTGAGGCCTGCATTGCCAGCAAGATAATTAACACTTCCAGAAGCCCAGAAAGCTACTAAAGACGTATTTAAAACAGTTCATGTGACTACAGTGGTTCAACCTTAATGTTATGAAGCGACAAGAATACTTTTTGTGCGCCAAAAAAACAATTTCAAAACACTGCTTCATGAGGCTTTACGAATCTTTTGATTTGAATCTGTGGTTCAGAGCGTGTATCAAACTGCCAAAGTCACGTGATTTTAGTAAACGAGGCTTCGTTATGACGTAAGAGTTTTGAAATTTCAGTGGTTCACCACTGGGGGATGTGACTTTGGCAGTTTGATACGCGCTCCGAACCACTGATTTGAAACAAAAGATTCGTAAAGCTTCGAAGCTTCATGAAGCAGTGTTTTGAAATCGCCCATCTCTAGATATTGTTGCATAAAGTCATTTTTTTGTTTTTTTGGCACACAAAAAGTATTCTCGTCGCTTCATAACATTAAGGTTGAACCACTGTAGTCACACAAACTGTTTTAAATATGTCTTTAGTAGCTTTCTGGGCATTTGAAAGTGTTAATTATCTTGCTGGCTATTGAGGCCATCGGATTTTATCAAAAAGATCTTAATTTGTGTTCTGAAGATAAACGAAGGCCTTACGGGTGTGGAACGACATGAGGGTGAGTAATTAATGACAGAATTTTCATTTTTGGGTGAACTAACCCTTTAATCTTCTTCTGTGTAACACAAAAGGAAAGTTTCTAATGAATATCCTGGTCACTTAATATTATGCAAGTGGATGAGGACAGTATCATAATTAGTCCACAACACTCTAATTAAACAACAACAACAAAAAAAAATCTGCATATTAATCATTAAAAAATATTGTTTGACTTCAGAATACTTAGAATATGGAGAACAAGCCATTATTAAAAAATCTATTCAAAAATTCTCATTCAAGTAAGAAAAAGTCATACAGGTTTAAATAATGTGAGGGTGAATGAATGATGACAGAACTTTCACTTTTGGTTTAACTAATCAAGTCACTTTTTTTTTTTTTTTTTTTTTTTCTGCCAATGACCCTCACTTGACCTGGACAAGCTGTCAGTCTTTAATCTGCTCCATTCTGTTTGCAGGCAAAGCAGGTAAATGCCGGGCCTGCTGAATGAAGGCGAGCAGAAGCACGTGGCCATCAGAGGTTCTGTTTAACTCATGATGCCGTCGTCCACACGGAAGGGAGGACTGAAAGACGCAGAGTTTGCCAGCCTCTTTTTCAAAGATGACCCGGAAGAAGTCTTCTGCGACCTACATGAGATCGGCCATGGGAGTTTCGGAGCAGTGTACTTTGTGAGTATAGAAATGTTGAGGAAATTTCTTTTTTTTCTTTTTTTTTTCTTTTTTTTTTTTAAAGCTGCATCTGTTATGAATGGGGGAAACTGTGGTGATGATGATGTAAGTCTAGCATTTGCATATATTTGCATCTCAATCAGTCTCTCTCCCTTTTATCTACAGTATATACTTTTCAAACTATCATTTTTATAAACTATTTTAAAATACTGAATTATTTTCTTTTAATTCTAGTAATATTTTTTTCCCTCTTTTTCCAAGTTCTGTAGAAGACGAAAGGCACATAGTTGAGATGCAAGAGACCAGAATAGCTTTTAATACCTAAGCCCGATGAGCCTTTTTTTGTCTTATTCTCCCCTTCAGTCAGTTCTTAACTGTAGTTTAACTTCGAGCCCGTCATTTCTTATTCGAAACGGCACCACGGTGTAGCAGTTTTGTCAAATACAAGAACTGCAGCCTCATGACAAGTTCTTGTGCATTTCTTAATCTGGGAACTAATAGCATAAAGCCTTTGATTCCAAATCTGTGGCAAGACTGGAATCCACTGTGCAAATCCCCCTTTCTCTCTTATTCTCTCTCTTTTTCTCAAATACACACACTCACTCACTCACTCACTCACTCACATGCAAACTGCCCATCCAGATGTAGGGCTGTTCTCGAGGGGAAAGAATAACTAGGAGACGCTGCTCTTAAGACAGATGTTCACTCCATTTAAATGCGAGGGCCAGCTGGCCCCATGATCTAGAAAGACTAAGATTACTGATGTCTGCCTTACACACTTCTGTCAGCTATTACAAATGACAAGCAATGGCATTCATGACTTAACACACACACACACACATGTGACTGTTCAAAAGTTTAGGGTCAGTGAGGTTTTTTTTTTTTTTTTTTTTTTTTTAAATACTGTAATTCAGCAAGGACACATTAAATTGATCAAAAGTGACATTTTGGAGGGAAAACAGTTTCCACAAAAATAAGCAGCAGCACAACTGTGTTCAACATTGATACAGTAGTAATAAGAAATGTTTATTGAGCAGCAAATCAGCATATTAGAATGATTTCTGAAAGATCATGTGACACTGAAGACTAGAGTAATGGTGCTGAAAATTCAGCTTTTCTATCACTTGAATAAATTAGAGTATAAATATAGATTTTTTTTTAATTTTATTTTTTAATTTAATAATAATAATATTTCACAATATTACTGTTTTAATTTTTAAAAAAGCACAATATGTGTGTGACCATATAATTTAAGGCCAGTATTGCCTTTAAATTCTCAGCATTATTTTGATTAGGACTACAGTGAAAACTGATAATATTGTACATGCCTGGTTTAACAAGTACTAAACAGTAAAAGCCAAAAATAGTATAAAATAAAACATTGTTTTGGTTTCCCACAGGCCCGAAACTCCTATTCCAACGAGGTGGTGGCCATTAAGAAGATGTCCTACAATGGCAAGCAGACCACTGAGGTGAGAGACACACTCCACTGTGATCAAACTCTAATAGTTTGACTTTATATTTGAACTTCTTAGTGTTGTACTCTCCATGTAAGGCAGTTCTTCAATGTTAAATGATTAGTTCACCTCAGAATTAAAATTTCCTAATAATTTACTCACCCCCATGTCATCCAAGATAGTCATGTCTTTCTTTCTTCAGTCGAAAAGAAATTAAGGTTTTTTGAGGAAAACATTCCAGGATTTTTCTCCATAAAGTGGACTTCAACAGGGTTCAATGGGTTGAAGATCCAAATTGCAGTTTCAGTGCAGCTTCAAAGGGCTCTACACGATCCCAGCCTTTTTCCCGTGTCCTTGACCTTGTAGATGATAAAATCAAAGCAGTTATTTATTCCGTAGTTTTTGCTTGCTGTGTTTGGCAATATTGTTTCAATGTAAGTTTCCACAATTAAATGATTCCATATAAACTATTAATATAAAAATAACATTTTAGTGAACTTCAAATGGATGGATGGATGGATACATAGATACATAGATTGATACATATAATTTCAGTGTGTAAATCTCCATTAAACTAAAATTAAATTACATTAGCCTATATTCTCACACACACACACACACACACACACACATATATATATATATATATATATATATATATTGGTATTATATCAACCATTCTTATCTGTATCGAATATCAGTAGAAGTCAAAAGTACTGATGTTCAAAATTGTAAATGTGTGTGTTTCTTTGGGTTTACCTGTTCAGAAATGGCAGGACATCATTAAAGAGGTGAAGTTTTTGGAACAGCTACGACACCCAAACACCATAGAATACAAAGGCTGCTACTTGAAGGACAACACAGCATGGGTTAGTACTGCCATTAAAGTGATAAAACAGTTTTCTTGGTTCACAAACACATTACTGTTTTTTTTAAAAATAACTACTTTCAGATTAGTTTACTTTAACTTCATTCTCAGAATTCCCTGGTAATTAACCATGCCTGCTTTCTGACAATAATCTCTTCTGCATTTTTCATTCAGCTTGTGATGGAGTATTGTCTCGGCTCTGCTTCAGACTTGTTAGAGGGTGAGTTCACGCCTAAAACACACACTACACACTTTCAAGTATGCAAGAGCAGTGCACACTCACAGTATGCATTCACACAGAGGAACAGTAATTGTTAGAGCTGTCATGTGTTTTTAGTCAGTGCTAAAGGCCTTTATTAACCACATCCCAGACACATCATAAAGCCCATTGTGTTTTATTTCCAGTGTCACTACCAAACTGCCATTGCGTTCATGTTTTTGTTTCCTTCAGACATTGTCATGGGAACATGCACGGCTTTAATGATAGGCTGTTGGTTTCAATTATCGCTCCATATGTGTGTGTGTGTGTGTGTGTGTGTGTGTGTGTGTGTTTGTAAAATAAGAATTTAGAATTTTCAGTTTAACTTGCCATTATGTCATTTTATGAGGAATTTAGGCTGCATTTGATTAATTCAAGGCTGTTTTTTTAATCAAGTTCTCAGTCCTTGTCTATAAGAGGATCAGGTATCTAAAAGGTTTTGTGTCGTCTTGACACATTTTTTTTTATATAGCTTATAATAACAACAACAAATGTTGTTATGCACATGTTAAGATGTCATCAAGCATGCCTCTTTTTTTTTTTTCTTTTTTTTTGTCCAGTTCACAAGAAACCCCTCCAAGAGGTTGAAATTGCTGCCATTACCCACGGTGCCTTGCTAGGACTGGCTTACCTACATTCCCATAACATGATACACAGGTGAGTCGCCACCTGACTAATATCTGTTTGCACGTTATCAGCATCCTCAATATGTGGAAAATACAGATAAATCTTTACAACTTCGTTTTTTATGTTTATATGCTTACCATAAAGCACTGCTATTTTTAACTTTAGTGTTTCCCGTCTAACTTTGTTTACACAGTGACCATATTTGCTTTTTTTTTTGTCTTGTTTTTAATTTTCAGCATTGGTCTGACTAGAATGATATTATTGGAAATGGATTACATCAAAGATTTTCTAATTTTTTTCCTAATTAAGTGTGTGTGCTCTTCAGTTTCAGGTTTCAAAGTACAAAATCATTATAATTATGTAAAGTACTAATCCATGTCACATCCGCATATGACAGCATACCATTTATTGAGCACACTTTATTTAACTGCTTTACAACATGTGAGTTCTTATCTGTGTTGCTATTTTTACTTTTTCTTTCTCTCTCAATTTTTTTTTTATATTTCTTTTGTTTTACTATGTTATTTTTCAGCATTTGTAGACTAGAATGATATTGGAAACATTATATATCAAAGCTTTTTTTTTTTTTTTTCTAGTTCAGAGTATGTACTCTTTGGTTTCAGGGTACTAAACTGTTACAAACGATACTAAACAGTTAGAATTTAAGTACTAATCCATGACACATCAGCACATGTCAGCATACCAGTTTTCATCATGATTTATTTAACTGCTTTACAACATGTGAGTTCTTGTTTTATTACCTTCCAGTAATACGGTGCTATTTTTACTTTTGTTTTCTCTCTGCTGGGGTTGTGTTGTGTTTTTTGTTTTATTATTTACCTGAAACACCTTGCCATTGCATAATGTGGTAATGTGATACTACAGTAGGCCTGTACTGTCTGTCTTCAACCTTCTCTCTGTCTGTGATTTTGTTAAGAGATGTGAAGGCTGGTAATATCCTGCTGACAGAGCCCGGTCAGGTCAAGCTGGCTGACTTTGGCTCCGCTTCCATTGCCTCTCCTGCCAACTCATTTGTGGGAACCCCATATTGGTCAGTACCACACATATTGACATTTAAGAAGATGACACATCCTGATAAACTGGGTTTAATTAAACAATTGTGTGTGTTTCTACCACAGGATGGCTCCAGAAGTGATTTTAGCCATGGATGAGGGTCAGTATGAGGGGAAGGTGGACGTCTGGTCTCTGGGGATCACTTGCATAGAACTGGGTAAGCGGCTATGTTTTTAAACTTCATGTTTCGTCCATATTCCATTTTCTAATGTTCTGATGCATGGTGTCCACTATAGTAAACAGATATTTAGAAGCTGTTTTTAACCATTCACTATGCATTGTTACATCAAAACTATGGCTGATGCCCTTTGACCTTTATCCATGATTCAATATGACTGTGTTCTTTTCTTTATGTCATTGTATTTTGTATTTATTACATCATAAATTAAACATATAGTTACAATATTTACCAATATCTTCTTATATAATAGACAAATGTGTAGTTCTTCCATCATTTGATTTATTTTAATATTTTAAGGACTTTTTTTTCCTTTGTGATTTCACACCTTGTAATCCGTATGATTTCATTTTATTCTCATTTTAATTAATTTAATTATGCACTGCATTGCCAAAGTATGCACGTTGAAGCCAACTAGTCCCAATATTGTGACATTTTACAAAATCATAAAATTGTGTCTTATTTTCACATTATAGATTCATCATGTACATCCCCGCTAAGTACATACATTGAAGTGAAATAGTATTAGCATAATCGTATTAACAAATACTGTAGCTTATCGTCCAGATGTTTTCTGTAGCATATCATCCAGATTTCAACATGCTATGGTTTTGGACACACTACTACTAATACTGCATGCTATACAAGACAAATTGGGATTCAGCCTAAATATTGACATAACGTGTTTATAAAACTCTGCTTCTGATTAGCATATGTGCATATGCATGTATATTCATTCACACTTTATGCAATGATTTCACACAAGTTTTCAGTTTGAGAATTTCAGCACATTTTTTTTATTTCTTACGCCTCTGCTGTTTTCTAGCGGAACGCAAGCCTCCTCTCTTCAACATGAACGCTATGAGTGCCTTATACCACATCGCCCAAAACGACTCTCCCACCTTACAGTCCAATGAGTGGTGAGTGTCCTTCTACACAATCACCAAACTGAAGTTGACTCACTCATATAGATATATACAGTATTTGTATATATACACTCGTACTCGTCAAACATATATACCCTTATAACCACGCACTCCTCTCACACTTTAAATGTGTTATGCAATAATCCTGACCCCAACTGCCAGTTCTTCACAATTCCTGATCTTGTGCATTATTGCACAATCAAACTTTCAGTGCCCTTCATCTTTCTGACCTGCAGCAAAGCCGAAGGCCTGCTGGTCTTTCAGGCAGCATTGCCTTTAGTTGATAGATCTGGAAATTGAAAGGCTGTCTGAATGGGCCAAAATATTGTTGAGGGTGTCACAAAGTTTATTTGGTGACCTCGTTTTTCATAGGAGGAGATGTGTTCACATTTACCCATGACTTTGCAATACTTTTGCAATACACTTCACAAAACAAGAAGGAATCCTTTCAGAAATGGAAACAGAGAAAGATTATGTATGTTAAAAAAAAGTCAATCTAGTAGTATCTCACAATACTAATATATATATATATATATATATATATATAGTACACCCCTCACATTTCAGCAACCATTTTATTATATGTTCTTAAGGGACAATACTATAGAAATGAAAATTGTATATACTTTAGAGTAGACAATGTGCAGCTTGTAGCAGTACAGATTTACTGTCCTCTGAAAATAACTCAACATGCAGCCATTATTGTCTAAAGAACTGGCAACAAAAGTGAGTACACCCTAAGTGAACATGTCAAAACTGTGTCCAAAGTGTCAATATTTTGTGTGAGCACCATTGTTATCTAGCACTGCCTTAATCCTCCTGGGCATGGAATTCACCAGAGCTGCACAGGTTGTTGCTGGGATCTTCTTCCACTCCTCCATAATGACATGACGGAGCTGCTGGGCACATGGCGCTTCTCCACCTTCTGCTTGAGGATGCCCCACAGGTGCTCAATATGGGTTCACTTCTGGAGACATACTTGGCCACTCCATCACCTTCACCTTCAGCTTCCTCAGCAAGGCAGTTGTCATCTTGGCGGTGTGTTTGGGGTCATTACCATGCCGTTCGGCCCAGTTTCTGAAGGGAGGGCATCATGTTCTGCTTCAGAATGTCACAGTACATGTTGGAATCCATGTTTCCCTCAATGAAGCAGAGCTCCCCAGTCCCAGCAGCACTCATGCAGCCCCAGACTATGATGCTACCACCACCATTCTTGACCATTCTTTGTCTTAAGCAAACTGTTTGCGGGCTTTCTTGTGAACCAGCTTCAGAAGAGGCTTCCTTCTGGGATGACAGCCATGCAAACCGACTTGTTGCAGTGTGCGGTGTATAGTCTGAGCACTGACAAGCTGACCTTCCGCTTCTGCAACCTCTAAAGCAATGCTGGCAGCACTCATGCATCTGTTTTTTGAAGCCAGCTTCTGCACCTGACGCACAGCACAAGGTCTCAACTTCTTTGATTCAACTTCTTTGGCATGTTCCGAGTGGAACCCGTCTTGGAAAACTTCTCTCTATGACCCTGGCTACTGTGCTGTAACTCAGTTTCAGGGTGTTACTGATCTTCTTATAGCCTAGGCCATCTTTGTGGAGAGCAACAATTCTAATTCTCAAATCCTCAGAGAGTTCTTTGCCATGAGGTGCCATGTTGAACATCCAGTGGTCAGTATGAGAGAATTGTACTCAAAGCACCAAATTTTAACTGCTCTAATACAAGATACACAAATTTGTATGGTCCTATCAAGCAGACAAAAACATGAACATGATGAATAGGACATGTGGCTTTGCATGGTTAAAAGACATAGAGCTGTTATCACTTAGGGTGTACTCACTTTTGTTGCCAGCTATTTTGACAATAATGGCTGTATGTTAAGTTATTTTCAGAGGACAGTAAATCTATAAGATATTTTAAATTTATAAGTTATACTAAAATGGTTTATGAAATGTGAGGGGTGTACTCACTTTGGTGAGATACTGTGTGTGTGTGTGTGTATGTGTGTATGTATATGTATGTATGTATGTATGTATATGTGTGTGTGTGTGTGTGTGTGTATATATATATATATATATATATATATATATATATATATATATATAATTTTTTTTTTTTTTTTTTTTTTTTATTTTTTTTGATATATTTTTACTAGTGGGTGCAGGACATTATAGTTCATTTATGTAAGTGAGGATTAAAATTAAAGTAAACTGTGACATATACAAAAAATTCTTCATACAGTGGACTACCAGTAAAATTGATAAAAATTTGGAACCAAAAATTATTCAGACACTTTGACCTGACCATGTTCTGCTTGAGTGTTATCTGACATAATTAAGATTATTTTTTTCTGACACAGTTTAACTCTGAGATCTTGTCATATTTTATTAACATCTTTTTAAACTATAGTGAATAAACTGTATTAATGAATGAAATATTCAAGGTGTCTGAATAAATTTTAGTTTGACATATATATATATATATATATATATATATATATATATATATATATATATATATATATATATATATATATATATATATTCATGTCGACTGTAAATATTGCTTCAAACATGTAAAGATTGTAATTTATTTGTACATTCAGTAGCCTACAAAAGTGCATAATACTGCAACTGTTGTAACTGTTGTGTATTTTGTGAAGGTCGGATGCATTCCGGAGTTTCGTTGACTACTGCCTACTAAAAATTCCTCAGGACAGACCCTCCTCAGCAGAGCTCCTGCGGGTGAGTAATCACAAACACACAATGTTCACACATGCAGGGTAAATTATCATGTCACATTTTAAAGTCACTCATAAGCATTGCTCATCTAAGTTCAACCACGACTTCTGAGTGCCCACACACTACTGTTAATTCACTCCCACTTTGAGTCACGTTTTCAAACGCTCTCTGTAAACACACTTGCTGGGGGAAGGCGAAATACTCATGTGATACTCACACACAGATTGTTACGTTTAGGCTCAGAAATGTAAACTTCTTATGCAGCTTAATCTCATGTAGGGAGACCTTTGCCATAATCAGCTGTAATGTAGACTAGACCATATGTCGTTTGTCAAAGAACTGATGAATTAGACTGGAAGAGACTGTCTGAAATTATAAATTGGTACATCAGAGTTTTAGTTTTTAAAATTAATTGCACAATTCATAAAATTCGCAAGTACATTACCGTTCAAAGTTTGGGGTCAGTATGTTTTTTTTTTTTTTTTTTTTTGTTTTTTTTAAAGAAATTTATACTTTTATTAAAATTATGAAAAGTTTTACCATTACAAGAAGTTAAAAAAAAATCATCAAAGAATCCTGAAGAAAAAAAAAAATCATGGTTTCCACAAAAATATTAAGCAGCACAACTGTTCAAAATTGATAATAATAATAACAAATGTTTCTTAAAGCACCAAATCAGCATATTAGAAAGAATGATTTCTGAAGGATCATGTGACCGAAGACTGGAGTAATGATGCTGAAAATTCAGCTTTGCATCACAGGAATAAATTATATTTTAAAATATATTAAAATAGAAAGCAGTTATTTTAAATTGTAATAATATTTCACAATATTCCTGTTTTTACTGTATTTCTGATCAAATAAATACAGGTCTGCCGAGCAAGAGACTTCTTTCAAAAACTTGAAAAAAAAAAAAATCTTGCAGACCCCAACCTTTTGAACAATAGTGTACATGTTGCATTCTCAACATTTCTATGTTATATGTTTATAGCACATTTGAAGAAAACTCTGATGTCCCCTTACTGAGTTACCGCCCTAGTGACATAAACCCACACATTCATAAACCCCATCATGTGTCATTCGTAAAAACGTCAATATCCTCACTTTCACAGAGATAAAGAAGCTCCTTTGCAGTTGGGGAGTGCACTTCCTCTTCGCCATATCTGTCAGTACTTCCTGCTCTCATGACAGTGGGTTCCTTACTCATCCATCCCTGCTGACTCACACACATACACGTTTTCATATGCACAGCCAAGCGTTCAACCCACAGAACATGTCATTCTGCTGTTTTTTCATTTGCTCACTTCCTGTGCCAGCTACATCCTTGGAGGGTTAATAAAAGCAGGAGGATTTTTTGATTGTGTGTGTCTAACTCAACTAATATAACCATGACTTTCTCTCAACCGAATCACTGGGGCTGTAGGTGGACATATTGCTGCGCAGTGACTAATGTTCGTGATATCGTTCTGTGGTGGGAGGCTTATGGATTTATATCATCACCAAAATAAATGTGTGGTAGAATATAGCACTACAGTTGGGAAATGGGTAATTATTGGCTGTGGGGTAGCTCTGGATACTGGATCATTAAGGGATAGTGCTGCCGAAGTGACTCATTTGTTTGTTTGTTTGTGCTTAGTATGGGTCTGTTTGTGTGGGTGTATGTTACAGGTTATGGTTGATCTCGTTGGTGGACACAGGTAATCCTATTTAGCACCGAGAGCTTAGTGTCAAGCTAGGCACGCACTTCAAGCACAACCTCATAAGAGGTGGGCAGCCCATGGTGGCATGGGATACCTGGGTCTCTTCTATGGCCTAGGTTGACACTGGGGAAAAAATTAATTTTGCCCTAGTTTTGGTCTCCCATTATTCCCACTAATACCTCAAGACTGGCCTTCCAAGCTCCTTAAGACTGAAAAGAGGTCATTAATCTGAGTCTAGCGTTCTATTCCCATCATTTGCCGCTTCCCAACTGCTGTCTTAATCTCACATGGGGTCTAAATCCACCTCAATTCTTGACCTACAGAGGTAGGATGGAGAACGTGCAGGGGATATCACTCGCGATCTGACAGTTAGAGCTGGAAGACTTCAGATTATGTAATTTCCTCCATTTAAAGGGGATAATCCCATAGATTAGTTTCCTCCCATGCTGGACAGTCACAGATGTCCGTTCAGAGTGGCGAATGCTTATCTATGTTATCATTGGGAAGCCGAGCTGTTAGCTGTAACTGTCTTTGCCAGGCTTAACGGTTGAGCCGTTTTCTCTGCAGTGCTTTACCAGCTCGCAATCGCAACACAGACGTGACCTGCTTAAACTAAATGTATTTTCAACTAAATTTGTAATTCCTTTCCAAATGTCTCTCCGTAGATGTTGACTGAGAGTGGTAACATTTATCAACAGTTATTGAAACCAAGCAAAGGGGGAACCAGAGCACTTTGATTAGGCCTACGAGATCGGTTTATGCTTTTATGAGCATTTATGTTTATATGTCAAATGACTGAAAACTTAGTTTTGTTGATTGATAATAAATGTTCAAAGGTTGAGGGTTGGTAAGATGAAAGAAGTCTCTTATGCTCACCAATGCTGCCTTTATTGGATCAAAAATACAGTAAAACAGTAATATTGTGATATTTTCTTTTTTTTTTCTCTCTCTCTCTCAAATTTCTTTGATGAATAGAACATTTAAATTTAAGCATTTATTTGAAATAGAAATATTTTCTAACATTATAAATGTCTTTACTGTCACTTTTGATCAATTTAATGCATCCTTGCTGATCATAATGAAGAGTTACCTTTTATTAAAGGGGACAAATTTAGTTGAAAATTTCTTTCTTCTGCTGAACACAAAAGAAGATATTGTGAAGAATATGGTTAATCAAACAGCTGATGGTCCCCATTGACTTCCATAGTGTGGAAAAAAAAAATACTATGGAAGTCAATTGGGACCATCAACTTTTTGGTTATCAACATTCTTCAAAATATCTTCTTTTGTGTTCAGCAGAAGAAAGAACTTCATACAGGTTTGAAACAACTTGAGGGAGAGAAAATTATGACAGAATTTTCATTTTTGGGTGAACTATCCCTTTAACGTCAATAAAACCAAGGTAGGATCCACGTCAAAAAGGTCTCTGAGAAAGTTTCATGCGCTAGAGCAGTTGACATATAAATTGGTTTTGTGTGACCAGTCTTGTAAGAACGATTTATACTTTAAAGCAAATTATATGTTGTCAAACAAACTATAACATTTATTAACGTCAACATAATAAAACAAAATTACTTTGAACAGGTCTGTGAGAACAGTTTTAGGACTGGAAATAAAATAAAAAAATGACCAAGAGGAAGAGTTTAGAGTAAGTGCTACAAAGACAGTCTTCACGATGCATGTTTTAGAGGAAAAATTGCTGTCAGGAGTCCCAGAAGAAGGATTTATGGAAAACGTTCAAGAGCAGCTGTTTTTAAGAATGGGACAGGGATTGATTCGGATTTTGGATTCTAACCATTTTCTTCCAAATAAATAAATAAATGACTCCAGTTGGCCCAGTTGGGTAATGGAAAGAACTCCAACATGACCAATTAACTTTCAAAGAGTCTTGGTTTGTGGTTTGCGTTTTGTGAAGCCAGTTAACGTGCACACATGCATTTGCTTGAACTCGAGTCGGTTCTTTTTATATTTTCATTGAGGAGGTGAGATCAAGTCCTCATTTAGCCAGCCATGTCAAAAATCTTTCTCCATATGCCATATGTCCACTCAGGGCCACATTACACATGAGCACCCTCTAGTGAGCAAAGGACAAACATGAAATGACGTAATTCAGAGCACAAGTGGAGTAATCCGACACGCTGAGAGGATTGAGACTGTGGGTTTATTTCATGGCAGTTGAATTGCATCATGCTTAACCCCTAAATGTTTCTCCTGAAATATTTGCTTTTATGAAATGAATGCCGTTCATGTTTCAGGTGAACACAAGGCCAAATAAAACGCACACTTTCCTCTCTCTAATACACTCCTCATAAATTGAATAAAACCCAGAATCCGAGGGTGAGATTTAATTGATGTTTACACACAGAAGCTGTTTGTTCATTTCATCACCACTTACTGCTCATATTATTTGCCTAAAATTACAAAAACACAGTTGTTCATTTCACACATCTCCTCTCTGTCCCCCTTTGTCCGTCCCAGCATGAGTTCGTGAGGAGAGATCGTCCTCCACAGGTCCTCATCGATCTGATCCAGAGGACGAAGGATGCAGTCAGAGAACTGGACAACTTGCAGTACCGTAAAATGAAAAAAATCCTCTACCAAGAGAAACACAACGGCCCAATGGGGGAGTCCCAGGAAGACGAGGAGGTGGGTACAGGAAATGCTCTGAAAAATGAAAGGCCCCCATGAGTGTCATATGCACATGTTGGATTCACACTTGCCTGTGAGAGTTTCATAGTGTTGCGTCCTGTCGTTGCCTATGGCCACATATTGTATACACAACTGATAGGACATTTTTATTGAAGCAGGCATTGGTTTCTCTTGTTTAAATATAAAACATTCTTTCAAAAACATTTAAAAATCCCAACCCCAAACTTGTGAACGGTAATGTCTGTACTGCATACTATATTGACATACACTTAATATATAGTTTTGGAACTATATACTATACTGAATTATATACTGTATCCTATGTCAAACTACATTGAAAGTATATATAAATATGTACTATACTAAACTTTATAAAATAGCCTACTGAATTATACTGAAACTTAAGTGTAGATATACAAAATTTTATGATACTGAATGAACTATAAACTATACTGAACTGTATATTATACTGCTTTTACATACTATACTGAATTTAACTAAACTATATACTTCATTGAATTATATAATACAGACTATACTGAATTACACAGAAAGTATATCGAACTATGTTGTTTTGAACTACACTGAATGTATATAGAACTGTACAGTATTTTGAACAATATTGAACTATAAGGCAGAAAGACATCTGTTCAAGAAATAACTGCTGTTTACAGACCTTGTAATGATTTATGTAAATTGCTCTCAGTAATTGAAATAAATATTGGTTTTCAGAAAGGATTGTGATCTGTTTCTCTGTGTGTTTCTCTGTCCCCTGCGCAGGATGGAGATCAGGCAGGCTGTAAGATGAACAGTTTGGGCAGTAATCATTCCATCCCCAGCACCTCTGTGAGCACCGGCAGTCAGAGCAGCAGCGTCAACAGCCTGCAGGAGGTGCCAGATGACTCCTGCTCCGAGCTGCACCACGACTACGACAGCACCCTAGAGTCTTCCACACACCACAAAAAGGTTCAGGATACACACACAGAACAGAAATCTCCACAAGCTTTACAGTGCTCTGCTGTCCTTTTTTTCTCATTTACCATAATTCCATTGATGTTAACAAACAAAAATTGAACACATGCTTTCCAGTAGATGGAAATATTTCATTTGAGCTGTTCTTAGAAGACCGGCTTGTTACAATTTTAGTGGTCTGTACATAGAAGGTATACTTTGATATAAGATTAATGTTTTATTCAAATAAAAAGCTCAAAGATGCTCCCCTCATCCAAATATGCATACTATTATTATACAGTATAGTATGCAAAAAAAGGTTTATTATTTTTCTTAAATATGCTTTTTTATTTTACAGTGAAGTACTATTATAGTAATATTTTTATATTTTAAAAATATTTAATATTGTAAATATTTTTTGAGTATTAATAATAAGTATTAATATACATTTTATTATTTTACAGTTGTACTGTAAGTATATTATTTTATTATAATTTTTAAAAAAAATTTTTTACAGTGAAATATGATAGTAATTCCTTTTTGTATTTTTATTTAGTAATAATATTTATAATAATTATTATTATTATAGTTGTTATTTTACAGGTGTACTGTAAAATATTGTATTATTTTTCTTAAATACTTTATTTTACAGTGAAATATTACAGTCATATTATTTCTTTTTAATATTTTTATTTGGCATTAATAACAACAATAATAATAAAAATAATAATTGTTATATATATATATATATATATATATATATATATATACCGTTCAAAAGTTTAGGATTGGTAAGATTTTTAATGTTTTTAAAAGAAGTTTCGTCTGCTCACCAAGGCTGCATTTATTTATTTAAAAAATATTATTACAATTTAAAATAACTGTGTTCTATTTGAAAATAATTTAAAATGTAATTTATTCCTGTGATGCAAAGCAGAATTTTCATCATCATTACTCCAGTCTTCAGTGTCACATGATCCTTCAGAAATCATTCTAATATGATGATTTGCTACTCAAGAAACATTTCTTATTATTATTATCAATGTTGAAAACAGTTTTGTACTTTTTCTCAGGATTCCTTGATGAATAGAAAGTTCAAAAGAACAACATTTATCTGAAATACAAAGCTTTTGTAACATTATACATTATATCATGTGACACTGAAGACTGGAGTAATGATGCTGAAAATTCAGCTTTGCATCACAGGAATAAATTACATTTTAAAATATTTTCAAATAGAACAGTTATTTTAAATTGTAATAATATTTCACAATATTACTGTTTTACTGTATTTTTAATTAAATAAATGCAGCCTTGGTGAGCAGACGAAACTCACCAAGACGAAAAAAAAATCGTGCAGCCCTAGTTTAGCCCAGCTGCATATTTAAAGTCTGCAAGGCATTGATTACACAATTACATACTCTGTAAATTCTCTGAAAGAATGTGATTTAGGAAGTTTGCATACACATGCACACATGATTGACACTTCCTGTCCTCAAGGAAATTACATCAGCATGCAGGAGAAATATGAATTGACTTTAGGGGAACTGAACAGCCCTTCAACAAGTTGTACTTCATTTTATTCACTGAGAGAAGATAAAACCCACAGGAATATGAACGCTTCAGGTCGACAAACCTCGTGGGTCGATTAATAGAGATATTTTAAGATAGTGACCGTGTTAGTATTGAACAGTCTCATGTTGAAACATCTCAGCTGATGCTACAGCAACAGGGAAATATAAAACTCCTGCTGTGGATGTCGTAGGGAAAATGTATAGCCTAAATGGCCTGCAAGTAACTTCAGACTGCATCTGCCAAATGCATAAATGTGAGTGCTGTCAAACGATTAATCACGATTAATCACATCCAAAATAAAAGTTTGCGTTTACATAATATATGTGTGTGTACTGTGTATATTTATTATGTATATATAAAAATACACATACATGCATGTATATATTTAGCAAATATATATATATATATATATACATGCATACATGTAAATATTTCTTAAATATATACAAGTATGTGTGTGTATTTATATATACATAATAAATATACACAGTACACACACATATATTATGTAAACAAACTTTTATTTTGGATAATCGTTTGACAGCACTAGCACTGGTGCATTATAGCCACAACTCCTGCGGTTAAAACAAAAGATCTCATTAACTCCTCAAGAGATTATTATGTTGTGACACCAAATCCTTGACTGATTTATCTATGTGTTTTTTCCTCAGGATCATCAGTATATCCGTGATGACCTTCCTCATCGGGACCATCGGTCAGACCTGCGACCGTCCTCGTCGGAAAGAGCTCAGGCTCACAACTATAAAAACCGCGAGCGCTTTGCCACCATCAAGTCAGCCTCACTGGTGAGGAAAAAGAATGACATCATCCCTGCTCATTCTCTCTGTCATCCTCTCATCCCCCCCTCCTCTCTTGCTTCACTCTTTCGTTCTTTTCTTTCATCCTTGGCTTTAATACACTCTGCGGTCATTTCTCTCTCTCTCTCTTTCTCTCGGTGGTCTTTGCCTCCTTCTCTTTCTGTTTAACCCTCTCTTTATTCCAGGGGAAGAAATAAAGGGTCTACTTTTCTCTCTCACTCTCATGTCTGTTGTCAAGGCAACATGATTCAGTCAATAGCCAGCTGCACTCCTCGCACGAGTCATTGGTGTTGTTGTCTACTATTAGTTAATACAGTGTGATCCAACACAAAAGGATATTCTTCATCTTGTGGGGTTTTGAGAAAAACCTCCTTTTTTATAAAAACTCAAGGTCAGTGTCAGACATTTGATACAAATAAAGAATTTATGCAATTGAGCAGAAAAAAAGAATCTATTGTGATACAACCACTTCCACCCTAATTGATGAATATATGGAGATCACTGACAGGCAGTGTAGTCGATCGCAGTATGCTTGGTTTAAATGATGATGTCACCTGTTTTGGCCCCATTTTGCTGGAGCGTGAGCGCCCTCTAGGGGCAGACAACCACAATGGACTTTGTCTGATACTACAGACACTCATCCATCATTTCAGATGATCACAAAGGAGTTTGAGTTTAGTGGGTTTATTGGCATGGTGCATCATCCTGAATCTGTTTTTTTTTTTTTTTTTTTGGTGGAATCAACTGCGCTTTTTATTTATCGATATGGGTTTATGGTTGTATGGACTGAGTAACAAGGATCTGGGCTACGCAGGGAAAGAGATTCTCTTTGTGTTTCTTACGAAAAGCCGTAGAGGAGGGGTGAGGTGTAGAAAGTAAAACAGGAAAAAAGGAGGGAACATGAGAACGAAGGTGTGAAGGGACAACGTATTGAATGAATAAATGGATAAAAGAAGATGTATATAGACAACTATTCAGGGATGAAAAAAGGGAATGTGAGTGTCTTGGTTGCATAAAAACAGAGATTTGTTACAGGTTGCAATTCGAAACATGGTATCTGATAAATGCACGTCCTAACACCTCACGTTTTTGTTTTTTTGTTTTTTTTTCAGACAGTTTTTAAATAAGAGAGTCTCCTGCTCAAAGTTTGGATGTACATTGAATCTTTTAGATTTTTTTTTTCAAAACCGAGTGAACTGCTGTTGTGGATCCTCATAAGCGCCCTTAGAAAAATCATATTTCTGCAGAGTAGGAAAGATGGTGATTCATGAAGTTCAAAAGCCACCCTTTGTGTGTTTGTATATCAAATATTTTGACTGATTTTAGTATGCTTCTGGTTACCTGGAATGTAGTACTCTCAGATCTTTTAAAAGTGATAAAACCATAATTTTCCCCTTAAAATCAGCACAGAAAATCAGATTCTGTGTAGATCTGCCCATAACGGCCATAAGTGACTGATATACAGTGGGTACGGAAAGTATTCAGACCCCCTTAAATTTTTCACTCTTTGTTATATTGCAGCCATTTGCTAAAATCATTTAAGTTCATTTTTTTCCTCATTAATGTACACACAGCACCCCATACTGACAGAAAAACACAGAATTGTTGACATTTTTGCAGATTTATTAATCAAGAAAAACTGAAATATCACATGGTCCTAAGTATTCAGACCCTTTGCTCAGTATTTAGTAGAAGCACCCTTTTGATCTAATACAGCCATGAGTCTTTTTGGGAAAGATGCAACAAGTTTTTCACACCTGGATTTGGGGATCCTCTGCCATTCCTCCTTGCAGATCCTCTCCAGTTCTGTCAGGTTGGATGGTAAACGTTGGTGGACAGCCATTTTTAGGTCTCTCCAGAGATGCTCAATTGGGTTTAAGTCAGGGCTCTGGCTGGGCCATTCAAGAACAGTCACGGAGTTGTTGTGAAGCCACTCCTTCGTTATTTTAGCTGTGTGCTTAGGGTCATTGTCTTGTTGGAAGGTAAACCTTCGGCCCAGTCTGAGGTCCTGAGCACTCTGGAGAAGGTTTTCGTCCAGGATATCCCTGTACTTGGCCGCATTCATCTTTCCCTCGACTGCAACCAGTCGTCCTGTCCCTGCAGCTGAAAAACACCCCCACAGCATGATGCTGCCACCACCATGCTTCACTGTTGGGACTGTATTGGACAGGTGATGAGCAGTGCCTGGTTTTCTCCACACATACCGCTTAGAATTAAGGCCAAAAAGTTCTATCTTGGTCTCATCAGACCAGAGAATCTTATTTCTCACCATCTTAGCAAACTCCATGCGGGCTTTCATGTGTCTTGCACTGAGGAGAGGCTTCCGTCGGGCCACTCTGCCATAAAGCCCCGACTGGTGGAGGGCTGCAGTGATGGTTGACTTTCTACAACTTTCTCCCATCTCCCGACTGCATCTCTGGAGCTCAGCCACAGTGATCTTTGGGTTCTTCTTTACCTCTCTCACCAAGGCTCTTCTCCCCCGATAGCTCAGTTTGGCCGGACGGCCAGCTCTAGGAAGGGTTCTGGTCGTCCCAAACGTCTTCCATTTAAGGATTATGGAGGCCACTGTGCTCTTAGGAACCTTAAGTGCAGCAGAAATTTTTTTGTAACCTTGGCCAGATCTGTGCCTTGCCACAATTCTGTCTCTGAGCTCTTCAGGCAGTTCCTTTGACCTCATGATTCTCATTTGCTCTGACATGCACTGTGAGCTGTAAGGTCTTATATAGACAGGTGTGTGGCTTTTCTAATCAAGTCCAATCAGTATAATCAAACACAGCTGGACTCAAATGAAGGTATAGAACCATCTTAAGGATGATCAGAAGAAATGGACAGCACCTGAGTTAAATATATGAGTGTCACAGCAAAGGGTCTGAATACTTAGGACCATGTGATATTTCAGTTTTTCTTTTTTAATAAATCTGCAAAAATGTCAACAATTCTGTGTTTTTCTGTCAATATGGGGTGCTGTGTGTACATTAATGAGGAAAAAAAATGAACTTAAATGATTTTAGCAAATGGCTGCAATATAACAAAGAGTGAAAAATTTAAGGGGGTCTGAATACTTTCCGTACCCACTGTACATGAGCAGCAACTCTGCAAGTCTCTAGTGTTCATGTGAGGAGAGCAATTTGTGTAGTCCAAATACCTTTCTTCATGTGAAGCACACCAAAGACTTGACTTCTAATTGATTCCAATAGAGTTTTACGTTAGTGTGCTGCCAAGCTAAAGCATGATTCCCTTATAAACGTAAAATTACACTACTGTTCAAAACTTTGGGGTCTGTAAGATTTTTTTAAAGAAGTCTCTTATGTTCATCAAGGCTGCATTTATTTGATAAAAAATACAGTAACAATAATATTGTGAAATTACAATTTAAAAGAACTGTTTGCTGTTTTAATACATTTTAAATTGTAATTTGTTTGACGGCAAAGGTCATCATTATTACTCCAGTCTTCAGTGTCACATGATCCTTCAGAAATCATTCTTATATGCTGATTTGCTGCTCAAGAGACATTTATTATTATTATCAATGTTGAAAACAGTTAGTCCTTAATATTTTTGTGGAAATCATGGCAAGTTTGTATGTATATAAAAAGTTCAAAAGAATGTCTTTTATTTGAAATAAAATTATATATTCACTGTCACTTTTGATCAATATGCTGAATAAAGGTATACATTTTTTTTTAAAAGTAAAAACCCTAAACTTTTAAACAGTAGTGTACATATATCACATTTTATTGAACTTTTTTCAGTTGATACTTTTTGTTGTTGAATGAAACAGAACTATATTTGTAATAAATTGATTATCGAGATATAGTTTATTGATATTGAGTTCTCTTAAAGGGATAGTTCATGCAAAAATGAAAATTCTGTCAATGACAGAATTTTCATTTTTGGGTGAACTATCTCTTTAAGGTCGCCATGAAATCAAAATTGACAGTTCTTCTTCTTCTTATTATTATTATTTTACAGAATGTTGCAGTGCGTATTTTTTTTCATATGCCCTTGTGATCTTTAATCAAAAACGTTAACCTCCCCTCCCCCCAAAACAGCATCTGTTCTCTTCATGACGTGTGTCTCGGCATAGGGGAGACTAAATATCCTCCACAACTGACTGCAAACTGGCATTCAGATCTGCCTACATATAGTTAGCAACGCCCAACTTCCTACGATCCAATCAATTCCTGAAGGATGAAATCCAGTCCCGCCCTACATTTTTCTCATTACAGAATCCGTTTCACCCGGATGTACATCACAATAGGGAAGAAAAGACTATCGCAACTTCTGTTTCATGCCGACTTTAACTCATCTGCAATCTTTGGTGATATTTTTCACTACGCTTGTCGCAATGCATTCTGGGATTGCATTTTCTGTGAGGGATGCATTTAATTCTAAGATACCATATTTTGACCACAACAACCTTTTGGAGCTACCTTAAACACAGCAGTAAAACGCTATTTATATTGGTGAGAACAGAGCTTTTAAATTCCCGTTCTGGCAACACATTAACTCCATTAATGTCAGCTCCACATAAACATGTGTTTACCTTTAATCAGAAATGGTTAGAAGTTGAATGTGAATCCAGTTAGGATGCCCATCTGTGTTACCTTTAACCTGAAAGTGATTCTTTCATTATTTCCCATTCTTCTTTTGCTACCAGGGCTTAGTGCTATCACATGCCCCTTTGGTGCGGCTGATAGAGGCATTTGGGCAGAAAGCGATTGGATTGGTGACTGCGGTTACAGTGGGGCTACTGATTCAGGGTGATTAGGAAATTTCCCCCCTTCAACAAGAATCTCATGTGACTGGCCTACTAAACGCTGCTTAGCCCGCGTGCAGGGCCAGGCCTCTCTGAGAACCTCTTTCATTCATGGCGCACCTGCGAGGAGAGAGGAGAAGCAGTGTTCGCCCTCTCTCTTTATCTCCATCCCTCTCACGCTCTCTCTTTCTCTCTCGGTGGGTTTTGAGCGAGTGCTTTTGGGGGATGTAGTGTAGGCGACTTTCAATGTTCTCACGGGTGGTTTACTTCGCCAACATGTTTGGCATGAGGAGTTCAGGTGGGAGTTACGAGAAACTCAACGAACAGTTTGATCTGGACACGCCCTTCTTTCAGGTTTGTCTTAAAGGGGTTTGCAAAGTCAAGGGAATGGTGGGGGTTTTCTGTTTTCATTTATATATTTAGTCACATCAGTGACATTCTAGATGTAGGCGAAGGCAGTGTTGAGATGGGCAATATTCACAATTGCATCTTTTCCTCTTTGTCACAATCAGATATTGCACTAAAATGATAATTATCCATCATTTTGATGGACTGAATTTTCATTTTTCCGTCTTGCTCTATTTGAATTTGTCAGTATAATAATATAGCTCTTGAGATTTTTAACATGCCTTTGATATCACAAGAACTTTTAGTCTTATCAAGTGCTCTGTTGTGGATTTTATAGCAGCTACTTTTTATTCTGCTATCATAATGTGAAAAGACAACACTGTGATGATCATGTGAGCTTGTGATCTGGTCACCCAATTTAATGGGAAATATCTAATGAATTATTCCACTTGACTGCATTGGGAATCTCTGGTTTCTCTTCCCAGATACCTAAATTTTTCTATCTATTTTCATGGGGATGCTTTAGGAACATCCCCACAGTAAAAGGTGCCAGTAGGGATTAAAAATGAAGAAAAGGGGATACTTTTGAAGTTTTCAAGTAGGGAAATACCTTTAACCTGATACCTAATTTTGAATGATCTGACAATGTCTTTAAAATTTGGTAAAATGTGGAAATTTTTCATTTAACTCAACCTTTGGTCACCATCATTGGTAACCACAACATTGGTAACTCAACCGTTACCCGTCACCCTTATTGACAGAGTTCCTTTCCGTCTAGGTAACGCGTCAGATCCACGAACATGAGCAGGAGAATGAGCTTCGAGAGCAGATGTCGGGGTACAAACGCATGCGACGGCAACACCAGAAGCAGCTGATCGCTCTGGAGAACAAGCTAAAGGCAGAGATGGACGAGCACAGATTGAAGCTTCAGAAAGAACTGGAAACCCACGCCAACAATGCCTTCATTGAGCTGGAGAAACTCGCCAAGAAGCACGCCATCCAAACAGACAAAGAAGTGGGTGATCTTTCTTTCTTTCTTTCTTCGGTTGAGAACCGACTGTTTATAGTTACTAGCCAATCAAGTATTGGTCAATTGATGTTGAATGCAATTAGTGTCCAATCCAGTTCTGGGACTTGTTTTACTTAAACATCATTACAATAAACTCTATATTATAAAATCCCTGTACAAAGTTGAAAAAATAAATGAGTTCAAAAGTTCATGCATGCCACTTGAAAAACGCCCCAGTTTATTTTATGGTTTTACATATTGCATGTTAAACATGTAAATAGCTAAGGGATGAATGCTAATTATTCATGCAACATATGTTGATTGGTATGTTAATAAAGCCTGAGAAGAAAACAGACTGAGTTTTTTTGGTTTGTTTTCTTCAGGAGTTGTTTTAACATGAGAAAAAAAAAAAAAAATCTGTAATCTACTGTAGTGTCACTGACATTTTATTGATAATAAATTCATTACATTCCTCAGATGAAAACACTGTCAGCTGATGAGAAGAAGTTCCAGCAGCAAATCATGGCCCAACAGAAGAAAGAGCTCACCACCTTCCTTGATAACCAGAAGAAACAGTACAAGCTTTGCAAGGAGAAGATCAAAGAGGTTCATGTCTAGATACTCCAAGTTAACATGAAACTAAAATCGATCCTATTTACATCAACTGTTCCTTAATTCCTAAGAATATTTGTTATTCCAAAGAACGTTTAGTCTAAAATCACCGCTTCTTTTAATTCCCCTGTCTCGACTCATGGTCTTTGTGATTCTTTGTTTAGGAAATGAGTGAAGACCACAGCACGCCTAAGAAAGAGAAACAGGAGAGGCTGTCCAAACACAAGGAGAACATCCAGCACTCTCAGGCTGAAGAAGAGGCTCAGCTCCTGGGTCAGCAGAGGGCTTTCTACGACAGGAACTGTAGGGCCTTCAAACGCAAGATCATGATCAAGAGGCACGAGTTTGAGCAAGAGCAGTTACGTGAGGTGAGCTTCAAGTCAGAAAAAGACAAGGGACTACCTAGCACTCATATATATATATATATATATATATATATATATATATATATATATATATATATATATTTCAAAGGTTTGGGGTCAGTAAGTTTTTTTTATTTGCTTATTTATTTTTATTATACAGAAATTAATACTTTTATTCTGGAAGGCCACATTGAATGGATCAAAAGCGAAAGGAAAGATATTTATGTTACAAAAGATTTCTATTTTAAATAAATGCTGTTCTTTTGAACTTTCGATTCATCAACAATCCTGAAAATCCACAAAAATCTTAAGCAGCAAAACTGTTTTCAACATTGATAGTAATAAGAAATGTTTCTTGAGCACTAAATCAGCATATCAGAATGAGAAAAAGCTTTATTGCCAAGTATGTTTACACAAGGAATTTGTCTTGGTGACAGGAGCTTCCAGTGCAGAAGGAAAGTACAGACATACATAGGAAGTAGGAAAATTAAATATAACTCAATAATAATATTATAAACAGATGCAAACTCCTCACCTTTCAGTGAGAAAGTGTTTTTATGGGGTGGGTGGGGGTATACAATAAGTACTGTATAGTGTTTCCTTTACTCTTTACTTTAAAATTACTTTGTCTATAATGTGTAATATTTTATGTATTTGAGGTCTGGGATGTGGCAAACAGTATTGCCATCTAATCAGCCGATATTGTCTTAAATATCCTGCATAGCACTTCGTCTTTTATAACATGAGATTTTAACCAAATGTTGATTTTGGTAAAATGTTGCAACAATATGTAATTTTTTGCGTGAAAAATTACAGTTTTGGACATATAGGGTAATAAAAAATAAATGAAAAAAACCCTTAAAATAACTACAAATGAGCATGTAAAGCAAATAACTTTAAAAAAAATCTGTGCTGCGCAATGTTCTCACCTTTTTTCCCCCCATAGCTGTTTGCATCCCTGTATAAAGAAAACAAAACTGAAATAGTCCAATATTAGAATGATTTATGAAGGATCATGTGACACTGGAAACTGGAGTAATGATGCTGAAAATTCAGCTTTGCATCACAGAAATAAATTACATTTTAAAATATATTAAAATAAAAAACAGTTACTTTAAATTGTAATAATATTTTGCAATATTACTGTTTTTGCTGTATTTTAATAAAATAAATGTAGTCTTGGTAAGCATAAGAGACTTGTTTCACAAACCAAAAAAATTTTACTGACCCCAAACTTTTGAACAGTGTTGCGTATGTATACATGTATATTCGTATGAAATGTATTTTGGGCTTTTCTCAGGGTTAATGCAAGATTTGAACCTTTTCTCAGGGTTGATTTTTTTTTTTTTTTTTTTTAATGAATCTGATTTGAAAATAAGTAATGCAGCAATGTGCAAATCTCTTAATCTAGAGCTTTAATCAGCTGGAAACTTTCGGAAGTATTATCGGGTCGAAACCCATATATGGTCTATAGAACAGCAAACATGATGATGCATAACCCAGTGGTTTGCAATTATGGTCCAAATTTTGGATGTCTTCCTTATTTGACACACAGTTCTGGTCTTGAATCCTCTACTATTTGTGAAGCACTTATCAATTATCTCCTTATACTAGGATGTGTTCATATCTCTTTTTACAATTGTAACCTTTGCTTACTAAGGCAAGCTATCACTTTTATTATTGTTGCACATACTTATTAGTTTTTTTTTTGTGTGTAATTCATCCCCAGAATGATTTGTTGAAGAGGTGTTTGCTATTACTTTAAGTGTTCTTAGTGATCATCAGAGTTATGGGCAAAAAAATAAATTAGATTTATGTTGAAGGAGGTATCTGAGCCATATCTAGCGAGTAGAATATCATCAGAGATATTTATAGAGACTGGCTCTTTTGAGCAATCACCTGTCAACAACAAAGTACACCCTAGCCAACCTAGCAACGCCCTAGCAACCATCTTGGCAAGTATCCACATAGGATCATGCTAAAAAAAACACCAGTCATTCTCTTAAGGATATGTAAAAATCCAGTCATTAATATTAGTAGATTTAATGGAGAGGCACTGTTATTTGAATAACTGCAATTGGAGAAAATTGAAAAAATGCTTTTAATTTAGTTGTAAGCTAATGTAATATTTTCTGTCTTTCTGACTGTCAGGAGTTGAATAAGAAGAAGACCCAGAAGGAAATGGAGCACGCTATGCTGATCAGACAAGACGAGTCGACTCAAGAACTTGAACACAGACAGCTGAAGACGCTACAGAAACTTCGCATGGATCTGATCCGACTACAGCACCAAACGGAGCTGGAGAACCAGATCGAATACAACAACCGTAGAGAGAGAGAACTGCACAGGAAACATGTGCTTGAACTACGGCAGCAGCCCAAGAACCTCAAGGTACCAACATCTGTGAAAAAAACATTTCTTATTACTTAGCTATATATAGTGTATATTTAACCTACAAAATCTATGTAGGTCTCATTGTTTCTCTGACTGTGATTGCAAAATTAACCTTGATTTATTTTAGAAACTGGGTAGATATTAGGAACATTTGCAGGTCTGTAGAGACTGATGATGATGCTTTAACTGTTTGAACATTTCTCAGACATTTCATCGAATAGGCACATTTTAATCTAAAAAAGTGGTGACACTTTACAATAAGGGTCCACTTGTTAACATTAGTTAAGTTGAAAAAATACTTCTAAAGCATTTATTAATCTTAGTTCACGTAAATCTCAACATTTACTAATACATTATTAAAATCAAAAGTTGTATCTGTTTATATTATTTAATGAATGTAAGCTAACATGAACTAACAAAGAACAGTTATTTTTTGTTAGTTAATGCATTAACTAATGTTAACTAATTGGACCTCCTGTAAAGTGAAAAACATTTATCCTTTGAGACAAAATGCATATTAGATGATGATTTTTGTCCTGAAAAGACTGTCAGTATTTGTTTATACAACTTTAAATTGTGTCTCCTGCAGGCTATGGAGCTCCAGATAAAGAAACAGTTCCAGGACACGTGTAAAGTCCAGACGAAACAGTACAAGGCCCTGCGGCACCATCAACTAGAGGTGACCCCCAAAAGCGAGCACAAGACTGTGTTGAAAGCCCTAAAGGATGAGCAGACGCGCAAACTGGCCATCCTGGCCGAGCAGTACGAGCAGAGCATCAACGAGATGATGGCATCACAGGCAGTGAGTGAAGAAATGACACTGTTAATCATTATAAAGGCCAAGAAGAAGCCTCAAATTAAATGTTGACCATTTATTCTAGTATCTATGTGATAATTTATAAAGCTTTAAACACAGACCTGTTGCGAGCTCTAAGTTGTTAATCGACAGTATATGCTTTTGTTGAAGCTGTCAGCCTGCATTTTCAATTTATTTTTAAGATAATCTTGGTTAACAGCTGAATTTGTGGTGAAAAACTACATTACCCTGATGCTATACTGAAAATTCCATCAATCATAGTTTCACAGCGAGCAATGACGTAGTCCAGTCTTCATATGCTCTCAAAATACTTAATTATTTGAATATATATATATAAATAAATTATATTATATATATATATTCTATTATCATATTTCACTATCATTTTTAATTTGACTTTCATTCGCAATGGTTTATGGGATTGTAGTTCTTTCCCTCACTAAAGCATTAAGTACTTATTAAGTCTTGTATCTATTGAAGTATAGATTTTGATTTCATGTTGTCTTTAAGCTGCAACACAAAATGTGTTATTTATAAGCCATTTTGGAAAAGTTTTGTTTTGTTGATAGTTCATACTGATTTAAATTCATCATAAAACAAGGCCTCCTGTTTGAAATTCCAGTCTCAGCCCATTGCCTGTACAAGAAAGCCATTGATGGTTAACCGAAACTGTGCTGTAGTGTCAGCAAACCGTCTGAGGCTCACGTATGCACGTGTGTGTTTTTGTGTAGCTACGTCTGGATGAGGCTCAGGAGGCGGAGTGCCAGGCACTGAGGCAGCAGCTGCAGCAGGAGATGGAGTTACTCAATGCCTACCAGAGCAAGATCAAGATTCAGACCGAGGCTCAGCACGAGCGTGAGCTACAGAAACTGGAGCAGAAAGTCTCACTGCGACGAGCACACCTTGAACAGAAGGTTCTTAACCTCTTATTTACCCACACTCTAATTATGTTATCATCAATAGTGGTCGGCCAATATAGGATTTTCAATGGCCAATCTAGAGAGCAGAGTACTTAATCAGCAGTTTATATTAATATTAATTAATATAATGAATTAAAATGCACTTTTACTTTATTTGTGTAAAAATTGTAGTAACCATTTCTTATTTTTTTATTGTATTGTATATTTAATGCAGTAAATAAGAGTAAACAGATACAATGCTAAAGTTTGCAGGAAATAAATCACAAATTATTTAATTTTTTTTTTTATTCAGCAAGGATGCATTACATAAATCACAAATTATTTAATATTTTTTTATTCAGAAAAGAATATGTTAGAAAATATTTATATTTCAAATTAAGTGCTGTTCTTTCAAACTTTCTAGTCATCAGCGAATTCTAAAAATATATATCACAGTTTTCACAAAAATAAAAATAAAACAATTTTGAACATTGATAATAATAATAATTATTATTATTTTTAACTTGAGAATTAAGCCAGCATAGTAGAATGATTTCTTGAAGGATCATGTGACACTGAAGCCTGGAGTAATGATGCTGAAAATTCAGACAAAATATTCATACCAAAAATATATTGCATTTTAAAAGATATTAAAATAGACAGTTATTTTAAATGATAATATTTCACAATATTAAAGATTTTATTGTATTTTTAATAAAATAAATGCATCCTTACTGAGCATGAGATATATATATATATATATATATATATATATATTTAACATTTATTTTACAGCATATTTACATGTTGCTTATATATTGCTTCTATACAACAATTCTATTATCAAGAATTTTTTTTTTTTTATGTGCACTCTGCTTGACTAGTCAAATTAGAGGATTTTTTAAACTGTTAAAAATCAGTCTCTCCCTAAAAATGATCAAGTAGCACCGGTTCATAAAAATGTACCTTTCCAGACCAGCTCAAAGGTACAACATGAGTCCAAATCCAAAACAAGAGGGAAAGGACTTCCAAAAGTTACTTTGCTCCATTATTTAAATTATTCATTGAGGTTAAATACATCAAGTGAACAAGCTAATTATGAATCTAACTACATTTGCTTTTGCTAATGTGTGTAATGAGTTCATTGAGTTTTTAGCAAATTAAAGGGAAAAAAGAAAGAAACCAAAAAGCCTTTGTTTCAGGGATGATGCAATCTAGTGTGGAAAGATCTGTACTAATAACCAAAAGCCTGTATGTTCCTCTACACCTCTGTTGGTTTGCCACCCATTTGTTTGAGCTTCTGTCTTGTGTTCTCAGATTGAGGAGGAGCTGGCTTCTCTTCAGAAAGAGCGCACTGACCGAATCAAACACCTGCTGGACCGTCAGGAGAGAGAAATCGACACCTTCGACATGGAGAGCCTTCGTATGGGTTTCAATAACTTGGGTGCTTTGGACTACCCTAAAGATGACTACAGATGAGACCATAACACTCCACCATCCTCCCTCTTTCCTGGTCACCCACCCTTTTTATTTTTATTTTTTTGAGCCGTTTTTGCTACTGACAGTCCGATCAATCCTCTGGGCTGGTGCCTGCACAGGCCTTACACATTTGAGGCGCCCTTTGCAAGACAACATGCTGGATAACATCCTTTAGTTGTCTCTTTTTATATATAAATATTATATACGAGACGATTAAATCTGTCACAGTGTTGATGTCAATGTTTTCTCGTGCAATGATAACACTTACGGTGTAACTAAAATTAAAATAGAGATTTCAAGACAAAAGCAATACGAACGGGGGGTTTGTATTGCTGATTTTAATCCAGATGCACTTGTGCATAGTTTTTGTTCTTTTTGCTAGTTTTTTTGATGGGCTGTGTGATTTAAGAATTTTTTTAAACTGTATTTTTTTTTTTTTTTTTTTTTTGCAGCCTCCTGCCTCTTGCTGCTTGAAATCTATTTGGTATTTATTCATCCAGAAAAAATAATGAAAAATACCTTTTATTAAGTATTGCAGAAATTTGATAAAGTTTGCATATTAAAAAAAATGTACATATTTGATAGCTGCATCTGTGACTCTGAGATTCTTATGGTATTCGCCCATGGTTTTTTTTTGTTTTTTTTGGGGGGGGGGCGGGGGTTAACACAGTGCATTCATATGTACAATACCGTAATTCACCTCAGCTGAGGTGCACAATGTGAATAATACATATGTGAATCCTAAACTCGTGGTACCTGCACAAAGGGCTGAAGGGGAAGGGACATGTATTTTGTGTATAGAAGGATTTATGGAGAACTTTTACTTATTTTCCTATTACATTTTAACTGACTTTCAATTTCTTTTTATATATCTATACATACACATCTATATATAATAAATGTTTCACCACCCTTTCCCTTCCTGCAGTTACTGGTGAAATTGTCTCAATGGCCTCTTATTTCAAAATTCTGTTTGGTTCTCGGCATCTTCTCCAGCTGTGTATTTTCTACAAAGTCAAATTAGTGAATAAAAACGCTTTACTGTCGCATGCACTTTACATTTGTTTTCAGGTTAAGAGGCATGATTCTGTCAGAGCTTTTAATTATATTTGTAAATAAAGTGCTCATCACACAAGCAACGTCTTTCCATAGTCTGAATTTATTATCCAGGATTTTTTTCCCCCGAATGTGTCAATTTCCAGTATATAGTGATGAGATATTCATAAAATTAAAGGTGCAGCCACAAGTACAACACAAATTAGACTTTAATTTATATTCAAAGGTGCAAAAGTCTTTTTTTTTTTTTTTTTTTTTAACCTGAAGGCAGTCCAAATGATTCCAAGTGAAGAGACACTATAAATGAAGGCATAGATTGAAGTTGCTTAATTTCAATTCAACTAGAACAAAAGATGACATGAATTTATACACAGCTTTTAAAGCAAAACAGTGTTTCTGTAGTTCGTTAGTTTCATTTTTGAAATAGCTGAATTGAAAATATATAGAGTCAAGCTTTGAACAGAATAAACTGCAACAACAGATATTCTAATAGGTCCTTATTTGCCAGCCAGCTGTTCGTAAAGTTTGGGTACGTAGTCGTCCCACTCTGCCTGGAAGCAAGACCCTGCAAGCGGAGCACCGAGGCCGTATTTCTTGCGGAAACTCTGGATCTTGAATTTTCCACGGTTGTCTCCGGAGCGATTGGTGAGGACGCGTTCAGTGCAGCTGATGCTACCCGACTGCTCGTAAACCAGCCACACGTAACGATGGAGACCTGAGGAAATTGGCAAAAACTCATTTTGCTGATTGGATACAATATATTATGCAACATGAATTGTGTAATTTTAAGGCAGTCAATAGGTGTAGTTAATCATTTTATCCCTTAAAACTCATCTTTGACCACCAAAATGACATATTTAAACTTTTTTCCCTTGAAAAAAATATTTCTTCATGCCTTAAAATAGCTTGAATGTAACTCTACACCCTTGCCTCATTTAGTATACAAGGTTCTATGAATATGCAAATTAGCCCCACCTCAAACTCACTCACACCAGTTCAAAGAGCCACTCATTGACAATCACACGTTGACATGATTGGTTACAAGGTAGTTTGTGATTTAAATTTCTTTGGTTCACTGCAGTTTTAAGGAGAAAATACTCAGCAATGGTGTTGACTTTTGAATTTGCACATGGTTTGTCTTAAAGCATATTAATAAAAACACCACATAGACATATAAACAACATTTAAAGGTTGATTTTCACCACAGGGGGACTAAATCAGGGGCTGGATTTAATCAGACAGCAAAAAGTGCCGCTTACAGTTGAGGGAGAAGTTGAAAATGGAGACATGAAATCAGACAGTTTCTGCTTTCCGCACAGTGTTTGCACACTTGATCACAGATGAAGTGGACTGGATGCATTATTTCTCAAATCGACAGACGTTTGCATCTAACAGTAACACTTTTCATTCAATACTTTATGTACTGCTTACTACATAGCCTGTAACATATGCCTATACTATACTATACTATATTTTTAGCAGTTTTATTTTTATAAACATGATGCAATATAACATTAAAATTACATGAAAATAGTTTTTACAGTTCTAAAAATGCAAGCATTAGCAGAACTGCAGATGTCAAATACAAAATTAAAAAAACCTCAAGAATTCTAACTGGCATGCACTGCTTCAAGTCTGACGCTGATTGGTCAGTGCCGTGTAGGGATGGGCGATAACACATTTTTGATATGATACGGATACTTTCAAAGGCCAGTATTGCCGATATCAATACTGGTAACGATACCCCTAAACTGAACTTTTAAATGATTAAATTGATTAAATTACTAAATTACTTATTTTAAAATAGGTAATGATACTCGCGTAACATTATATTTGAAAGACATTTTAACATTCAATACACCTTAATTCCAACTGAATTATTAGATTATATTTTTGATTACACATGGTTAAAATGTGACCCTGGACCACAAAACCAATCATAAGTTGCACGGGTATATTTGTAGCAATAGCCAACAATACATTGTATGGATCAAAATTATTTTTTTTATGCCAGAAATTATTAGGATATTAAGTAAAGATCGTGTTCCATGAAGATATTTTGTAAATTTCCTACCGTAAATATAGCAAAAGTGTATTTTTGTGAGTGGATATGCATTTCTAAGGACTTTATTTGGACAACTTTAAAGGCGATTTTCTCAATATTTTGATTTTTTGCACCCTCAGATTCCAGATTTTCAAATAGTTGTATCACGGCCAAATATTGTCCTATTCTAACAAAGCTTATTTATTCAGCTTTCAGATGATGTATAAATCTCAATTAAAAAAAAAAAAAAAGACCCTTATGACTGGTTTTGTGGTCCAGGGTCACAAATACGTTTACTGTAGTGGTAACCATGGAAATCTACAAATAATATAGTTGATCTACGGTCACTGTTGTAAAACCATGGTTCATTTTCATAAGGGACTGCCAGTGACAGGCTGTTGCACCCATAAAATGCAACACTTTTATTCTTACAGTGTATAATTTATATTAACATCAGTTACAGAATAGAACATGATCAATATGAACTTTTAACGTTCAATTTAAATAAATGTAATTGAATACAATTTCAATTTATTTATTGTGAAATAACTCAAACATATTATGTTTTTCTATCCTCTGATAAGCATTATTCTGGGCTGTTTGAATGCAGTGTCAACAGTGAGCAAATGCTCTCGGTGATTGATTGTTTCTGTCTTGCAGCATTTGCGTGTTCAGATGAGCAGGAAAATAGTTCTATCCTGCACAATTATTCACTAACATAGATTATTTGTCCAATTCAATGCATACTGTACGCATCAAATTTCTTGTTAAATAAAATCACTAGTAAAGAAAATAAAACACCTTAGTGTTGATATTTTTTATTTGAGTATCAATACTTTTGGTACATCAGTATCGATATATCGATACGCTCATCCCTAGTGAAGTCGAACACACCTAATCTGAGCTCTCACCTGTTCCCTTCGGGGGTCCTGCACCAACATAGTCCGACATGACACATCCACTGGAGATGTCATTTCCTTTCATGTTGACCACAAGGAAGTGGTGCCATTCCCTGAGATTAAATGCAACAATTATAGCAGATTTAAGTATCCTGACTCTAACTTGCTAGCAAATCCCTTTGTTTACTATTGTAGTTTGTGTTCATCTTTGGTTCAGTTCTGATACAATAAATATGGAGGATTTCTCTGAAAACATACCGAAATTTGGGGTCTTTCCGGCTGGGTGCATCTGGATCGGTCATGGCCAATGTGTACAGCTTACTGGGGTCACATCCTTCCCACTCAACGGATGTGGGCCGATTCTGCACCTGCAAAATGAAAGTGAAACAACAAAGATGCAAATATGTTTCAAAACAGCTTGTAGCAATCATTTGAGATGACAAAAAGCACATATTACTATATATCCATACTGCACATTACTTCTATAAATTATAAAGCATAACTTACAAATGTAGATCTACAGCTAACAATTGTTTTACACAAATGTGACAGCAATATATTAATATTTAATATATTTTTAGATTTGTATTAATAATGCATATGTTGCGTTTGAAAATGTGTAACTGTGTACAAGGGAAAGTGGTTACCTTTTATTTTATTTATGTGGTCTTTCAATTAATATGGGTTAAGATTTATTTATACAATATGTATATATAGTGCATTATATTAATTTTAATGCAACACAATTCGAAATTATTTTTATTGCACGACAGCTAACTGCTTTAGGCAACACCATTTATTCTTCTATGTACTATATCCATGCAGAAAATACCATTAGCTGTTCCAGCAAACAATTTTTTTATTTTTATTTTTTTTTCAGCGTAATGTAGAATTATACACACATTTATAATACATATTAGCTTGTAAATTGTATTCATTCATTGACCTAATTTCTGTATTGTTATGCAGGTCTCTATTCTAATTTAGGCTGTAGCCCATTAATTTGCAGCTCAAACTTTGCATGAGGTAATGCAGGGAGAGACCACATCAGGATCACGTGATCATGGAATTTCTAGACAGATGCAACTTTGGCTGCATGCGACCCTTGTGCGCATTACATAACTACAGACAAACTGCATTCATTTCAACCCTCTTTAGTCAATGCAAAAGCAAAAAAAATGCAAAACTACATAAAAATGACCCTCCATTGTCTATTGCAAAGTCCAAACCTATATCAGCAAGTAACATGATGCAGAAGCACTGTTAGCCACAGGCACTGGCCTAATTCCTGCATGGCCGTGCATTGGACTCTGACCTGAGTGGGTGTGAATACTTTCCCCAGCGCGTCAATTTCCAAAGAGCCATATTTGACCGTTAGGGGCTTGGCTGGCTGTTCCTCCACCTCTGTAAGAGCTAGAGAACCTGTCCATTCATTAATATCCACAGGCATGGTGACTCAGTGCTCTTGCGAGATACCAACGCAGCAGTAGAGCTTCTGTCTCCCCCTACAGTTGTTTTATTCTGATTACACTGTGCAGTCACTGGCATAGCCAATCAGCTTGCCGCAGTTGACCGTTATCTTAATTTTGATTGGTCAGATGGTCTGTCAATATTCTTTGGCCCGCCTCCTATTCTGAGCGTAATAGAAAGTTCGACTGATTTCCACGAATCGGTTCTTTTGAACATTTCAGTGAACTGGTTTTTCTTTACAGCCTAAATATAATTTGCATTTTGAATATTCAATTTAGAAGTAAATACTAATTTACATCTTTTGATTGATTTTAATATTATTATTATTACTATTTTTGTTATTGTTATTGTTATTATTATTATTATTATTCATGTTTAAAAACAACAACACCTTTGTATGTGTTTTGTTTAAACTGATTCATTACTATTCGTAATCAAACTGGTTTTCTGAACCGGATCATTCGATTCATTGAAAAGATCCGACTCAAGCGAACAAATTTGTTCATGAATCAGACGTCTCTATTGTAATGTACAGTGGTCAAGTTCAAAGCTTTTCTAAAGAGCTTTTCGTTCTGTAAACTTGTGATTGTAGTTGAGAAACCGGCTAAACCATTTATTGTAATTAGATTCGAGCCATACTAGACACACTGTCATAATATAAAATTAGAAAATAATGGTAAAACATTCACCCAGGCATCATTTAGGACACCTATAACGGCTGACTGGGGTCTTTCCTTCTGACAGTATGGCTGCCTTCAGTAGAGGCAGGCAGAGGATCAAAGCTTTTAGTACATTAATATTTACAAGAAACTTTACAGGTAATGCTTATTTAATAGTAAGATATATTGTCGCAAAACTTTTTCGCTCGATTCTTTTGTTTGAGATGTCAATATCCGTAATCCCTTAATTTACCTGTTTAGCAGCAATTTCATTGTTTAATTTGTTTGTTCTATATATATTTATATTGACATTTAAATTGTTAAAGTCTCTGTGGTTAAATTACTTGTTTTAATCTTGATTCCAGCCGGTAAATTTGATTATGATCTGGTGGTTATTGGTGGAGGCTCTGGAGGGTTGGCATGTTCAAAAGAAGGTATTTGTCATGTGTGCTGTACTTTAGAGTTTTGTTTGAATTGTCTTCTTCATTTACAGTTATTAGGAATGGCATTTTAGTTAATCTCCTTATTGCATCTAACATGACATTTGATGTTTTCTTTGCTCCACACTTTTTTTTGCCTACAGCTGCCCAGTTAGGGCACAGAGTTGCTGTTTTGGACTATGTTGAACCCTCACTCAAAGGTACATACAGACAAACCCATTTATAATTGTCATCTATTTGCTGGTAATGTATTTATTTCCAGAACAACTAATCAGCTCATGCTGCCTTTAGGCACAAAGTGGGGTCTTGGTGGCACGTGTGTGAACGTCGGCTGTATTCCAAAGAAGCTTATGCATCAGGCGGCACTGCTTGGCACTGCTGTCAAAGATGCTAGGAAGTATGGCTGGCAAATCCCAGAATCCCTGTCACATGACTGGTGAGTTTCAGAGACTGTATGTAGAGACATTGCAATAATTAGCCTCATACTGGTCAGAGCATGTTATGAAATTCATATAATTTTCAAGGTGAGGATTTGTTTCAGGACAAAGACATAAATACTAGTTTCATAAACACTTTATGTGGCACAGCACCATCTTGTGGTGAAAAAACAGATGTCTGACAAAAACAGATGTCTGATCATTTCACTAGAGGGCACTCCAGGTCTGATAAAAACATTTTACGTTGTCTAAATCCTGGCCTTAAATGCAACTTTCCATACACCAGTGTACAATACCATTATTTGGCTTTGGTTTTTTTATTGTAGCTTTTATATTTCTCCCTGAAAATATTAAACTAATAGCTTTGAAGATGGATAATATAACACTTGACTTTCTGCATTGTTTTTTGACTTTCTGCAAGACAACTTGTTAAATGGAAGCTGCCATCTCCTCCAACTTATCGTCACTGGGGTTTAGACCGTCTGTTTGCCCTCAAACTTGAAAAGATAAAATTCGTAGTAAAAGGAAACCCAATATTTTTACTAAATTATGGAGCTCTCTTTTACATTACTTTAAGGAGACAGGTATTTGTGTTAAAATATGTCTTTAATTGGGTATAATGTATATTTAGTGTTGGGTAAGTTACTCTAAAAAAGTAATTAATTACTAGCTACTAATTACATCTTCAACAGTGTAATTAGATTACTGTATTGATTACTCTTTATAAAAAGTATTGCCTTACTTATTACTAATATATCAACCTCGAACAGTTGAACAGTACAAGGATTGACATGAAACTGCTCTTTTAATTCTTTCAAATAAATAATCGGTAACACTTTACAATAAGGTCTCATTAGTTAATGTAGGTTAATGCATTAACTTACAATAAACAATATATTTGTAACAGTATTTATACATTTTTGTTTACAATAGTTAATAAAAATATAACTGTTCATTGTTAGGTCAGGTCCATTAAATATTAAAAGATACAACTTTTGATTTCAATAATGCATTAGTAAATGCTGGGATTAACATGAATTAAGATTAATATTTGCTTTGAAGTATTTTTTCATTGTTAGTTTAACTAATGTAAACTAATATTAACAAATGGAACTTATATTGCAAATTGTTATCAATTAATCTCCTCTTTATAGCTCATTTAAATCATGTGCATGTGCTCCAACCTATTTCAGTGCAGCAGTTGGTAGATTAAATATAAGAGCTCAAATGCATGAGGGTTTCTGTTTTGATTTGCATTGTTGTGACCAGATAAGGGAGAATTGTATGACATTTTGTGTAATATGTTGCAGGCCAACAATGGCTGAGGCCGTCCAGAACCATGTGAGGTCTCTAAACTGGGGCCACAGAGTGCAACTACAAGACAAGTAAGTTTTACTATTAAAACAACATGGCCACTCATCCTTATACTCGATTTTAACAACACACACGATCTTCCTAAATGATATCGTTTCGGCTGCGTCTATTAAACCTTTGACAAGTACGATCACAGCGGAACTTTCAAATCTGCATTCACGCTGTCCCTGACCCAGAGAGAGCAGTTGTCATGTATAGGTATGAAACAGGTTCACAAACTGTCTTTTCAAAGACTAAAAAATATTTTTAAATGGACTGCAGAAATTATCAGAAATTCTAAATTTGTCCAAAATCCTGCAGCTCTAGGCTGTAGTAAGTGTCCAGCACCTCCCTGAGGGCAAAAATTGTGTATTAGCTAATTACTTAAAAAGATTGCGAATGATTTTGCATATACAGGCATTATAGAGCAGAATCTGTATTTCCCTGTAGATCTCATTAGCTGTCTGTCTCTTTCACCATCTTATCAGGTACTTACAGTCTAAGGCTATATGAATGTGCCATCATGATAAATTGTCCTAAATTTCAGCCGTCTTACTGTATGGCTGTGAGGCAAACAGGTGTGGTGATGTCATTTCCCAGAATGCCCCAAGTATATGTCTTGACATTAGCGCAGAAGTGTCAGTTTGGGTTTGAACATCAAAATTGTTAATGATCAAATCTTGTTTTTTGAGTTTTCTTACATCTCCATGACTTTGTAGAAAGTTGACGGGGAATTGTGATTGGTTCATGTGTTAGTATTTATTTCCTCTCTCTCTGATGTAACAGGAAGGTGAAGTATTTGAATATGAATGGCAGTCTGGTGGATAAACACACTATCAGAGCTGTAAATGCCAAAGGGAAAGAGGTATGATTTTTAATGTTTTTATAGCAACTTAATTCTCTAAAATGCTATTTAACCACCAATCTGATGTGCCATATTCCTGAATACCCTGCATCTTTGTATTCACAGATGACACTGACCGCCAAAAATATTGTGTTAGCTACTGGTGGACGGCCGAAGTACCCTACTCATGTAAGTGTGCGTGCCAGTGCAGACGGGCATGTGTGGGTGTTGTCTTTCCACTATGTGACCTTGTTTTGCTGATAGGCCTGTGGAGGAGATAATTTCCTGTCTGTCTTGCCAAATATGATACAATTGATATGGTAACATTTTACAATAAGGTTCATCAGTTAACATTAGTTAACTACATTAGTTAACATGAACTAACAATGAACTGCACTTATACAGCATTTATTAATCTTTGTTAATGTTAATTTCAGCATTTACTAATACATTATTAAAATCTTGTTCACATTAGTTAATGCACTGTGACCTAACATGAACAAACAATGAACTGCTGTATACATTTGTTACTGTATTTACTCATCTAGTTAATGAAAATACAGTTGTTCATGTTAGTTCACAGTGCATTAACTAATGTTAACAAGATTTTAATAATGTATTAGTAAATGTTGAAGTTAACATTAACAAAGATTAATAAATGCTGTATAAGTGCAGTTTATTATTAGTTCATGTTAACTAATGAACCTTATTGTAAAGTGTTACCATAAACTAACGAAAATCACACTTGAAAGGAAATGTTGGGACGTTTTTTAAATTTGAATAAAATTAACTTTCAAATCACATGAGCCAATATTTTATTCACAATAGAACATAGATAACATAACAAATGTTTAAACGGAGAAATTTTACACTTTTATCCACTAAATGAGCACATTTCAAATTTGATGCCTGCTGCAGGTCTCAAAAAAGTTGGCACGGGGGCAACAAATGGTTGAAAAAGCAAGAAATGTTGAAAAGATTCAGCTGGGAGAACATCTGGCAACTAATTGAGTTAATTGATATCAGGTCTGTTACATGATTAGCTATAAAAGGGATGTCTTAGAGAGGCAGAGTCTCCCAGAAGTAAAGATGGGCAGAGCTGTGAAAGAGTGCGTAAAAAGATTGTGGCATACTTTAAAAACAATATTCCTCAATGTCAAA